>NW_027468859.1:23187346-23412346 GCF_046254945.1 Alosa pseudoharengus | reverse complement strand
AAAATCCAATTCTACACACTTGCTATTTCAGCGATGGCCCAAGGGGAATAGTGTGCGTGCGTGCGTGTGTATGTGTGTGTGTGTCAATGGACGATGGCCCAAGGGGTGTGTGTGTGTGTGTGTGTGTGTGTGTGTGTGTGTGTGTGTGTGTATGTGTGGATGGCCCATGGGGACCTCTCTCTCTCTCCATCCAGCGCCTCTGGCCTTCTCTGCTCTCTCTGAGTTGCAGTGCCATGCACCCACGCTCAGCACGTCCCTTCCCATCTGAGCAACAGCGCCTCCTACTGTTTGCCATATGTTATTTCACTATAGAGGCATCTAAATCAGTGACTTTTGGGCCAAGATAGGCTTTGAGAGATCAAATTACAGAATTATTGACCTATGATGTTATTTCTAATAATCTGATATAATCTACTGCAGGACAAACCACAGAGTCTCAGATACACCAGAAACACACGGAGCTCAGCATTCACCGATTCATTGATCCAACCAAAAGCATTCACCAATGGCCACAGTTCAAGAAAAACATTGACAAAGCAGGTGCAAAAGGTAGAAATAATAAGAACACAATTGGGGTTTTGTAGTCCACACACATACTATAATTTGATAGCAGTTGAAGCATACAGTACAAGGGCACGACTGTGCGTGGTCTGTGTTAAATACAAAGTGTGCACACACACACACACACACACACACACACACACACACGCACACAATACAAAGTGTTTCTCTGTCTGAAATGTTACCCTGTGCTTGTTCTAACTCTAAGGAGAGGTCAGCTATGAGAGTCTTGGGTTTCATCTCTCAGACCAACAAAACAATGTGTATCTTTCTTCTCCCGCTCAGTTCATGTGTATGTAAATGGAACTAACTAAAATCGTATGGTTGTGGTCAGACCTATTGAATTCCACATTGTGGTGGGGTCACTCAGGTGAAGGGTGCACTGCCCGTTCCTGCAGCTTTCCAGAACACACACACACACACACACACATAGACCTGGTCTGCGGACCGAAGTTGCCAGTTGGCCATCAGGTAAACAGAACCAGCAGAGAATACAAGGAACCCATTCATGGCTCTGAGGCTTCCACAAGCCTACACACTCCTCCACACACCCACCCCTCCACACACCCACACACACACAGCTTTGGCACAGGCCATCGGATGGGTGTGTGTGTCAGCAGACAGCCTCTGGCACGCACTTGGCCCCTGCCCACAGCACCAAGGAGCAGGAAGTGAGGCGCGGAGACGTGACCTTCCGCCATTCATTTCCTGGGTCAGGAACTCTGGGAGATGCTATCACCCAGCAGGGATACAGAGGAGGAGAGGGAGAGGAGAGGGGGTCAGAGAGTGAGGAGGAGAGGGAGGAGGAGGAGGGGGGAGAGGGAGAAGGGAGAGGGTTAGAGAGGGAGGAGAGGGAGGAAGAGAGGGAGGAGGGGGAGAAGAGAGGAGGAGGAGAGGGAGAGGGAGAAGGGAGGAGGAGGAGAGGGAAAGGAGAGGGGGAAGGAGGAGGGGGGAGAGAGAGGAGGAGAGGGGTGCAGAGGAGAATAAATCTTCGGAGTACAATTAGTGTGTTTTGGACCCTCTGTATTTTCAATGTCTGTCTCTTGTACTTTTCTAGCACTTATCTCTTTCTCTTTCTCTCTATCTCTCTCTCTCTTTCTCTCTATCTCTCTTTCTCTTTTCTTCTACTATCCTACTCTCTGTACCTCCCCTCCTTTCTCCCCTTTTCTCTCTATCTTTTATCTCTCACTGTCTTTCATTCTTTCTTTCCATCTCCTCTCCCCCCCCTCTCTCTCTGACCTCTCTCTTACTCAGTGTCATGATCGTGTTGGTCTGTCCCCATGTGTGCTTAACCTGATTAAACTGTGTGTTTTTCACACAGATCAGCGATATTCCTCCCCAGGGACGGCTGCCCCATTGACTGGGGAAAGAGCCAGTGGAAAGTTACTGGACGCCTTGGAAACCCTGCCTGACGCACTGGGGGAAATATATTTCCATAAACCTATGAAGGCCACCTAAAACTCATAAAGAAGTCAGGCATGCGCTCTTAGCATGATCACATCATGCACACAGTAAGTCATTCAAAGTGATCCTACATATAGACTTTGATTTATCATTGTGCAAACAGGTGATGGACCTTCAGCTGGTTATAAACATTTCATAGCGCATTCATACGTAACTTATGGGGGTTTATCATTTGTTTGCCTTTAAGCTTAGAGACTGTAAATTCCTCGGACAGACATGGGAACAACAGGTCAGGTCATGGTGGCCAACTCCTTTAGGGTGGTAAGGCATGGGGCAACTCCTTTAGGGTGGTGAGGCATGGGGCAACTTTTTGAGCATTGCTGCTGGGCAGCAACATAGCCATTTCCACATGCTGTGATTGGATGATCATGAGAATTTGCCAAACTGGTAGAAAAAAATCCCCAAATCAATGACAATGTGCCAGAACATCAGTGCAAAGGAATGTTGCCTAGCAACATGTAGCCTTGTGTACTGTATCATCAGCTTTAGGGCACAAGCCAAATCAAACTAACCAGTGACTGATTCACTAACACGTCTGGTGTGGGGCCAACAGGTTTGTGTCCCAAATATGAGCCAAATCTGTCCCAAAGGCCAATGCAGTATTGTGTCTCAGTGCTCTATCCAGTTACTGCGTTGCTAATTGGGCAGAATATAATGATCACATTTCTGATCTATAAAAACAAAGACGTCAGGGATAAAGATAAACAATTCCTGTGTTCTGGACATACACTCATTCTCGTATGAATGTGGTTATTCACATGCATGATGCTGGCTCTGGTATTGAAGGCTACTCACTATGCCCCTGCTTAGATATCTGTGCCTGCTCAATGAAAATATAGCATGCCTTTTAATGTCACTTTCTCTGGTCTCCCGACTATTTTAATTGGCTGCTATCTGGGATGCCTATTGCAAATGTCCTAGGCCATAGTATATTTTAAATCATGTTTATTAAAACATAGCCTAAATACAAACTATGCGTTTAAGGTATATTTCCCTCTTTTTGGCTAACCTCACATTTCTTTCCAATAAAATATATTAGCATTAAAAGCCAGTGGATGGGCCTATGGGAAAGAGAATAAAGTATCAGGTCACTCCTTTACAGCGGGACACTGAGATGTCCGGTGTAATGGAGCAGATTGCTGACTCGACGGTCCTCGTGGTCTCATGCCGTTCTGTTCAGCACGTTGTTCCCATGACACCTGGCCGGCACGCACTAGTGGTCACACGCAAGTTCAGAGTCGGGGCGCAGGGCCAAGAGCAACACCGGCGTGAGCTTTGATAGAGGCGTACGATCGTGCTGGGTGGTACGGAAGAGTTGCCCCAGTTCCAGCCATAATAAAGCTCGGGAACACATGTTAGATTTGGGGCGTGGGAGTCATTTTGGACCGGGCATTTCTACCATTATTATGAGTTCGGACGTGACCGAGCACATTGAGGCGTTTTCTATTATGTTTTCTTTTTTCGAGTGGAGGGGTAGGCCTCAACTGCACAATCATGCTTCCGAGCCTCATTAGTGGTCAAAACTCCACCTTCAGCCATCGCCTTTAGCTTCATGTCTTCAGCTTTGCAGACTAACTGAACTGCTACTGAATTGCCACCAGAGCGCAATGTCAAACGCAAATGAATGAATAGACCCCGCCTACATTGTGCTAAAAATCTGTTTACAGTAATTGTTAAAGTTTTTGCCTATTGCTTATAACCTGACCGAAAGGCACATGTTAAATCCACAGCCTCCTCTCATTTATCAGACATTTTAGCATTTATATCATGATTTCTTATTGAAGCCCTTAGTCAAAGTCACTGGTATGACCTTCTTAACTCTTAGGGAAATTAAAGAAAATAGAATGCAAATGGATTCAATGACATACTAGTGAGTATAGCCTGACTAACAACAATCTTTTTTATTTCTTATAGCAGCCATTTTAAAAAATGCAGTTTTTCACGAAATTGTCACTGGTGTTACCATCACTGGTGTTACTTTTTGAAACACCAGTGACAACTTACCGTTGACGAAAACGTAAAGTAGCCTAACACCAGTGACTCATAGAAATTACATGTAAAACTTGAATGTATTTTGTTTTAAAAACAAATGATTAAGCTGTACCTTATGTATATCCTTGCAGCAAATTACTTAAGTAATAATGTGGTGTAAGTTTAAATATAAAAAAAAAAGAAATATTTTTTTGGACATATTTGCACGTTTTTTGTAGAATGACCCAATTTCCCCCATTCATTCTCTTTGGCGAGTCTTAAAGGAATTATCCGGAGTAAAATGCACTTTAGATCGATTAACGGATGATTGGGGGTACATACATTGAGTTGACATCAAAATCATGTCATTCGGATGTGTTTTGAGAAAGTTCAATTGTACCGTTTTCAGTCACACAACTCGTAGCCTGGAAGTGAGCAGGGCATTTCAGTTTCGCCGCTACAAAACGCTATTTTTATACCTCTTCTACAGTTCCAAACAACATAACACTTACGTGGTAGTGAGTAGAGGGTCCCTAAAGCCAAACCGAAGTATCCCGAGGTCTTTATGTGGTCGAATAGAGAGTCCAGAATGAATTTCATCAAGCCAGTACCATCAAGCCAATTAAGTTGTATGGACTGGACTATGTTTTTTTTTTTTTTAAACGGCGACGAAATTGTAAATTTCCAGAGCGTGTTACAACACACCCAGCAATAAGACTCCTACAGCAAAGATGGCAACATTTCCGGAAAGGTACTGGCTTGATGAAATTCATTCTGGAACTGTAGAAGAGGTATAAAAATAGCGTTTTGTAGCGGCGAAATTGAAATGCCCTGCTCACTTCCAGGCTATGAGTTGTGTGACTGAAAACGGTACAATCGAACTTTCTCAAAACACATCCGAATGACATGATTTTGATGTCAACTCAACGTATGTACCCCCAATCATCCGTAAATCGATCTAAAGTGCATTTTACTCCGGATAATTCCTTTAACAGTACACATGTATTACCTTTATTTGTCCACTGGTGGTTGTTTTGGCGCTGTTTCGAGTTTGCCATTGAAAACGGAATGAAATGTAGGCCTACCTGCAAACAATGTAAGATAGATAGGCCTGGGCTGACTGCATAAGTGCTCAAAGTATCCTTAAACTTAACTTTAAAATTTAAAGTTAAATAACTTTAAATTATTTGTAGGATATTGCTTTTTCACAACTTGAGCGGTGTATGTAAAGACACAGAATTCAGAGTTCACAAATTTGGAATAAAATATACTTTTGGGAAAGTATTTTTGTAAGTATTATTTCATTTGATATGACATGATGGCAATATTTAAAAAAAACACAGCTAACAATGGTATTAGATTACAATATCCTAAATGCAATGGATTAATATAAAACTAAGATAGACTGCTGTTGTTCACAGCACTAAGCTATTTATGGTTCTGAGTCTCTGTCCCTCTCTTAGAGCCAGGCATAGTGAGCTGGACCTCTGAAGAAAAAGTTCGGGGACCACTGGTGTAAATCATTCCCCTGTACAGTAGCCATTCAAGAGTAATTCCGTTTTGAATTTGCAGCAAACTTCTACTGTACATTCATGTCTCCAACTTTGGACTTTAGGTTTCACAATGTGTAGAATTGTTCAATATATGATTTCATAACAGGCCAAATACAAAATAAATGTTACCAATATCGCCTAGATATCTGTAAATATTCAAATCAGACTAAACACCTGACTAAAAGTTTGTCAAAGTAACCTTAATGATCACAAAATGCTAAGCATGCATGTAGGCTATTTGAGTTTCTTAAAGCTGAGCTGTGCTTAAAATTGGTCAATAGATTATTTCATAACAGGCCACATAGATATTTGTAAATATTAAAATCATGTTCTATATTTTACAGTTCTATGTGATATGTCATGTTTCATGTTTTTGTAATGTTTTATACAGTGATGCAGGTCTACTGCTGTGAATATAGGCTAAATACAAGTTTGATCATTTTTATGTAGCCTACTGTATACTGTACTCTGGCCTGATATGTGGCCTTTGTGCCCTCTGCCAAATATGCCCAAGATTATAAAATTCCAAGCCTGAACGTTGGCATATGCCACTGTACGGTGGCACGTACCAGTGGCATGTACTTCCATGTGCCACATGACACTGAAAAATCTAACAGACTATGCCAGGCTCTTCAGCCAGCAATATATTTCCGGTGATATCTGACAGTTCAGTGTTATAGGCCTACATTTCAGAGCTGTTTGGTTTAAGTAAAACATAGTCTACAAACAGTTCTTTCTTTATTAACTGTTTTTGCATCAAAATTATTCTTGTTTTGCACAGGAAAGAAAATAATGGAGTAGTAGGCCTACATTAAATAAATATGGAAGCCTGGAGGCGTCATTGCAAGATTTTTTTTTAATATCATGAGAATGTGCACTCATTTGACTACATTTTGCACTTGGCTAAATAAATTATGCTATCATTGTACTAGATTGTGAATAAAAAATGTAGTATATTGTGTACTCATTTTAGTAAATAGTGTTCAAATTTTACAAAAATGTAAATGACAGCACAAGGGTACATTTACATCTTGTAATAAACACACACACACAACACACACACAACACACGCACAATCAATCAATACCCCCCTTCCTTTGTCTATTAACTGAAGTGTAAGCCGGTGTACTGAAGTGTACTTTCCTTATTTTCAGATTTTCAGATGATTATATACAATTCAGCGAAGACTACGACTCATATGCCAATTCGTATTCCCAGCAGATGGCGCCACCAGCACGCCAAAGGGTCTGTTATCTCTCGTCTGTGCTGTAATATCCTACTCAATACTGTCAATGCTCCACTTATTGAATGGCAACTCTTGAAACATGACTATGGTGCAGAGTAAAGCCAAGCGGATGCAACCTATTCAACAGAGATAGTAGCAGGGCTGCCAACTTTTCAAAAAACCTTGGAGTGAGATTTGGTGCCCCCCCCCCCCCCCCCCAAAGAAAATGTTGCCAGTAGGCTACACAGCAGCTCATTCAGCATCATTACCGTAGCAACAAAAAGCAAAGGATTCAGCATCATTACCGTAGCAACAAAAAGTAAATGATAGAATTCGCTGCACATCAGTGTTCCTCAGTGTAGGGACCAGGGTCCCAGAGTTGAGTTAAAATTGTAGCTCCCCCTAGAAGAAAATCTTGTACATTCCAACATTAAATGCATCAATCTAGTGCAGTGCACTTTGAAAAGAAATTCAGAGGTTAAACTTGTTTATTTTTTATCTGGATGGAAATATTTATGCTGTAGCCTAAACTATTTTGCACTTCAGAATTTTAACCATGCACACAGAGGAGGAATAGTTGGCCTTTAAAAATAAAGATCTGCCTGCCTTTATGGGAATTTAACCAGGGCCGTAGTCACCATAGACTTTGGGGGGGACGTGTCCCCCCCAATATTCAGACGTGACCAAAATGTCCCCCCCAATATTCGGACATAGAAAAATAAAGAAAGAAAAAAACGCTATAGGCTATTACAGGAAACCAACAAGTCCCGCCATCTGAAATGCAATCAAACGCACAAATTAGTGACCTGTTGATGGTTTCAGAGAGAGTAGCCTACACTGTGAGTGGTTTGTCCTGGAGGTTTTGCATTTATCATTTGAGGCGTGCGCTATCAAAAGCTTCCTGCACCCTGCTGCGGTGCGGGCTGTCAACAATATCGCAAAAGATACCGGTACAATTCTCACAAAACTTGTTGGAAAGGTGTAGCACTGTCTAAGGAAACCCCATTCATTTTTGAAGCTGGTCAGACTCAAAGGGAACTTTGAAGCAATTCCATATTGTAGCCTATTTTCTCGCAATGATAGCGAAAGTGAAAAAGCGAAAGTGTCCTTTTATTTGAATTTGTGCGTGCCTGTGTCATTCATTTCTTTCACATGTCTTACAACATAAATAATGCATTCATATACTAGTAGTAATGTCAGAAATGAACCGGTTTATAAGCCTCTTAGAAATGGTTGTTGCATCTTGCATGTTACATTTAGATTCGCGCTCAATCGCGCATCCACGCAGGCAAAACGTAGCACTCAAATGTGGCGACGGCACAAACGTTGAAAAAACTTTTACAATGGCGGTGATAGCCTACAGTTAATGTGAATCGCGGACAATAACCAAAGAAAGGAATTTCCACCTCCAGTCACCAAATAAAGGATGTGTTTCTACATGTTAACACAAAACGTAATTTCTGTCAGAAACAAGCCTATAATGCATAGGGTAACTTGAGGTGAGTCAGACAGAAGAGGGACCTGACTTAGTAGGCTAGCCTATCTTGAATCCCATCCCTTTCAAACTACCTTAAAATTGTGTGATTAGCTGCCAGAATAATAAAATCAAAATACAAAATATTATTGGGCCCAAACCTACAGTATGAGTAAGCATTCAGTGTAATATAGAGGTTATCAAAGATACTCTAGTTTGTATTTTCTTTTAAAATATACATTTTGGAGACAAATGGAGTCATACCACAGGTCTATATCCAGGGATGGATTATTGAATGGACCTACTTTGCCCAAGAGCTCAGGGGGCCCTGAAGCCTAAGACTGTGTGAAGTTGCTTCTCCGCCCTTCTCTTCTATTTCCACAAAACTCACAAGTCGTCATAATATAAAGGGTCATTTTTTTTAAGTCTTCCGGGGAAGTATGCCCCCGGGCACCCCTATCTTAACAGGGGAGGGTTTTTTTGCATCTACTGTATGCCCAGAGGTTCATAATCCATCCGTGCTTATGTCCGTCAAAAGTTTGGTATATCCTAATTGACTGACTTAACTAATCACTTGTTTGTGATTTTAATAATATTTTTGCATGGCAGGAAATGTGAATTGAAATTCTGTTATTGAAATTCACACCGCACCACAGAATTGGTCCCCCCCAATGTTGACATCATGGCTACGGCCTTGAATTTAACATAGGGGTATGTATGCTTATGGCCCCTGTTTTTTTGAGGAAGAACATTTATTTATTTAAGATACATTATTCATTCACAAAGAAAGGTTGGATTTTTTAATTAAGGCATTAAGATGAATTTCCAAAAGATGTGTCAGGCCTCGGACCATTCCATGACTCCAGACCATGTTATCAGATGTCCCACATATGGCACTGATCACTGGTGTATGTGACATTTGTTAAAGTTAAGCTTCAAGTTATAGCTCGTAGCTCTCTCAGCCACTCTGCGCCGAATTGAATCATGCTCCTGTACTGTGGGGGCAGCTATGAGGATGTCATCCATTACACTTATATGTGGTTGTCTGCATACAGGATGGACTACACCCTTTGCACCTGGTTCAAGTTTTATGGTAAATTTACCAGGCAGGGTTCCAGTGGTGTGTGTCAGCTTTGTGATGGTGCAGCACTGTCAAAGTTGCGTATTAGATTAGATTAGATTCAACTTTATTGTCATTTAGCAGAGTACAGGTGCAGTATGTAGCGCTTCCCTGTATATAGTATGTACAGTACAGTATGTAGCGCTTCCCTGTATATAGTATGTACAGTATGTAGCGCTTCCCTGTATATAGTATGGACAGTACAGTATGTAGCGCTTCCCTGTATATAGTATGTACAGTACAGTATGTAGCGCTTCCCTGTATATGGTATGTACAGTATGTAGTGCTTCCCTGTATATAGTATGTACAGTATGTAGTGCTTCCCTGTATATAGTATGTACAGTACAGTATGTAGCGCTTCCCTGTATATAGTATGTACAGCTACGTACAGTATGTAGCGCTTCCCTGTATATAGTATGTACAGTACAGTATGTAGCGCTTCCCTGTATATAGTATGTACAGTATGTAGCGCTTCCCTGTATATAGTATGTACAGTACAGTATGTAGCGCTTCCCTGTATATGGTATGTACAGTATGTAGCACTTCCCTGTATATAGTATGTACAGTACAGTATGTAGTGCTTCCCTGTATATGGTATGTACAGTATGTAGCACTTCCCTGTATATAGTATGTACAGTACAGTATGTAGCGCTTCCCTGTATATAGTATGTACAGTATGTAGCGCTTCCCTGTATACAGTATGTACAGTACAGTATGTAGCGCTTCCCTGTATATGGTATGCAGTATATAGCGCTTCCCTGTATATAGTATGTACAGTATGTAGCGGTTCCCTGTATGCAGTATGTACAGTATGTAGCGCTTCCCTGTATATAGTATGTACAGTACAGTATGTAGCGCTTCCCTGTATATAGTATGTACAGTATGTAGCGCTTCCCTGTATATAGTATGTACAGTATGTAGCGCTTCCCAGTATGTACAGTACAGTATGTAGCGGTTCCCTGTATATAGTATGTACAGTATGTAGCGCTTCCCTGTATATGGTATGCAGTATGTAGCGCTTCCCTGTATGTACAGTATGTAGCGCTTCCCTGTATATAGTATGTACAGTACAGTATGTAGATTCTTGTGTGTTGAAAACATGTGTTCCACTGGAGTTTGGGTGTCAGAGAAAGAGGGGTAAGTGTTACCCTCATTGGTAAAGGGCTTTGACATTGATTCAGTGACATGTTGCCTGAGGTGTTTTAGCCATAGGAAATACTTTTGTAATTGTTCAAACTGTTAAGGCAGTGTAATTGTTCTAACTGTTAAAGCAGTGTAATTGTTCTAACTGTACAATACGCAGAATGTTTCTAGGGTACTCAGAGATGCCTGAGGGGAACAATGGGAGTGTGACGTGAGAACGTGTGAAGCCAATGAAATGAGTGAGTCTCACGGCCAATGCGTGAGAGTTGGCAGCCCTCGAGCAGTAGATCATATCATGGCAAATGCAGCCCTCGAGCAGTAGATCACTACATGGCAAATGCAGGTTTGGTTTGTTTAAATTTACTTAAAGTATAAAAGTAAAAGTGGTCTTGTGAATGACAACCATTTTTTATGCAACGGTACCTGGACCACACAAATGTTACCAGAGTGCAAGAGTGCCAATCTCTCTTTTTAAATCTTCCCATAACCTGTTGGGCCATTTCTAGACTCCCCCCCCCCCCCCAATATTGCCCTGCCTACTTCAGGTCACTTGATATGATTTTAGAAACACAACTGAGCCCTAGCACCAGGTCATGCGAAATGAGTAGGCCTACTTTAGATCATTATTTGCCAAGGTATGCTCATGCGTTTTGTAATGCCCTATGGAAACTCCCCATCGGACTTTTGGTTACCCAAAATGCATACTGACAATAAAAGTATGCTTTTCTGAGGTTTCTTGTAGACTATTTGGATTGTAGCCTATGTCAGGTTCTGATATAATGACTACACAAAATGGAACTAGATGTACCGCAGAGCGGTACAAAATATGACCGCCGCCCAGTCCAGCACATGTTTTCCACAAAAATAAGTCACGCTGAAAAGCCTATATGATTCTAACTGTCTCACTGAATTGCATTATGCACACTCAATTCTCACTGGTATCTGCTAGACAACAAGTACCAAAACATGATTTGTTCATAGATTTCACATGTAAAATACATTTTATACAACCCCACCCCCATCTTGCCTGTTCATAATTCTGAGAAATTCTTGAATTGTGTGCATGTGTGCGTGTACATGTTTATGTTTATGTGTGTGTGGGTGGGTGGGTGGTTGTGTGTGTGCGTGCATGTGCATGTGCTTGTGTGTTTGCCTGTTTATGTGCCTGTGTGTGTGTATGTGCATGCATGCGTATATATGTCTACTGTGTGAGTATGTGTCATACGTAGGATTACTGTGAATGTATGTGTGTGCGTGTGTATCAGTTTATGCACATGTGTGCATATGGAATGGGTTTACATAACCCCTGGAGGCAAACATACGCAAAAAAATGGTCATCCTAGGCCCTACGGTTCTCAAGATATTCACAGAAAACTGTGTCTGCCCTACCCTCCTTTCGGGGGGTCCAGTCCAGCGGGGGGGCTACAGATCAAAACGAAAAACGATGGTTCCATGCTATCCATGTGGGGTTACATGCCCACCAAGTTTCGTGTACCCCGGTCTTTCAGTGTCCCGGGAATCCTTGTTGGTGTACAGTCACTAAATGTACACATAAATTATTTTATTGTAAGGCCCCCCATGAACGAAAGTCCACGAAACTTTGCATGCATTCGGAGGGTGTCATAATGATCCTACACTTTCAATTTCGTGCAGTTTTGACCATGTCAGACAGAGATATTGTGATGAAAACACCTAATGTTTTGCTTTTTAATTTTTAACTAGGTGGCGCTATACATGAAATAAGTGGTAATGGGATAGGTTGACATGCCCCCTTAAGACCAACATACAAAAAAAAGGTGGACCTCCTAGGCCCTACGGTTCTCGAGATATTCACAGAAAACTGTCTCCGGCCACCTACAGGCCAGTTGGTGTATAGTAACATAAATTAATTTATTGTGTGGCCCCCCAGGAACAGAATTCCACGAAACTTGGCGTGCATTCAGAGGGTGTCATAATGATCCTACACTTCCAATTTCGTGCAGTTTTGACTATGTTAGGTCACAGATACCTGCGATTACAACACCTCATTTTTACTTTTTTGTGTTTAACTAGGTGGGCTATACATGAAATGAGTGGTTATGGAATGGGTTGACATGGCCCTTTGAGATCAACATACAAAAAAAAATGGTCCTCCTAAACCCTACGGTTCTCGAGATATTCACAGAAAACTGTGTCTGCCCTACCCTCCTTTCGGGGGTCCAGTCCAGCGGGGGGGCTACAGATCAAAACGAAAAAAGGTGGTTCCATGCTATCCATGTTGGGTTACATGCCCACCAAGTTTCGTGTACCCCGGTCTTACAGTGTCCTGGGAATCCTTGACGGAAATTTGGACATGCGGAAAAAAAAAAGAAAAAAAATCTGACTAAACCTATATGACCGCCGCTTCGCTGTGCAGCGGTCATAATAATTACACCAAAGTCTCTATTTTTGCATTTTCTTTGTTGGCTTCATGGGTGTGTATAAGATGGACTATACATCTGCACAACTAATATTGGATAAAACATCATGAATATTTAATTCCTATGGATTCCTGTGAATATTTCAAGACTAGGAATGTAGTGGTAAAATCAGAGGTGGGTAAACTATGAATTCTGTTATCACGGTAAGGTGGACTGCGCCATGCGGTATCAGATTTTTAGAAAAGGCATTCAGAACATGTTTGATGATGGTGGAGGTTATTGTCCAATGTTTATAACAATATAAGGGGCATTAAGTGGTTCATAGAGTGTTGATGAGTGTACACATATTGTTAGTGTGGATAATACAGTGTGATTTTTAAATGTTAACAGCTGTTGTAATTGGTGAATAAACTCCTTTGAGAGGTGGATAAACTCTAATAAGGGACCGTTCGTTATTTATAAACGGGGTCACCGGAGGAAAATAGGGGAGGGTCATGTCTTTTTATTCTTTGTTGAGGGGAGGGTCACCTAACTTTTTTTTGTCTAGGAGGGAGGGTCACCCATCTTTTGTATTAATGAAAACAGCAAAAAATCAAAGTGGCTTGTTTGATTGTTGATTTCTGTCGCCATATAACGTTCTCTTTCGTTCCATATCTCTGTCAACATTGAACAATGAAAATGAGGGAGATTTCCCGGGTTTCTCACGCAAAATACGGAAAATGTCAACATTCGTCCCCATTAACGTTGGAAGGGTTGGAGCAACAAAGTAGCCTACTTTATTCACGCCTAACAGCCTATCCATTTGGTCAACTTTATCCAGCCCTAAAAAAGCTAAATTTAACTTTGGTTTACTTGTAGTTTACCGTGTAGCCTAACTTTAAACAGTGTGCATGCTTAACACAAAGCATACTTGTGCTTCATTCATCCACACATCCAGCTCCTAACGTTTTGACAAGCATTTCTACCAATTGACCTTGTTCCTGCCCATCTCTAGCTTTGCTGTCTCCATCCTTTCTGTTTTTGTTGTTTGCAAAAAAATATATAGTATTTATTGGTAACCAGCAACAAGTGCAATTTCTTAATCGCTGTCATTCTCTCTCCTGCCAACAAAAATGTGTTAGGCCTACGTTCCAAGTAGCAGTGCGTAATTCTGCTTCATAAAGTTGAACAAATACATTTGGTCATATAAATAGCCAGTTTATGGTCTACAGCAGGGGTGGGCAACTAATTTCCCCAAGGGGCCACATGACAAACTGGGACTGTTGAGGAGGGCCGGACCCAAAATACTGAACTCAAGTCTGAACTCAATTCTGTTCAATTCTATTCTGTTCTTGTATAACATTAAGTAAATCATATGGTTTCGTTTACTAGTCGTAAGAACAGATGAAAATGTGAGGGAGACAAAGGAAAAACAGCAATATTTAATCTATGTCCAGTATTTAATCCTCATTCTCGAAAATGATTTTTTGACATTTACTTTTTTTTTCAGTTTTCAAAGACTGATATAAAAAAGTACTACAATATCTATATAATTAGGCTAGGTCATGAAAATGTGAAGGAGTTAGTACAACCGATAGGCCTGTGCCACCATTTCATCAACACAGCAATATTTCATCATTAAATCATTACCATCGAATTAACTCTATGCAGAATTAGACTACGAAAATGTGGAGCAGACAATAGTAGGCTGTCATTAGTTTATCAACATGCACAAAGAAAACTATTTTTAAAATTTAGGCTATGTTTTTGCTTTAACTTTATGCACATAACTGTGATTGGTCAACTCGCTCTGTGTGTTGAGCCGGCTGCTTCAAGCAACCTGTGGGTAGTACCATAGTTCGCTAACATAAGCTTTGCAAACAAACTCAGACATATTTTGGTTACAATTACGGGGTTATCCGATTGTAAACTGTCTGCCATTAACGTTTTGAAATGAACACTTCGTATCGCCAACGAGCAGCGGTAGGAGTTCGTTCTAACAACCTTTGCGGTGGTGAGCGACGCAGACATAAGAGACACAACACTTTGAAAGGTTTACGCCGACGTAAAGGCAACTGCATTGTGTCGACGCAGAAGCATAAATTCTATTCACCAGCACATCAGTGAGTGTGTTTACGTCGTATGCATCCACGCACAAATGTATGGGCGTACAAATAGCAGTCGCTTTCAAAATGAAAACAACGATATTGATTTGCATGCATTATCTCTATGCTAGGCTCTTGACTATTGTTCTTTCACGGACCTTACGCGGGCCGGTCAGGGAAAGCCCACGGGCCGGATGTGGCCCGCGGGCCGTATGTTGCCCATGTATGGTCTACAGTGTAGTTGGTAAGTTATGGTAGGCCAACTTGGAGTGAATATACAGGGGGAATTCTTTGTCTAGCTGAGTAGCCTGGCAGGTGCGCACGTAGGCATAGCCTACGGCCGAACACCGCAAGCGCTAATGAATCTTGCTCTCACGACAACGTCGTTAACTTAAATAGGCCTAGGTTAACATCACTCTGAGTTCGCATTCAAGTAAGCAAAACGATTATTTGAATACATCTGTTTCACTGGAAGGGCAAGGGGTAACAACAGGACAACACAGACAGGCCAGAATGCAGGACTAATGTTATGAGTATTACAGTAATATGGGATATTCTACGGGAAAATATTAAAACGGCAAGACAGCAGGGAAACGTTAAAATGATAAACCCGAAAAAAGTTGGCATGTTAGGTAGCCTATTTTTTGGTCCCTGTGATTATTTGTGAAATTGTGCAAACGGCCTTTTCACGTCATTTGAGAAGGGAGTGTAGCAAGCTCCCAAATTGACGCTCGTCTGAGAAATTGAGTTTTGGATAATGTTCAGCTTCGGCAGCTTTACAATGACTGAGGAAGCCTAGAGACGAGTCCATACCAACAAGTTCATGTGTTGAATTTGTTATTACCCAGTGTGCTTTGTTGAATGGTCTCAATGCTTTATTGTTTTATTTCATGTGAATACTTACTAGAGGAGTAACTTTTCAAGTAGGCTAATGCAGTTGCAGGAAATGTGCATTTAGTTTCCATGCTTATTGTGTTTCCACAACAATGTTAGGGAGTAAATCTACTGAAATGGCCACCATCTTGGTGAAGTGTGATGTGTAAAATCAGAAAGCAGAGGTTTATTTTAGGACGGTAGCACATGTCGATGTGTAATTGTAAGCAGGTGTGTTGCAACAACAGTTCCTGTGGATGAGGGCGTGGTCCAGTCCCGTGACCTGTGGTGTTGGGGTGGATGCAGCAGCACACCTGTGCTGCATTTGTTAATGAGGGATGGAATAAATGGCTAAGGTCTTTGTTGAACAGGAGGAAGGGACAGCGTACTGCTGAGTTTAGAACCAACGGCTGCCGTGCTGGGACGTGGGCAATCCTTTTAGCGTCGGTGTGGTTGACCAATCATTCGGGCTAAGTGCCATTAGGCCTAAATTAGGGAGTTTGTGCCCTGTTAGTGCGATCGCTGTTCTGTTTTATGTCCTTCGTTGAACCCCACGTCCGGCAGCAGTGGTGACATTTGGTGATTTAATGTATTATTCCTGTGTTCTTTGTGTACTTTTTCCGGGGAAGTGTAGGCCTACTCCCCGGCAGGTATATGTGTGTGAGAGAGGGTGGAGAGAAAAAAAACGCTCCTTCTGGTGCTGAATAATTTAATTTGAGCCTTGGCGGTGGCCGGGAATAAGGGGGTGATATACGTAGCCTTTGCTGTGTGAAGTATTTATTGTTGCAGTGTTTGCACAGTGGTTTCTGTACCTTCGTTTTTATGGTTGAATTTGTGATGAACTGTGTTATGAGATGAACTGTCATTTCCATTGAGCACGTGTGCACTTTCTCTGTGTAATTAATTGCTAACTTATATAACCTGTTTTATTCCGGTGGTCCGGCATAGTTGTTACTTAAATTCATGTAGCCTAATTATTTATGACTCCGCACATAGCACTTTACAACAGCCAGAGTTCTGGAGTTATTGCTCTCCCCCTAAATGTTTTAACTTTATATGTGAAATTAATTGTACAATAAACCTATTTTCTATATAGCTAGTAGACTGGTGTTTTCCTTTGCTCAGTGCCTGTGTTCAAATAAAGAAACCTGCAGGGGGCAGTGTATTCCGCTGTAGCCCCTTTACATTATCATAGCATAGCGCGTAAGAGCGTGGGCCGGAGACATCGACAATTGACCGGGGAGGGTCATGTCATTTATGAAAATGCTGCTGGAGGGTCGTTGAAAATGATATTGCAGGCAGGGGAGGGTCATGCAACTTTTGATCGAAGCACTCAAAATCCCTCCGGTGATCCCGTTTATAAATAACGAACGGTCCCGGATAAACTATTTCTGAAAGAGGTGGAAACTGCGTTTACTTGCGTTTAGCCTCAACTACATCCCTGTTCAAGACCCAATACTGCATCTACTTATTGCTAAGGATATAGGCTACACTGCAGCTAGAAGTTAGGGAAGCATCAAAGGCGAGAAGAGGAGGAGGGCATTTTTGACAATTTAATTGAGACAAACTACTACGTGCTAACGTTAACGTTACTGCCATCAAGCTGTAATGATTTGCCGCAAATGAATGCCGCCCAGATCTGTCGAGTCATCTTATAGTGATGCGTCAAGTGCAACAAATATTCCCATCCGCTTTGATGACGCGAAAAATAATAACGGTAGGCTAACTTTACTTTGTGAAACTAAAGTAACGAGCCAGTTTTCTAAAATGTAAGGAGTAGAAAGTACCGATATTCGTGTTAAAATGTAAGGAATAAAAGTAAAAAGTCGCCTCAAAAATAAATAGTAGCCTAAAGTAAAGGAAAAATATCTGAAATCTACTTCAGTACAGTAACGAAGTATTTGTACTTCCCATCTCTGGACGTGGCCGAGGGCATTGAGGCGTTTCCTATTATGTTTTCTTTTTTCGAGTGGAGGGGTAGGCCTTCTGCACAATCATGCTTCCGATCCTCGTTAGTGATCAAAACTCCACCTTCAGCCGTCGCCTTTAGCTTCATGTCTTCAGCTTTGCAGACTAACTGAACTGCTACTGAATTGCCACCAGAGAACAATGTCAAAAGTGCAAATTACATTGTGATGTCAATTTCTGACATTTGTCCAGTCTTGGAATCTAGGCCTACTGAATGAATAATGTAGACCTAGCGTACACTGTGCTCAAAAACTGTTTAATTATTACTAGCCTTTTGCTAGAGCATTGATGGTCATCATGGGCAGTAGGCTTATGCCTATTTTGTCTGAAAAGCGAAAAAAACATCCAGATTACAAAGCAGCTTTCACACATTTATCGGGCCTCTCTACAGTCTAGTATAAGTGTATATATACTTTTTTGATCCCTTGAGGGAAATTTGGTCTCTGCATTTAACCCAATCGGTGAATTAGTGAAACACAAACAGCACACAGTGAACACACAGTGAGGTGAAGCACACACTAATCCCGGCGCAGTGAGCTGCCTGCTACAACGGCGGCGCTCTGGGAGCAGTGAGGGGTTAGGTGCCTTGCACTTTAGCCATTCCTACTGGTCGTGGTTGGAACCAGCAAACCTCCGGTTACAAGTCCGAAGCACTAACCAGTAGGCCACGGCTGCTATGTGTTTCAGGTTGTTATGTGTTTCACAGCTGTTATGTGCTTCAGTTTCAAGCATTTCAAGCACTCAACCTGCATTTACTTAACTATTCATTAAAATCGTTAAAATTCTTGTGGCACAAAAGCAACAATTAATGTTTTTTGAAAGGTTTTATGTTCTATATCTTCATGCTAATGGTGAGATATATTCCTCTCCTTCGTATACATACAGTATACGTTTGATTTATATATTTATTTACTTTTTAATGTGCGTTCTTTGTGCAGATGGCCTTGTACATTGTACTGGATGCCCCCTTTGACTACACAATTGTAAGAATTTGCCATTGTCATTACATTGCTTGGATCAGAATTTCACAAAACTACATATTACTGACTGCATAAATCTATATGTTATTTGTGTTCAGATGGACATGCCAGCCGGAAGTGGTGGTGCTTGATGTTATTTGAAAATTTTGGACTTGACAGGTACTTCATTTTCTTAAGAACATTTTAGAGATCCATATAACTTCAGTTGTTGCATACATCCTGTACATATCTATCTATCCATCTATCTATCTATCTATTTTTTCTAGTCATGGCAGGCTTTTTGCCCACTGGGCAGAGGAGTCCAGAGATGTCCTCAGTGGAAAACATCAGCCTGTGAACCTTCAACCTTTAAAGACACAGAGCAGGTAAACGTCTGATTTGAGTCTGGTTTGCAGCGCAATGTTAGGAATCATAAAGAATGCTAATCTACAATTGGAATTCCAGGTTGTTGAGTGCATCAGGGAGGCCAGTGAGTGGGTTCAGATGCAACTGAACAATAATTCATTCATTCGGAAAGTGGTGATGCCTCCCTTTCTCCAGATGGAGGCTGCTGAGGCAGTCCATCAGTTCAAAAAACACGAGGAAACATATGAAATGGAAATACAGCATGCCATAGGCCTACTTAAAGGACCAGTATGTAGGAAATAATGGAAAATAAACTGTAACCATTCCAAAAATGATCACCATATGTTGTCAGAGAGTAAGGAAACACGATGAATTGAAGTAATGGCTTATTTGACAGCATTACTATAACCCATAAAACCCCATAAAACCCATGAAAAAAATTAGTTACAGGGTGGAATCTCTTGGAATTTTCGTTTATGTTTTGAACAATTAATTCTAGAATAGCGTATTAATAATGGGCTGGCGTGTCCTCCTATTTGTGTTGCCAAATTAGCAAAGGCTAATCAACTTGCTGTCAATTGTAGTCATGAATGCCTACGAGAGGCAGGCAAATTCCCAAAATTAAAACAAGAAACAAATTAAGTGGACATCGGAGGAGCTTCCTGAGATGATGACATCTTCGTCAAACGAAGAATATCAAGTCTGACGCAGAGCTGGCCATATTTCTCCACAACAGGTAGCCTAGGCCAGGGATTCCCAAACTGTGGTACGTGAGTTTACATTAGGGGGTACGCGAGATGAAAAGGGCAATGTCTGAAAGGTGTATAAGAAAGGTTTTGATGTTATCATGTAGGGTGGCTAATTAAACATGATGCCTGGAATATGTCAGTAGAATGTGTTACGTTTAATTATGTGTCGGATGGTGCGGGTACGCAAGCCAAGTCAGGATGTAGGTGGTGGTACGTGGGGGAAAAAGTTTGCGAACTGCTGTTCTATGACAAAAAGTGGCATTGTTCTTTATCTAGTATACTTAGCCTACTTTTTAGAAATTCTGTTGTCAGTTGCAAATGGATGTAAAGAGCCCTCTGTTGGTAGTTTCATGTATTTCATGTTAGATCCAGTAAGATTTGAAGACCAGTAGCCTCCTACTCAAATTCTTTGAAATGAATAGGACTTCTTAGCTTCTAGTATGCAGACTTGTTACTACACACACATCTACACACACTCACACATACAGATGCCTAAACACACACACAGATATTCACACAGACACACATACTGGCACACAAGTACGTGCACATACACATATGCACAAGAACATGCACACATACATGCACTCACACACAAACAACTCTGCATGAAGTAAGCCCGGATCGACCATTGAGAGGCCATATAAGGCGCCTATAC
The DNA here is from genome assembly GCF_046254945.1 of Alosa pseudoharengus. Classification (NCBI taxonomy): domain Eukaryota; kingdom Metazoa; phylum Chordata; class Actinopteri; order Clupeiformes; family Clupeidae; genus Alosa; species Alosa pseudoharengus. The sequence goes on along the minus strand of NW_027468859.1, from coordinate 23,391,779 downwards.
CCATTCACAGTTACACAGCCTGAACGTCTGATCAAACCATATCAAAAGCCTAGCTTATACTCCTTCACAAAAATTTTACTGAGACAGCTTGTCCACTTGTCCAGCGTAATTGATGTAGCCTTCCTAAAACCATTAGGCCAGCTGTATCTGTCTCCTATCACCTACCACAGCTGCTGAGCTGCTGAGTTTCCTCCACAGAATCAACAGTGGATGCATCCCCTTTTTGGAGGCTACTACCCTGGAATGCCTGTGAAGATTCCCCCTCAAACTACTGTTGCACCTACCACAGCGGCTGAGCTTCCTCCACAGAATCTGTGGATGCATCCCCTCTTTGGAGGCTACTACCCTGGAATGCCTGTGAAGATTCCCCCTCAAAATACTGTTGCACCAACTACAGAAGCACCTACCACAGCTGCTGAGCTTCCTCCACAGAATCAACAGTGGATGCATCCCCTTTTTGGAGGCTACTACCCTGTAATGCCTGTGAAGATTCCCCCTCAAACTACTGTTGCACCTACCACAGCGGCTGAGCTTCCTCCACGGAATCCGTGGATGAATCCCTTCTTTGGAGGCTACTACCCTGGAATGCCTGTGAAGATTCCCCCTCAAACTACTGTTGCACCTACCACAGCGGCTGAGCTTCCTCCACGGAATCAGTGGATGAATCCCCTCTTTGGAGGCTACTACCCTGGAATGCCTGTGAAGATTCCCCCTCAAACTACTGTTGCACCTACCACAGCTGCTGAGCTTCCTCCACAGAAACAGTGGATGCACCGTCCGTCTAATGGCCACTACCTCGTCAAAAATCAATGAACCACTTATTACAGGTACCGTCAGTACCATTTTCAACTGCACCCCAAAACAGTAGATGCCCTACTCCAAACCTTTTATTTTCCAACTCCTCAGTCTCTTTATTCCAATGTGTGTCATTTATTGCGTGTATTAAAAAGTGTATTTGAAATTTAAGTTGTCAGATCATTTATTCAAGCTGCTTGTCATGAGTGCTTTTGCTGAAGATTTGTCTTGATTTAGCCAGAACTGGAAGTTTAAAATTCTACTGCCAAATGACTTGAAGTATAGCCGTAATTTGATTGGTTGGTGCCGTCCGTCGATTGGCTTGATTGGCCGGTGCCGTCTGTCGGTGCAGCAACAGCTGAACTTCTCAATGCGAGCGACGGGAGAAACGCGATGCAACGGACCCACAATTCAGTTTGGCAACGGATGACGTAAGCCCATGTAAAGTGAAGGGGATGAGTCTCCAGCACTGCAACGCATGTAGAGTTTTTAAGGGTTTTGGGAGTTTGTACTCATCCTTCAAATTCTGTTTAGCTTAATTTTTCTTCAGAGTAAAAAAAAAACCAAGATGGTTCTGTACTGATGACAAATCTGCAACGCCTAAGCAAGTAAACTAAATATTTTTGTCTTGACTGTTAGGTTAGCAATTTCTGATTTTACCAAATCTTGCTTTACATAAATTATTTGACAATTATTTAGGAAACAAGTCAATTCATCAAACTTTATATGGATTAATGCAAGGCCAGAAAATGATGACTAGCATCACCTATATGCAGGCAAATGGCTTTGGTAGGATTTTTGCGTTCTGGAAATTGCCATGTTTTGCTGGGAAAGACTAGTCTGGGAATACCTTTCAGCAAATTTGGGATTTGCTCTGCAGGTCAATCTGGCCAGGATGCCATTGAAGCCCATTTCCAATGTCTCAAACACGGGCATGCAAATGGGTGGTTGACATGACATGGCCTTTTTTTGGTCCAATGTGTCAAAAGAGAGTTTTTGATATATTTTTTTATAATTTACCTATGGTGATATTGTTCAGAAAATGCTGTTTTATATGAACATACAGAGCATTCATGGGATTAATCTTCCATTTTTTCACAATTTTCAGCCAAACCAGAAAAAGCTCATATGGCGTGACTGTCCCAGTCACATTTCACAAATTTAGATTTTGAATAAAAACAAGAAAATGAATTCATTTTCTGTTCATTCAATCATATATTGATAACCCAGATGCCTACTTGTGAGTCTGCTTGACTAAAAGTTCAGGCATAATATTGTGAAGCCACTCTTAAAGGAACACGCCACCCAAAATCGGTAGTGATATATGTTCTTACCGTAACTTTCACGAGTTGAGTCGTACCTCTCCCGCGTCGGTAGGTGCACTCAAACGCTCTGTCGCGCGGCGCGAATGTGTTAGCATGTTGCTATGCTAGCGGGCTCTGCCGTGGCCGTAGAGAGAGGCACATAGCAGTATTCAAACACCTCCACGTTTTACCTACTTAAATACAGTTGCACGAGTAGTTGATGAAAAATTTTAGGGCACACAACATGAAACGTGACGATTTTCCAAGCGAATAAACATGAGAACTACAATGTGTGGCGCAATAGCACTTGGGAGTACTTCGACCTAGCGTGGTAATATTATTAACACCTAATTGTAGATCCTATCCACCACAGAGTTTAGAATCCATGCTGGATCGACCCTCAGCCTCTCCCTCCCCTCTGAGCGAGAGAGGCACACACACTAGAGATGCGCTGATGGGCTATTATTTCAACCATAATTGCATAGCAAAACTTATCATCCATCAGCCATCCATCAGCACCAAAGTTTGTTGACCAATTTTCAAAACTGCACCTGCCCACCATCCGCTGGTTGTTTTAATGTAGGCTATATGGGTGATGCAGCGCTGCTGACGTGAGGCTAGAAAGCCCTTGCCTGTTCTAGAAAGACTGATCTAATGCAGCAAATATATTAAAAGGCAAAAGTCGTACATTGGCTAGGCCTATCCCCAGAATATCAGCAGCAAACTCAGTCTCTGTCGCGCAAAACAGTCTCCAAATAAAACGCACATCGGCCTGTTGCCTATTCTGCCAGCTTGTGACAATATATCGTCCAAAATGCTTGATTGCATTGCATTCTCCACATTTTTAGCTACATTTTCATGTACCACATCAGCATTTTTGTTCAGTGAATCTTTTGTAAATTGCTTTACAATTACCGTCGGGCCCTTGTCAGCAGACTTCGGCTTGCCTCTTGCCATATTCACTCCTTGTCTTCTGATGTCATTTCTGAGTCATCTACAGATGTTCACCTCCCTAAATAGAACCAACTTCAACCTGATACACATAATTGTAGCCTACCATTCAGGGAATAGGCATTTAAAAGAGAGACAGAGAGTGATATGACTAAGAAATGACATCGGGCGATGGCAGTGCGAGATGTTCAGAACGTAAGAGCTAAAACTTCTACAAACTCACTAACATCCACAGCGGAAAAAGAAGGTAAGAAAAATAGTCGGAAAACTTAGATGTGTAAGGCAAGCAAGCAAGTTTGGCGGTTGTTACTAAAAATGTGAACATGCACGTTGCATTGTTGTGCGGTGGACTTTCAGAATGAATGGAGTCGGAGTTTCTTTAATATCGAGGCGTCATATTTGTCCGATGGCCTGCTATAAAATGAATTGCGATGTCTGTCTGAAAAAGACGCGCTCGTGCAGTCAAAATGAATGGGAGTCTTCAGAACAGGCTTGTCAGTCAACCTGACATAACAGTGTGTAAAGTAGCCTATAATGTGAATCTTTTTGCAAAAAATAAAGTACAATAGGCATTAATTAGTAGGCCAGGAGCATGCTGAAATTATGTGGCAAATTGCGTGTTTTATTACAATGATAAAATTGTAAAAGGACGTGACCGAAGCTGAGGCAAGCCAGGCAATAGGCCTATAGGCCCGACGGTAATTGTAAAGCAATTTACAAAAGATTCACTGAACAAAAATGCTGATGTGGTACATGAAAATGTAGTTAAAAATGTGGAGAATGCAATGCAATCAAGCATTTTGGACGATATATTGTCACAAGCTGGCAGAATAGGCAACAGGCCGATGTGCGTTTTATTTGGAGACTGTTTTGCGCGACAGAGACTGAGTTTGCTGCTGATATTCTGAGGATAGGCCTAGCCAATGTACACTTTTGCCTTTTAATATATTTGCTGCATTAGATCAGTCTTTCTAGAACAGGCAAGGGCTTTCTAGCCTCACGTCAGCAGCGCTGCATCACCCATATAGCCTACATTAAAACAACCATCGGATGGTGGGCAGGTGCAGTTTTGATTGGTCAACAAACTTTGGTGCTGATGGATGGCTGATGGATGATAAGTTTTGCTATGCAGTTATGGTTGAAATAATAGCCCATCAGCGCATCTCTAGTGTGTGTGCCTCTCTCGCTCAGAGGGGAGGGAGAGGCTGAGGGTCTATCCAGCATGGATTCTAAACTCTGTGGTGGATAGGATCTACAATTAGGTGTTAATAATATTACCACGCTAGGTCGAAGTACTCCCAAGTGCTATTGCGCCACACATTGTAGTTCTCATGTTTATTCGCTTGGAAAATCGTCACGTTTCATGTTGTGTGCCCTAACATTTTTCATCAACTACTCGTGCAACTGTATTTAAGTAGGTAAAACGTGGAGGTGTTTGAATACTGCTATGTGCCTCTCTGTACGGCCACGGCAGAGCCCGCTAGCATAGCAACATGCTAACACATTCGCGCCGCGCGACAGAGCGTTTGAGTGCACCTACCGACGCGGGAGAGGTACGACTCAACTCGTGAAAGTTACGGTAAGAACATATATCACTACTGATTTTGGGTGGCGTGTTCCTTTAACTAAAACACTTTTTCCCAGAAATGGATATCATATGGTGTGACGCCATATTACTTTTTTTAAACGAGCAATTGTTTGGAGACCTTCGGGGAGTAGGGGTCCTCCTTCTTTCAGGAGGAAGAACAACACCTCAAAAGGACACTGAAAGTTACAAGGTGAGTTTTCTCTCTTCATGTTTTCAAAAAAATCAAGTATATCCGGCACTCCTGCTTCAGTTCCCCATTTTGCATTGTCTTTTGGTGCGATGCATTTTACGCAAAAATGCCCAAATAAAATTACTTTTCAGTCAATATTACCTTTAAAACTATATTGTCATATTGCAGTTAGCATGTTTTTAGGATGTTAGCATAAAAGCACATTGCTTAATGTCATGCTAAGTACATGAAACCTCATATGGTGTGACCCCATATCATATAGTGTGACCGGGTTTTCTCGTCACACCATATGATTTATTTGTCACACTGTATGATAGAAACTGCATTTTCCTGCATAAATAATGTTTTTTCATACATATGTTTAACTCATAATTAAGTGTAATATATATTTTGACATATTTAACATTTATTATTTAAGATGTGCAACTATTGCATGTATTGTGAATCACACACACATAAAACACAGAAATCACCCCCACACACACTCACTCTACAGCCTTGGATACAAAAGATACATATTTGACATTCTAAATATCAATAGTAGTCTGAGAAAATAAATTCTGGTGTTAAAGAAAACAGTAATATTAATGTTGTCTTTAGCACTATAAGTAATTGCAACAATTTAATCTGATTATAATGCAGGAAAACTTTTTAAATTATCTGAATAAATTGTTGAATTTGTCTTTTAACAGATATAAAGAGAATAAACTCAAAGGGGAACTACAAACATTCAGATTGAAGCCCACCATTGAGAAGAGAAAAACTCAGGGAACCCAAGAGCTATACAATATTTGGTGGCATTCTGTTTTGAATAGTTGTGATTTCTGCAAGTGAACCTTTACATGATCTACCGGTCTTAAACTGTCTTTTGTTGCTTGTGAAATACATATAATACACATTTTTGTATTAACAGATTGTTTCGTGGTGTTATTTATCATATGGCGTGACACCATATCATTTGGTGTGGCATCAAGAAATTATGAAAATAAAAAGGCTTTTGGGTTCTAAATCATACATCTCAATGGAACAGATAGAAAATAGGGTCAGCAAAAGTCACAAGCATTTTCTTTCTTTTATATCAAGGTATGTTAAAATGAATATGACATTTATTGAAAGATTGAGGACATATGCCTTACTCTGTGTATTGCTGAAGAAATATACTGTAAAATGTAATACATTTGCACAAGGAAATGCTAGATCTTGATGAAGTAATGATAGAAGATTATAATACATTGCCCACATTAAAAACAAAATACCCCATTATAATTTTACAAACAATAACTTTCATGTCACACCATATGACAATTTTAGTCACTACCACAACTAATTAGTGAATAAATATGAATTTCAACACAAAATCTAAAAGACCATACATATTTTTGGGAATGGAAGGGTCAGTACAACAGGACTAAGTGATTTCCATGCCTAATATCTGAATTTGTTTTCAAAAACTTTTTTTCGGCCTAAAACGTCAACCACCCAGTGACTACAGTCACTAATCCGGCATGGCCGTGTATTTCATTGGAATGGAGTAAACGACTGCATTTGTCTACAAGATTGCTACACGTTTGAAACGATTTGCTAAGAGTTTAATGTACCAAGTTTAATTTCTCTGCTAGTTACGCCCCTGCTGGATATTGTAAGTCAATGAAGCTTTTCCAGGCTCACTCCCAATTGTAAGGTCTGGGTGTTCCCAGGCTAGGGAAAGACTAAAATGCAAACAATGGTTAAGAAAACTGGTGTTAATGGAATTTGGCAACATGTTCATAAGCAAATACAGTTTTCATCTAAATTATTTTCTTTGCAAACACCGCGCTCTCCCGTTTGTTCACAGACCCGATTTGTTCACAGAATGGTCGCACTCCAAAAATCTTTCTTTCTTGCTTTTATTCCATTTACAGTAGCAACAGGGGTCAACGAACAAACGTTTCGGCCTGATGGCCTTTGTCAGTGTGTGTTGGAATAAAAGCAAGAAGGAAACATCTAAATAATTCTGAAAGATTATCAGTGGTCTATCAGTCTAGGATCTCACAGTACCAGAGGTATTAAAATAGTGAGGCGTGTCACTGTTAATGATACTGTAAGTTTTTCCTGTCTAATATTTGTGTCTTTTTGAAAGTATGTGAAACAAGGGAGAACCGGGGAATAAATAATGTCAGATCAAAATAAAAATCAATGATTCCGTGTCATCCTTGAGGTTATCTGCCCACCAAGTTTTGTGATGTCTGGTCTTTCGGTGTCCCGGAAATCGTTGACACACAAAATGACTAAAAAAATAAAATGAATAAATCCTGAAGAAAAAAAACTCTGACTAAACCTATATGTAAATAAATAATAAACAAATTGACCTAGTTTAAATTAAAATGTACACGGAAGTAGGAGACTTTTTGAGTGTCTTAAGTCAGTTTGGGGGTTAAGGGATACTCTAGAGAGTTTAAGCATACTCCCCACAGAATGCAATAAGGCTGCTGGATGTCCTTGGGCCTTAAGTAGGAATGGGTGAAGTGTACCAACAACTATCGCTGATCACCAATCCCTCACTACCTCTGTGGTATTATCGGTTGGATGTCAGTGGTTCTGAGTTCACATTTTCAATATATTTGTTAAACAGATCCATGTGCTTAATGTAGTTGCATGGGGAGAGGTCTGACAAAATACTTAAAATAGCTCACTCTGCCTTCGTGTGCTGGGCCCTTGATAAAGAACAGGCAGCTGCAAGCCTCACCACAATGTGAAATATAGCCACACTGTAAAACATCACATATGTAATTAGCCATACCTGAACATGTACTGTAGGTTTTCCAGTGTTCTCTGAAATACACCATGAAGACATGGATAGTGCTGACTTTGCACACAGCAAAAATAATGCTATTTGTTTTCTACAGGATAAATCGGATACAACCAAATGCGCCTGTGTTTTTGTGTCATGCCCCTCTGTGTTACTCTATGGCAAAAAGTGGCATTGTTCTTTATCTAGTATACTTAGCCTACTTTTTAGAAATTCTGTTGTCAGTTGCAAATGCATGTAAAGAGCCCTCTGTTGGTAGTTTCATGTATTTCATGTTAAATCCAGTAAGATTTGAAGACCAGTAGCCTCCTACTCAAACTCTTTGAAATGAATAGGACTTCTTAGCTTCTAGTATGCAGACTTGTTACATCTACTCACACATACAGATGCCTAAACACACACACAGATATTCACAAGTACGTGCACACACACATATGCACAAGAACATGCACACATACATGCACTCACACACAAACACCTCTGCATGAAGTAAGCCCGGATCGACCATTGAGAGGCCATATAAGGCGCCTATACCCATTCACAGTTACACAGCCTGAATGTCTGATCAAACCATATCAAAATTTAGCCTATACTCCTTCACAAAAATTTTACTGAGACAGCTTGTCCACTTGTCCAGCGTAATTGATGTAGCCTTCCTAAAACCATTAGGCCAGCTGTATCTGTTCAACTGTTAATGAAATTAAAGAGTAGGCCCAGAGCCCTATAGGCCTGGACTATTTAGGTGTTCAGCTGCATCGTCAATTACAGCCTGATCAGAGGCTTGGTCGCTGGTCTCATTTCAATTAGTGTTAATTGAGTAGGCCTATATATAGGGTACTGAAAGAGTTGTGAGAGCAAGGCTAGTACAGCTCCCTGGTTGTAGGCTACCACTTTTATAGATATGAGGCTTAAACCAAACCAGGGTGTTTTATTTTTGTGTCTCTTATGGCTTTACATTGGCCAAACATGTGGTATAAGCCTTGAAATAGTGCAAAAAGACGAGACACATCATGAGGAAAGGTCTGAGAATATTCAAACTGGGACAATTACTTTCGGCACAGGGAACATTTCACTGGGTCGAAATCTGGAATATGAGAGACGATATGTTGGAGAAAACACTACAGACGATGGCGCCGTTAACGTTCAAGCCGACGATCCAGGCCTGGTGGGTGGACAAAGCAGCACTGATGACTTTAGGGCCTGGTATCGTATGCGACCAAAGTTATTATGTACTAATGACCTCATGAAGTTCTCTGCACAAGGCCCTGGATGTTCTTCACTCCAGTTAGACAGCGGTAAGAAAAGTATTGGATAACTTGTTTTTGTTTTACAGTGTACACAATAACTCGCTGTCGACATTAGTAGCCTAATTCAGCCGATTCCTTGCAGCCCTTTCACTTGCAGTGTTTGCATCAATAGCTTGAGACCAGACATTCTTTTCTTTTTTTCTATTCAACAGGTGGCACACCTCTCTCACTACGCCAGCTACGTCGAGAGTGTGGCTACTCTGTGAAAAGGACTGCGGTGGGCCTCGTGCTTCTCGCCATTTTTGATGGTTGTGATGTTATAAAACAGGTAGGCTATGGTTTTCCTATCACATCAGAGGTTTTTTTTTTTTTATTTTAATTTTCGTCAGAGTAGGAGTAACATTAGCCCATAGAGATGCCATCAATCACTACAAAACAACTCCATATTTTCACACCTTATTAATGCCTTACTTCTGACATTACATTTCATAGTGAATCAACAACTAAACCAAGAGAATGCAAAGTTGAAATAAAATAAAGAAATGTCTCAGCCACTTGAACGTGACAAATTTGTGAAAGCAGGCCTGTTAAAATAATCCTTAGTTTGCTTGTTTATGATTTCTATTTTAACAGAAGGTATTGTTGAATAAAGTTTCCATTGCTATAGCAGGAAGTTTTAGCATTGTCTACATTGAGCAAGCTCATTTAACAGTCTCTTGATGTGTCCTGTTTTAGTATGGGTCTGTTATCCTCTTCAGGCTTTTCTGTTGGCGTACATTTCATGAATTGATTTCAGTAGCTTGAATTTACAGTTAAGCTTTCCTGGGTGACGTCCAATCAACTCACCAGAGGAATGGAGGCTAATCGTGAACATAGTAACAATTACATACAATTTGAATACCATTTGGTCCCTTGCAAACCGATATGTGAGCATAGGAGTGGCCATACTGGTTGTATATGTAAGGCGGTTCAAGAGCCTTACATATACAACCGGTATGGCCACTCCTATGTGAAGTGTTCCTGTAGTCGGGCGAAAGGACCCCCAAGCAATTATGTAGCATTTAAATTCATGTGGGACATGTTTCAGTTTTGAGCTAGTTGTATGACTGCATTATTTTATATCTTCCTCCAGGGCAATAGCCACTTGCTGCGGATGTTGTGGCACGGCAATCCAGTAACCCTCTCCTGCCCTGCATCAAGCTCAGACCAAGCCTCTCTAGTTGTATCCACTACTCCAGCTCCAACTACCAAGGCACCTTCTACAGCTGCTGAGCTTCCTCCACAGAATCAACCGTGGATGAATCCCCTCTTTGGAGGCTACTACCCTGGAATGCCTGTCAAGATTCCCCCTCAAACTACTGTTGCACCAGCTACAGAAGCACCTACCACAGCGGCTGAGCTTCCTCCACAGAATCCGTGGATGCATCCACTCTTTGGAGGCTACTACCCTGGAATGCCTGTGAAGATTCCCCCTCAAACTACTGTTGCACCTACCACAGCTGCTGAGCTTCCTCCACAGAATCAACAGTGGATGCATCCCCTCTTTGGAGGCTACTACCCTGGAATGCCTGTGAAGATTCCCCCTCAAACTACTGTTGCACCTACCACAGCGGCTGAGCTTCCTCCACAGAATCCGTGGATGAATCCCCTCTTTGGAGGCTACTACCCTGGAATGCCTGTGAAGATTCCCCCTCAAACTACTGTTGCACCTACCACAGCTGCTGAGCTTCCTCCACAGAATCAACAGTGGATGCATCCCCTCTTTGGAGGCTACTACCCTGGAATGCCTGTGAAGATTCCCCCTCAAACTACTGTTGCACCTACCACAGCTGCTGAGCTTCCTCCACAGAATCAACAGTGGATGCATCCCCTTTTTGGAGGCTACTACCCTGGAATGCCTGTGAAGATTCCCCCTCAAACTACTGTTGCACCTACCACAGCGGCTGAGCTTCCTCCACAGAATCCGTGGATGAATCCCCTCTTTGGAGGCTACTACCCTGGAATGCCTGTGAAGATTCCCCGTCAAACTACTGTTGCACCTACCACAGCTGCTGAGCTTCCTCCACAGAATCAACAGTGGATGCATCCCCTTTTTGGAGGCTACTACCCTGGAATGCCTGTGAAGATTCCCCCTCAAACTACTGTTGCACCTACCACAGCAGCTGAGCTTCCTCCACAGAATCCGTGGATGAATCCCCTCTTCGGAGGCTACTACCCTGGAATGCCTGTGAAGATTCCCCCTCAAACTACTGTTGCACCTACCACAGCGGCTGAGCTTCCTCCACAGAATCCGTGGATGGATCCCCTCTTTGGAGGCTACTACCCTGGAATGCCTGTGAAGATTCCCCCTCAAACTACTGTTGCACCTACCACAGCGGCTGAGCTTCCTCCACAGAATCCGTGGATGGATCCCCTCTTTGGAGGCTACTACCCTGGAATGCCTGTGAAGATTCCCCCTCAAATTACTGTTGCACCTACCACAGCTCCTGAGCTTCCTCCACAGAAACAGTGGATGCACCGTCCGTCTAATGGCCACTACCTCGTCAAAAATCAATGAACCACTTATTACAGGTACCGTCAGTACCATTTTCAACTGCACCCCAAAACAGTAGATGCCCTACTCCAAACCTTTTATTTTCCAACTCCTCAGTCTCTTTATTCCAATGTGTGTCATTTATTGCGTGTATTAAAAAGTGTATTTGAAATTTAAGTTGTCAGATCATTTATTCAAGCTGCTTGTCATGAGTGCTTTTGCTGAAGATTTGTCTTGATTTAGCCAGAACTGGAAGTTTAAAATTCTACTGCCAAATGACTTGAAGTATAGCCGTAATTTGATTGGTTGGTGCCGTCCGTCGATTGGCTTGATTGGCCGGTGCTGTCTGTCGGTGCAGCAACAGCTGAACTTCTCAATGCGAGCGACGGGTGAAACGCGATGCAACGGACCCACAATTCAGTTTGGCAACGGCTGACGTAAGCCCATGTTAAGTGAAGGGGATGCGTCTCCAGCACTGCAACGCATGTTGCGTGTAGAGGCCGTAAGGGTTTTGGGAGTTTGTACTCATCCTTCAAATTCTGTTTAGCTTAATTTCTCTTGAGAGTAAAAAAAAAACCAAGATGGTTCTGTACTGATGACAAATCTGCAACGCCTAAGCAAGTAAACAAAATATTTTTGTCTTGAGTGTTAGGTTAGCAATTTCTGATTTTACCAAATCTTGCTTTACATAAATTATTTGACAATTATTTAGGAAACAAGTCAATTCATCAAACTTTATATGGATTAATGCAAGGCCAGAAAATGATGACTAGCATCACCTATATGCAGGCAAATGGCTTTGGTAGGATTTTTGTGTTCTGGAAATTGCCACGTTTTGCTGGGAAAGACTAGTCTGGGAATACCTTTCAGCAAATTTGGGATTTGCTCTGCAGGTCAATCTGGCCAGGATGCCATTGAAGCCCATTTCCAATGTCTCAAACACGGGCATGCAAATGGGTGGTTGACATGACATGGCCTTTTTTTGGTCCAATGTGTCAAAAGAGTTTTTGATATATTTTTTTATAATTTACCTATGGTGATATTGTTCAGAAAATGCTGTTTTATATGAACATACAGAGCATTCATGGGATTAATCTTCCATTTTTTCACAATTTTCAGCCAAACCAGAAAAAGCTCATATCCCAGTCACATTTCACAAATTTAGATTTTGAATAAAAACAAGAAAATGAATTCATTTTCTGTTCATTCAATCATATATTGATAACCCAGATGCCTACTTGTGAGTCTGCTTGACTAAAAGTTCAGGCATAATATTGTGAAGCCACTCTTAACTAAAACGCTTTGTCCCAGAAATGGATATATGGTGTGACGCCATTTTACTTTTTTTAAACGGGCAATTGTTTGGAGACCTTCGGGGAGTAGGGGTCCTCCTTCTTTCAGGAGGAAGAACAACACCTCAAAAGGACACTGAAAGTTACAAGGTGAGTTTTCTCTCCATGTTTTCAAAAAAATCAAGTATATCCGGCACTCCTGCTTCAGTTCCCCATTTTGCATTGTCTTTTGGTGTGATGCATTTTACGCAAAAATGCCCAAATAAAATTATTATTATATTTAACATTTATTATTTAAGATGTGCAACTATTGCATGTATTGTGAATCACACACACATAAAACACAGAAATCACCCCCACACACACTCACTCTACAGCCTTGGATACAAAAGATACATATTTGACATTCTAAATATCAATAGTAGTCTGAGAAAATAAATTCTGGTGTTAAAGAAAACAGTAATATTAATGTTGTCTTTAGCACTATAAGTAATTGCAACAATTTAATCTGATTATAATGCAGGAAAACTTTTTAAATTATTTGAATAAATTGTTGAATTTGTCTTTTAACAGATATAAAGAGAATAAACTCAAAGGGGAACTACAAACATTCAGATTGAAGCCCACCATTGAGAAGAGAAACTCAGGGAACCCAAGAGCTATACAATATTTGGTGGCATTCTGTTTTGCATAGCTGTGATTTCTGAAAGTGAACCTTTACATGATCTACCTGTCTTAAACTGTCTTTTGTTGCTTGTGAAATGCATATAATACACATTTTTGTATTAACAGATTGTTTCGTGGTGTTATTTATCATATGGCGTGACACCATATCATTTGGTGTGACATCAAGAAATTATGAAAATAAAAAGGCTTTTGGGTTCTAAATCATACAAATCTCAATGGAACAGATAGAAAATAGGGTCAGCAAAAGTCACAAGCATTTTCCTTTCTTTTATATCAAGGTATGTTAAAATGAATATGACGTTTATTGAAAGATTGAGGACATATGCCTTACTCTGTGTATTGCTGAAGAAATATACTGTAAAATGTAATAAATTTGCACAAGGAAATGCTAGATCTTGATGAAGTAATGATAGAAGATTATAATACATTGCCCACATTAAAAACAAAATACCCCATTATAATTTTACAAACAATAACTTTCATGTCACACCATATGACAATTTTAGTCACTACCACAACTAATTAGTGAATAAATATGAATTTCAACACAAAATCTAAAAGACCATACATATTTTTGGGAATGGAAGGGTCAGTACAACAGGACTAAGTGATTTCCATGCCTAATATCTGAATTTGTTTTCAAAAACTTTTTTTCGGCCTAAAACGTCAACCACCCAGTGACTACAGTCACTAATCCGGCATGGCCGTGTATTTCATTGGAATGGAGTAAACGACTGCATTTGTCTACAAGATTGCTACACGTTTGAAACGATTTGCTAAGAGTTTAATGTACCAAGTTTAATTTCTCTGCTAGTTACGCCCCTGCTGGATATTGTAAGTCAATGAAGCTTTTCCAGGCTCACTCCCAATTGTAAGGTCTGGGTGTTCCCAGGCTAGGGAAAGACTAAAATGCAAACAATGGTTAAGAAAACTGGTGTTAATGGAATTTGGCAACATGTTCATAAGCAAATACAGTTTTCATCTAAATTATTTTCTTTGCAAACACCGCGCTCTCCCGTTTGTTCACAGACCCGATTTGTTCACAGAATGGTCGCACTCCAAAAATCTTTCTTTCTTGCTTTTATTCCATTTACAGTAGCAACAGGGGTCAACGAACAAACGTTTCGGCCTGATGGCCTTTGTCAGTGTGTGTTGGAATAAAAGCAAGAAGGAAACATCTAAATAATTCTGAAAGATTATCAGTGGTCTATCAGTCTAGGATCTCACAGTACCAGAGGTATTAAAATAGTGAGGCGTGTCACTGTTAATGATACTGTAAGTTTTTCCTGTCTAATATTTGTGTCTTTTTGAAAGTATGTGAAACAAGGGAGAACCGTGGAATAAATAATGTCAGATCAAAATAAAAATCAATGATTCCGTGTCATCCTTGAGGTTATCTGCCCACCAAGTTTTGTGATGTCTGGTCTTTCGGTGTCCCGGAAATCGTTGACACACAAAATGACTAAAAAAATAAAATGAATAAATCCTGAAGAAAAAAAACTCTGACTAAACCTATATGTAAATAAATAATAAACAAATTGACCTAGTTTAAATTAAAATGTACACGGAAGTAGGAGACTTTTTGTGTGTCTTAAGTCAGTTTGGGGGTTAAGAGATACTCTAGAGAGTTTAAGCATACTCCCCACAGAATGCAATAAGGCTGCTGGATGTCCTTGGGCCTTAAGTAGGAATGGGTGAAGTGTACCAACAACTATCGCTGATCACCAATCCCTCACTACCTCTGTGGTATTATCGGTTGGATGTCAGTGGTTCTGAGTTCACATTTTCAATATATTTGTTAAACAGATCCATGTGCTTAATGTAGTTGCATGGGGAGAGGTCTGACAAAATACTTAAAATAGCTCACTCTGCCTTCGTGTGCTGGGCCCTTGATAAAGAACAGGCAGCTGCAAGCCTCACCACAATGTGAAATATAGCCACACTGTAAAACATCACATATGTAATTAGCCATACCTGAACATGTACTGTAGGTTTTCCAGTGTTCTCTGAAATACACCATGAAGACATGGATAGTGCTGACTTTGCACACAGCAAAAATAATGCTATTTGTTTTCTACAGGATAAATCGGATACAACCAAATGCGCCTGTGTTTTTGTGTCATGCCCCTCTGTGTTACTCTATGGCAAAAAGTGGCATTGTTCTTTATCTAGTATACTTAGCCTACTTTTTAGAAATTCTGTTGTCAGTTGCAAATGCATGTAAAGAGCCCTCTGTTGGTAGTTTCATGTATTTCATGTTAAATCCAGTAAGATTTGAAGACCAGTAGCCTCCTACTCAAACTCTTTGAAATGAATAGGACTTCTTAGCTTCTAGTATGCAGACTTGTTACATCTACTCACACATACAGATGCCTAAACACACACACAGATATTCACAAGTACGTGCACACACACATATGCACAAGAACATGCACACATACATGCACTCACACACAAACACCTCTGCATGAAGTAAGCCCGGATCGACCATTGAGAGGCCATATAAGGCGCCTATACCCATTCACAGTTACACAGCCTGAATGTCTGATCAAACCATATCAAAATTTAGCCTATACTCCTTCACAAAAATTTTACTGAGACAGCTTGTCCACTTGTCCAGCGTAATTGATGTAGCCTTCCTAAAACCATTAGGCCAGCTGTATCTGTTCAACTGTTAATGAAATTAAAGAGTAGGCCCAGAGCCCTATAGGCCTGGACTATTTAGGTGTTCAGCTGCATCGTCAATTACAGCCTGATCAGAGGCTTGGTCGCTGGTCTCATTTCAATTAGTGTTAATTGAGTAGGCCTATATATAGGGTACTGAAAGAGTTGTGAGAGCAAGGCTAGTACAGCTCCCTGGTTGTAGGCTACCACTTTTATAGATATGAGGCTTAAACCAAACCAGGGTGTTTTATTTTTGTGTCTCTTATGGCTTTACATTGGCCAAACATGTGGTATAAGCCTTGAAATAGTGCAAAAAGACGAGACACATCATGAGGAAAGGTCTGAGAATATTCAAACTGGGACAATTACTTTCGGCACAGGGAACATTTCACTGGGTCGAAATCTGGAATATGAGAGACGATATGTTGGAGAAAACACTACAGACGATGGCGCCGTTAACGTTCAAGCCGACGATCCAGGCCTGGTGGGTGGACAAAGCAGCACTGATGACTTTAGGGCCTGGTATCGTATGCGACCAAAGTTATTATGTACTAATGACCTCATGAAGTTCTCTGCACAAGGCCCTGGATGTTCTTCACTCCAGTTAGACAGCGGTAAGAAAAGTATTGGATAACTTGTTTTTGTTTTACAGTGTACACAATAACTCGCTGTCGACATTAGTAGCCTAATTCAGCCGATTCCTTGCAGCCCTTTCACTTGCAGTGTTTGCATCAATAGCTTGAGACCAGACATTCTTTTCTTTTTTTCTATTCAACAGGTGGCACACCTCTCTCACTACGCCAGCTACGTCGAGAGTGTGGCTACTCTGTGAAAAGGACTGCGGTGGGCCTCGTGCTTCTCGCCATTTTTGATGGTTGTGATGTTATAAAACAGGTAGGCTATGGTTTTCCTATCACATCAGAGTTTTTTTTTTTTTTTTTTTTTTTTTAATTTTCGTCAGAGTAGGAGTAACATTAGCCCATAGAGATGCCATCAATCACTACAAAACAACTCCATATTTTCACACCTTATTAATGCCTTACTTCTGACATTACATTTCATAGTGAATCAACAACTAAACCAAGAGAATGCAAAGTTGAAATAAAATAAAGAAATGTCTCAGCCACTTGAACGTGACAAATTTGTGAAAGCAGGCCTGTTAAAATAATCCTTAGTTTGCTTGTTTATGATATCTATTTTAACAGAAGGTATTGTTGAATAAAGTTTCCATTGCTATAGCAGGAAGTTTTAGCATTGTCTACATTGAGCAAGCTCATTTAACAGTCTCTTGATGTGTCCTGTTTTAGTATGGGTCTGTTATCCTCTTCAGGCTTTTCTGTTGGCGTACATTTCATGAATTGATTTCAGTAGCTTGAATTTACAGTTAAGCTTTCCTGGGTGACGTCCAATCAACTCACCAGAGGAATGGAGGCTAATCGTGAACATAGTAACAATTACATACAATTTGAATACCATTTGGTCCCTTGCAAACCGATATGTGAGCATAGGAGTGGCCATACTGGTTGTATATGTAAGGCGGTTCAAGAGCCTTACATATACAACCGGTATGGCCACTCCTATGTGAAGTGTTCCTGTAGTCGGGCGAAAGGACCCCCAAGCAATTATGTAGCATTTAAATTCATGTGGGACATGTTTCAGTTTTGAGCTAGTTGTATGACTGCATTATTTTATATCTTCCTCCAGGGCAATAGCCACTTGCTGCGGATGTTGTGGCACGGCAATCCAGTAACCCTCTCCTGCCCTGCATCAAGCTCAGACCAAGCCTCTCTAGTTGTATCCACTACTCCAGCTCCAACTACCAAGGCACCTTCTACAGCTGCTGAGCTTCCTCCACAGAATCAACCGTGGATGAATCCCCTTTTTGGAGGCTACTACCCTGGAATGCCTGTCAAGATTCCCCCTCAAACTACTGTTGCACCAGCTACAGAAGCACCTACCACAGCGGCTGAGCTTCCTCCACAGAATCCGTGGATGCATCCACTCTTTGGAGGCTACTACCCTGGAATGCCTGTGAAGATTCCCCCTCAAACTACTGTTGCACCTACCACAGCTGCTGAGCTTCCTCCACAGAATCAACAGTGGATGCATCCCCTCTTTGGAGGCTACTACCCTGGAATGCCTGTGAAGATTCCCCCTCAAACTACTGTTGCACCTACCACAGCGGCTGAGCTTCCTCCACAGAATCCGTGGATGAATCCCCTCTTTGGAGGCTACTACCCTGGAATGCCTGTGAAGATTCCCCCTCAAACTACTGTTGCACCTACCACAGCTGCTGAGCTTCCTCCACAGAATCAACAGTGGATGCATCCCCTCTTTGGAGGCTACTACCCTGGAATGCCTGTGAAGATTCCCCCTCAAACTACTGTTGCACCTACCACAGCTGCTGAGCTTCCTCCACAGAATCAACAGTGGATGCATCCCCTCTTTGGAGGCTACTACCCTGGAATGCCTGTGAAGATTCCCCCTCAAACTACTGTTGCACCTACCACAGCGGCTGAGCTTCCTCCACAGAATCCGTGGATGAATCCCCTCTTTGGAGGCTACTACCCTGGAATGCCTGTGAAGATTCCCCCTCAAACTACTGTTGCACCTACCACAGCTGCTGAGCTTCCTCCACAGAATCAACAGTGGATGCATCCCCTCTTTGGAGGCTACTACCCTGGAATGCCTGTGAAGATTCCCCCTCAAACTACTGTTGCACCTACCACAGCTGCTGAGCTTCCTCCACAGAATCAACAGTGGATGCATCCCCTTTTTGGAGGCTACTACCCTGGAATGCCTGTGAAGATTCCCCCTCAAACTACTGTTGCACCTACCACAGCGGCTGAGCTTCCTCCACAGAATCCGTGGATGAATCCCCTCTTTGGAGGCTACTACCCTGGAATGCCTGTGAAGATTCCCCGTCAAACTACTGTTGCACCTACCACAGCTGCTGAGCTTCCTCCACAGAATCAACAGTGGATGCATCCCCTTTTTGGAGGCTACTACCCTGGAATGCCTGTGAAGATTCCCCCTCAAACTACTGTTGCACCTACCACAGCAGCTGAGCTTCCTCCACAGAATCCGTGGATGAATCCCCTCTTCGGAGGCTACTACCCTGGAATGCCTGTGAAGATTCCCCCTCAAACTACTGTTGCACCAACTACAGAAGCACCTACCACAGCGGCTGAGCTTCCTCCACAGAATCCGTGGATGGATCCCCTCTTTGGAGGCTACTACCCTGGAATGCCTGTGAAGATTCCCCCTCAAACTACTGTTGCACCTACCACAGCGGCTGAGCTTCCTCCACAGAATCCGTGGATGGATCCCCTCTTTGGAGGCTACTACCCTGGAATGCCTGTGAAGATTCCCCCTCAAATTACTGTTGCACCTACCACAGCTCCTGAGCTTCCTCCACAGAAACAGTGGATGCACCGTCCGTCTAATGGCCACTACCTCGTCAAAAATCAATGAACCACTTATTACAGGTACCGTCAGTACCATTTTCAACTGCACCCCAAAACAGTAGATGCCCTACTCCAAACCTTTTATTTTCCAACTCCTCAGTCTCTTTATTCCAATGTGTGTCATTTATTGCGTGTATTAAAAAGTGTATTTGAAATTTAAGTTGTCAGATCATTTATTCAAGCTGCTTGTCATGAGTGCTTTTGCTGAAGATTTGTCTTGATTTAGCCAGAACTGGAAGTTTAAAATTCTACTGCCAAATGACTTGAAGTATAGCCGTAATTTGATTGGTTGGTGCCGTCCGTCGATTGGCTTGATTGGCCGGTGCTGTCTGTCGGTGCAGCAACAGCTGAACTTCTCAATGCGAGCGACGGGTGAAACGCGATGCAACGGACCCACAATTCAGTTTGGCAACGGCTGACGTAAGCCCATGTTAAGTGAAGGGGATGCGTCTCCAGCACTGCAACGCATGTTGCGTGTAGAGGCCGTAAGGGTTTTGGGAGTTTGTACTCATCCTTCAAATTCTGTTTAGCTTAATTTCTCTTGAGAGTAAAAAAAAAACCAAGATGGTTCTGTACTGATGACAAATCTGCAACGCCTAAGCAAGTAAACAAAATATTTTTGTCTTGAGTGTTAGGTTAGCAATTTCTGATTTTACCAAATCTTGCTTTACATAAATTATTTGACAATTATTTAGGAAACAAGTCAATTCATCAAACTTTATATGGATTAATGCAAGGCCAGAAAATGATGACTAGCATCACCTATATGCAGGCAAATGGCTTTGGTAGGATTTTTGTGTTCTGGAAATTGCCACGTTTTGCTGGGAAAGACTAGTCTGGGAATACCTTTCAGCAAATTTGGGATTTGCTCTGCAGGTCAATCTGGCCAGGATGCCATTGAAGCCCATTTCCAATGTCTCAAACACGGGCATGCAAATGGGTGGTTGACATGACATGGCCTTTTTTTGGTCCAATGTGTCAAAAGAGTTTTTGATATATTTTTTTATAATTTACCTATGGTGATATTGTTCAGAAAATGCTGTTTTATATGAACATACAGAGCATTCATGGGATTAATCTTCCATTTTTTCACAATTTTCAGCCAAACCAGAAAAAGCTCATATCCCAGTCACATTTCACAAATTTAGATTTTGAATAAAAACAAGAAAATGAATTCATTTTCTGTTCATTCAATCATATATTGATAACCCAGATGCCTACTTGTGAGTCTGCTTGACTAAAAGTTCAGGCATAATATTGTGAAGCCACTCTTAACTAAAACGCTTTGTCCCAGAAATGGATATATGGTGTGACGCCATTTTACTTTTTTTAAACGGGCAATTGTTTGGAGACCTTCGGGGAGTAGGGGTCCTCCTTCTTTCAGGAGGAAGAACAACACCTCAAAAGGACACTGAAAGTTACAAGGTGAGTTTTCTCTCCATGTTTTCAAAAAAATCAAGTATATCCGGCACTCCTGCTTCAGTTCCCCATTTTGCATTGTCTTTTGGTGTGATGCATTTTACGCAAAAATGCCCAAATAAAATTATTATTATATTTAACATTTATTATTTAAGATGTGCAACTATTGCATGTATTGTGAATCACACACACATAAAACACAGAAATCACCCCCACACACACTCACTCTACAGCCTTGGATACAAAAGATACATATTTGACATTCTAAATATCAATAGTAGTCTGAGAAAATAAATTCTGGTGTTAAAGAAAACAGTAATATTAATGTTGTCTTTAGCACTATAAGTAATTGCAACAATTTAATCTGATTATAATGCAGGAAAACTTTTTAAATTATTTGAATAAATTGTTGAATTTGTCTTTTAACAGATATAAAGAGAATAAACTCAAAGGGGAACTACAAACATTCAGATTGAAGCCCACCATTGAGAAGAGAAACTCAGGGAACCCAAGAGCTATACAATATTTGGTGGCATTCTGTTTTGCATAGCTGTGATTTCTGAAAGTGAACCTTTACATGATCTACCTGTCTTAAACTGTCTTTTGTTGCTTGTGAAATGCATATAATACACATTTTTGTATTAACAGATTGTTTCGTGGTGTTATTTATCATATGGCGTGACACCATATCATTTGGTGTGACATCAAGAAATTATGAAAATAAAAAGGCTTTTGGGTTCTAAATCATACAAATCTCAATGGAACAGATAGAAAATAGGGTCAGCAAAAGTCACAAGCATTTTCCTTTCTTTTATATCAAGGTATGTTAAAATGAATATGACGTTTATTGAAAGATTGAGGACATATGCCTTACTCTGTGTATTGCTGAAGAAATATACTGTAAAATGTAATAAATTTGCACAAGGAAATGCTAGATCTTGATGAAGTAATGATAGAAGATTATAATACATTGCCCACATTAAAAACAAAATACCCCATTATAATTTTACAAACAATAACTTTCATGTCACACCATATGACAATTTTAGTCACTACCACAACTAATTAGTGAATAAATATGAATTTCAACACAAAATCTAAAAGACCATACATATTTTTGGGAATGGAAGGGTCAGTACAACAGGACTAAGTGATTTCCATGCCTAATATCTGAATTTGTTTTCAAAAACTTTTTTTCGGCCTAAAACGTCAACCACCCAGTGACTACAGTCACTAATCCGGCATGGCCGTGTATTTCATTGGAATGGAGTAAACGACTGCATTTGTCTACAAGATTGCTACACGTTTGAAACGATTTGCTAAGAGTTTAATGTACCAAGTTTAATTTCTCTGCTAGTTACGCCCCTGCTGGATATTGTAAGTCAATGAAGCTTTTCCAGGCTCACTCCCAATTGTAAGGTCTGGGTGTTCCCAGGCTAGGGAAAGACTAAAATGCAAACAATGGTTAAGAAAACTGGTGTTAATGGAATTTGGCAACATGTTAATAAGCAAATACAGTTTTCATCTAAATTATTTTCTTTGCAAACACCGCGCTCTCCCGTTTGTTCACAGACCCGATTTGTTCACAGAATGGTCGCACTCCAAAAATCTTTCTTTCTTGCTTTTATTCCATTTACAGTAGCAACAGGGGTCAACGAACAAACGTTTCGGCCTGATGGCCTTTGTCAGTGTGTGTTGGAATAAAAGCAAGAAGGAAACATCTAAATAATTCTGAAAGATTATCAGTGGTCTATCAGTCTAGGATCTCACAGTACCAGAGGTATTAAAATAGTGAGGCGTGTCACTGTTAATGATACTGTAAGTTTTTCCTGTCTAATATTTGTGTCTTTTTGAAAGTATGTGAAACAAGGGAGAACCGGGGAATAAATAATGTCAGATCAAAATAAAAATCAATGATTCCGTGTCATCCTTGAGGTTATCTGCCCACCAAGTTTTGTGATGTCTGGTCTTTCGGTGTCCCGGAAATCGTTGACACACAAAATGACTAAAAAAATAAAATGAATAAATCCTGAAGAAAAAAAACTCTGACTAAACCTATATGTAAATAAATAATAAACAAATTGACCTAGTTTAAATTAAAATGTACACGGAAGTAGGAGACTTTTTGAGTGTCTTAAGTCAGTTTGGGGGTTAAGGGATACTCTAGAGAGTTTAAGCATACTCCCCACAGAATGCAATAAGGCTGCTGGATGTCCTTGGGCCTTAAGTAGGAATGGGTGAAGTGTACCAACAACTATCGCTGATCACCAATCCCTCACTACCTCTGTGGTATTATCGGTTGGATGTCAGTGGTTCTGAGTTCACATTTTCAATATATTTGTTAAACAGATCCATGTGCTTAATGTAGTTGCATGGGGAGAGGTCTGACAAAATACTTAAAATAGCTCACTCTGCCTTCGTGTGCTGGGCCCTTGATAAAGAACAGGCAGCTGCAAGCCTCACCACAATGTGAAATATAGCCACACTGTAAAACATCACATATGTAATTAGCCATACCTGAACATGTACTGTAGGTTTTCCAGTGTTCTCTGAAATACACCATGAAGACATGGATAGTGCTGACTTTGCACACAGCAAAAATAATGCTATTTGTTTTCTACAGGATAAATCGGATACAACCAAATGCGCCTGTGTTTTTGTGTCATGCCCCTCTGTGTTACTCTATGGCAAAAAGTGGCATTGTTCTTTATCTAGTATACTTAGCCTACTTTTTAGAAATTCTGTTGTCAGTTGCAAATGCATGTAAAGAGCCCTCTGTTGGTAGTTTCATGTATTTCATGTTAAATCCAGTAAGATTTGAAGACCAGTAGCCTCCTACTCAAACTCTTTGAAATGAATAGGACTTCTTAGCTTCTAGTATGCAGACTTGTTACATCTACTCACACATACAGATGCCTAAACACACACACAGATATTCACAAGTACGTGCACACACACATATGCACAAGAACATGCACACATACATGCACTCACACACAAACACCTCTGCATGAAGTAAGCCCGGATCGACCATTGAGAGGCCATATAAGGCGCCTATACCCATTCACAGTTACACAGCCTGAATGTCTGATCAAACCATATCAAAATTTAGCCTATACTCCTTCACAAAAATTTTACTGAGACAGCTTGTCCACTTGTCCAGCGTAATTGATGTAGCCTTCCTAAAACCATTAGGCCAGCTGTATCTGTTCAACTGTTAATGAAATTAAGGAGTAGGCCCAGAGCCCTATAGGCCTAGACTATTTAGGTGTTCAGCTGCATCGTCAATTACAGCCTGATCAGAGGCTTGGTCGCTGGTCTCATTTCAATTAGTGTTAATTGAGTAGGCCTATATATAGGGTACTGAAAGAGTTGTGAGAGCAAGGCTAGTACAGCTCCCTGGTTGTAGGCTACCACTTTTATAGATATGAGGTTTAAACCAAACCAGGGTGTTTTATTTTTGTGTCTCTTATGGCTTTACATTGGCCAAACATGTGGTATGAGCCTTGAAATAGTGCAAAAAAACGAGACACATCATGAGGAAAGGTCTGAGAATATTCAAACTGGGACAATTACTTTCGGCACAGGGAACATTTCACTGGGTCGAAATCTGGAATATGAGAGACGATATGTTGGAGAAAACACTACAGACGATGGCGTCGTTAACGTTCAAGCCGACGATCCAGGCCTGGTGGGTGGACAAAGCAGCACTGATGACTTTAGGGCCTGGTATCGTATGCGACCAAAGTTATTATGTACTAATGACCTCATGAAGTTCTCTGCACAAGGCCCTGGATGATCACTCCAGTTAAACAGCGGTAAGAAAAGTATTGGATAACTTTTTTTTGTTTTACAGTGTACACAATAACTTGCTGTCGACATTAGTAGCCTAATTCAGCCGATTCCTTGCAGCCCTTTCACTTGCAGTGTTTGCATCAATAGCTTGAGACCAGACATTCTTCTTTTTTTCTATTCAACAGGTGGCACACCTCTCTCACTACGCCAGCTACGTCGAGAGTGTGGCTACTCTGTGAAAAGGACTGCGGTGGGCCTCGTGCTTCTTGCCATTTTTGATGGTTGTGATGTTATAAAACAGGTAGGCTATGGTTTTCCTGTCACATCAGAGGATTTTTTTTTATATTAATTTTTGTCAGAGTAGGAGTAACATTAGCCCATAGATTGATGCCATCAATCACTACAAAACAAAACCCCATATTTTCACACCTTATTAATGCCTTACTTCTGACATTACATTTCATAGTGTATCAACAACAAAACCAAGAGAATGCAAAGTTTAAATGAAATAAAGAAATGTCTTTCAGCCACTTGAACGTGACAAATTTGTGAAAGCAGGCCTGTTAAAATAATCCGTAGTTTGCTTGTTTATGATATCTATTTTAACAGAAGGTATTGTTGAATAAAGTTTCCATTGCTATAGCAGGAAGTTTTAGCATTGTCTGCATGGAGCAAGCTCATTTTAAGTCTCTTGATGTGTTCTGTTTTAGTATGGGTCTGTTATCCTCTTCAGGCTTTTCTGTTGGTGTACATTTCATGAATTGATTTCAGTAGCTTGAATTTACAGTTAAGCTTTCCTGGTGACGTCCCATCAACTCACCAGAGGAATGGAGGCTAATTGTGAACATAGTAACAATTACATACAATTTGAATACCATTTGGTCTCTTGCAAACCGATATGTGAGCATAGGAGTGGCCATACTGGTGGGTCATTCCACGTCAGTTCAACCAGGGCCCACGCACTTAGGTCTCAAAAAATTCTGAAAAAATTACCAGGTGTACCTATGTTACCCAGGAGACGCACTGTAAAATTACTCTTATATAAGATCAATACTTTCCAAGATACAGCCAGTTTGGGGGGTGTCGATGTTCGGCCTCTTTTTTTTTTTTTGTCAAAGTTCACAAGCCCACAGCGCAAGAACTAAACCATGTAGGAGGCCATAGCTGTCCCTCAAAGTTGATACAAATTTTATTGGAGTTTTTGGCTGGGCTTTGTTTAAGCCTTCAGAAGACATATTTGTACTCAACATAGGCTCTTGATTTTATTTTCCTTACGGAGATAAGTAGAAACACTCACAAAGCAATGAACAGAAAACAAATCCCTTCAGGGCCTGAACAGCAGACCTCACAAGTCTGGAATCATTTTGGTTATCATTTTCAGAGCACCCAAACACCTTGTGGGAATATACAAAGATTTTTTAAATATGTTTTTCTTTATTCTCCATGATTCCTTCTTTTTGAAAACACCAATTTGACTTGTCTTATGCAAATCTTTCTTTTTTATTTTCCACCCTGAACATGGGCAAAATGCCCCATTGACATCAATATGTTTTACCACACTGCCACCTGGTGGTTGTATAGAGTAACCTGTGGTAGCTCTATACAAAACATATTGATGTCAATGGTGCATTTTGCCCATGTTCAGGGTGGAAAGTGAAAAAGAAAGATTTGCATAAGACAAGTCAAATTGGTGTTTTAAAAAAGAAAAGATCATGGAGAATAAAGAGAGAAATATTTTAAAAATCTTTGTATATTCCCACAAGGTGTTTGGGTGCTCTAAAAATGAGAACAAATTATTTTTTTGACTTGTAAAGTCTGCTGTTCAGACCCTGAAGGAATTTGTTTTCTGTTCATTGTTTTTTGTGAGTTTCTACTTATCTCAGGCTCTTGATTTATTTCCCTTACTATGTTGAGTACATATGTCTTCTGAAGGCTTAAACAAAGCCCAGCCAAAAACTCCAATAAAATTTGTATCAACTTTGAGGGACAGCTATGGCCATGCAGGATTATTCAGACCAAACGTGACTATTTTGCTACATACTATTCCTATTTATGTACCAGCATGCAAAATTTGAGCCTCCCACATGGTTTAGTTCTTGCGCTGTGGGATTGTGAACTTTGACAAAAAAAAGAGGCCGAACAAAATCGACACCCCCCTCCCCCTGTAAAACTGGCCGTATCTTGGAAAGTATTGATCTTACATAAGAGTAATTTTACAGTGTGTCTCCTGGATAACATGGGTACACCTGGTAATTTTTTGAGACCTAAGTGCGTGGGCCCTGGTTGAATTGACGTGGAATGACCCTGGTTGTATATGTAAGGCGGTTCAAGAGCCTTACATATACAACCGGTATGGCCACTCCTATGTGAAGTCTTCCTGTAGTCGGGCGAAAGGACCCCCAAGCAATTATGTAGCATTTAAATTCCTGTGGGACATGTTTCAGTTTTGAGCTAGTATGACTGCATTATTTTATATCTTCCTCCAGGGCAATAGCCACTTGCTGCAGATGTTGTGGCACGGCAATCCAGTAACCCTCTCCTGCCCTGCATCAAGCTCAGACCAAGCCTCTCTAGTTGTATCCACTACTCCAGCTCCAACTACCAAGGCACCCTCTACAGCTGCTGAGCTTCCTCCACAGAATCAACAGTGGATGCATCTCCTCTTTGGCGGCTACTACCCTGTTATGCCTGTGAATATTCCCCCTCAAACTACTGTTGCACCAACTACAGAAGCACCTACCACAGCGACTGAGCTTCCTCCACAGAATCGACAGTGGATGCATCCCCTCTTTGGAGGCTACTACCCTGGAATGCCTGAAGATTCCCCCTCAAACTACTGTTGCACCTACCACAGCGGCTGAGCTTCCTCCACAGAATCCGTGGATGCATCCCCTCTTTGGAGGCTACTACCCTGGAATGCCTGAAGATTCCCCCTCAAACTACTGTTGCACCTACCACAGCTGCTGAGCTTCCTCCACAGAAACAGTGGATGCACTGTCAGTCTAGAGGCCACTGGGGTCATCCTTAAGGTCAGTGAAGAATCCCTCAAACTACTGCTCCAACTACAGAAGCACCTTCTACAGCTGCCCAACTTCGACAAAAATCAATGAACCACTTATTACAGGTACCGTCAGTACCATTTTCAACTGCACCCCAAAACAGTAGATGCCCTACTCCAAACCTTTTATTTTCCAACTCCTCAGTCTCTTTATTCCAATGTGTGTCATTTATTGCGTGTATTAAAAAGTGTATTTGAAATTTAAGTTGTCAGATCATTTATTCAAGCTGCTTGTCATGAGTGGTTTTGCTGAAGATTTGTCTTGATTTAGCCAGAACTGGAAGTTTAAAATTCTACTGCCATATTGCTGATATGAGCACAATAATGGAGATCAAGTTTTTAACACAATCCAAGTGGAAGTCTGTTTCCACTCAAAATGTGCCACAGGTGGGGGTAACTGCTTCTACACACAGTTGCGTTCCGTCAATGCATGCCAGTGGGTGTTCCTGACGGTCGCTATGCAAATGACTTGAAGTATAACCGTAATCTGATTGGTTGGTGCCGTCTGTCAATTGGCTTGATTGGCCGGTGCCGTCTGTCGGTGCAGCAACAGCTGAACTTCTCAATGCGAGCGACGGGGGAAACGCGATGCAATGGACCCACAATTCAGTTCGGCAACGGATGACTCAAGCCCATGTTAAGTGAATGGGATGCGTCTCCAGCACTGCAACGCATGTTGCGTGTAGAGGCCGTAAGGGTTTTGGGAGTTTGTACTCATCCTTCAAATTCTGTTTAGCTTAATTTCTCTTCAGAGTAAAAACAAAATAAGATGGTTCTGTACCAGGGGGTCAGGATTTGAAGGGTTAGCATCAGCCAGTCAGCATGGCATTTGGCCGCCGACATTTTTGAAAACATGGCGTTACATGGTTGCAACTTCCGGCACCAGTTTGCACATGCTGATTGGTAGATGACAGCTCATGCACGAGTTTAGTGTTGGGCACAAGCGTCCTCGCACATCCATGAAGATGACGAATAAAACAACTAACTACTTGGATTAAGCTACTGATATTTGACTTAATGCCTACATGGTTTAGTTTGTATTATACTGGACTTTGTTGTTAATAAAAGAAAAATGTAAATGTTGTCATATTAGGCTATTATTTGCCTTATGTGTGGGTTGACAAGGTAACTGACTGACCATACGTTTTAGCAGATGCAATGACCTATATCCAATTATTAGCCTACTCATTGCGTTTTGCATGAAAACTATTTTAAAACGCACAGGCTGTAGTTCCTACCTGTAGTCCATGACAACACAACATCTGGATGTAACCTATGTCTCCCCAAGTGATTTAAAACGAAACAAATGTCAATGACTTATTATAGTGGATGGAATCCACTATCTTGATCTCCTGGCTTCTTCTTCTTATTACAGTGCATGAAAATGCACTGTACTGTTCTTCCAAGGCTTTTTCTTCTAACGCATTTAATGCAGCTTCAACCGTTTAACGTAGAAACTTCATTCAAACATTGCCGCGTAGGTCTTAATTAGGACATGGGTGCTATGTATTTTTCAGCTTTGTAACTTTTATACTTTTTAAACTATTAATTAATAACTGTTCAAAATGTCCCCATAGACTTAACATGGGCTGATGACATCACAATAGAGCCGTTAAGCAATTAGAATCCTATGCCAGGTGTTCGGGCTACCTGGATCTCAACTGCCAGTCTCAGGCTTTAAGCATACAAACTGGCCCTATTAAGACTACACATCCTGTTCAACTGCTTCTTCTGCCAAAAACTGTTTCAAAATAAAAGTCCTCACTACAATATTTCACTGTTAAACAATTTAAGCCTTTAAACTACTGAACTTTTTAACTGTTCAGCCATTGTAACTGTTACTTGTCATAAACTATGACTCCTACCCACTGTAGCTAGTTAGCATGGTTAGCATAGCTAAACAAGACATACCTAGGCCTAGCCAAATTTATCCTGGCTGTAGATAAAGCAGGATATGAATTTCCCAATATTTTGCCAGATTAGGCTAATAGTGGTTTACTGAGGTTTAATATCAATTGAAATACCACTGAAATCACGTTGATCTTTAGTTTGGTTGTAATTTCAACATTGTTTCAATATTCATTTTAGTGGAAATACCATTGAAATCCCATTGATCTGTAGTTAGAATTTCAACGTTGCTTTAATATTAATGAAGGGTGCAAAAGTGATATAGAATAAATGTGGCAGTGCGACGTTGATTCAATTATTTTAACGTTGACAAAGTAATTGTTAGCTGGCTGCAGAATGAGCAGTCATCAACACCAACTGAAAGCCCCGTTTTGCAGGTACAGTAGTCTTGCATTGCATACTCTGAATGGCCAGCTTTCATGCTTGTGTCACAACTTCAGAACGGCTTGACGCACATGCTTTAAATTTGGTGTGAACATTTGTATGGATTGTATGGAATGATTAAGTCAAATGTCAAGGCCAAACCCACCTTGAGTGTGATATCTCAAGAATGCCTGATGCACAAGGTTTTTTGGTACAAGGGTTTGTATGAACTCAAAGATTAAGTGATTCAATGTTTTTTTTTTCAGGAATCTCCCCACCAACATTAACCCAGCAGCTTTCCATCCACTATTGTAATTCCTCTGGCATTACATTCTAGTTTAGTTTGCTTTCTTGCAACATTGACATGATTAGGCTATGCATTTGATTTAAATGACCAGGCTGCCAGTCGAGGCAAAAGCCAAATATCCAACAACAGTTGCAGACTCTTTGCCTGCTCGAACCACAATACCCGAGGGATGTGCGCTTATCGGTAAGTCCAACTTGCGTTGGCTTCATTTTGTCTGCCTGCAAATGTAGCCTAGGTTTAACCGGGTTTAACAAGCTGCAAATGGACACTGGGTGCAGCAAATATTTCAGCTATCCACAAGTTTCTTACATCCCATATGTCTACTTAATTTTAGTCATTTTCGTTGGCTAGCCTATTGCGTAATACAACCTGTCCAAATATAGCATTTAGGGTTCATTATTTGTGTAGCCTAAAGTGACTCAATATTGATTCGCATTGTTTATCACATATGAACATCACATTAACTAGATGTACCGCAGAGCGGTACAAAATATGACCGCCGCCCAGTCCAGCACATTTTTTCCACAAAAAGAAATCACGCTGAAAGGCCTATATGATTCTAACTGTCTCACTAAATTGCATTATCCACACTCAATTCTCACTGGTATCTGCTAGACAACAAGTACCAAAACATGATTAGTTCATAGATTTCACTAGAGCCCGACCGATAAAGGATTTTGAAGGCTGATACCGATACAAATATTTGTTGATTTAAAAACCCGATATTCCGATATATCGGCCGATATATTTTTTTTTTTTCAGAAACGCGAAACAAAACATTAACAGATTTCCCTAACATTAGTTATTTGTAGTTATTTATGAGTATTGACTAAAATAATATGATAATGCATTTTAAAAACAAACTTGTTTATTTTTAAATAATATTGTCACAGTGGAACATCGAAATATATTAAAGTTCTGATAAATAAAATGTATAAAATTAGAAACTTAAGATATTAGTCTTTTGAACAAAAACACAATAACAACAACAACCAAATCAAAGTTACCAGTATTAAAAGACTTGGTAAGCTTCATAAATATAACTTTGAACTAAGACTTAATTACAAAAAATAATGATGACATTATTACTATCATCATCATTTGTATTATCATTAAACAAGATAAAGGTCACTCCTAAATGTTTGCGTGTGTAATAATTAGTCCCTATTGCCTTATAAGCTACCTTATAATTACAATGTCAGCTTGCTTATCCCTTTACCTGCACTTTTAAAATTATTTCCATCAAGCTACATCAAACCATTTTCAATCATCAGTTGCTGCCTGCCTTCTAAAACCTACTATTTAGTGATCGAAATCCATTATGTAACTTGTTAATGCTGCGGCTGAACGACAGTCTGAAACGCACACTTGGCGTCACTGGATTTCACACACGTTTAAAAGAAAAGCTAACTTTTATGCACAAGCTACGTTTGATACTTTTTCTCTATGTCTAAATGTTCACTCCTCGCACGTCTAACTTACATTTTACAATGCAGGGACTGTAACTACAGATATACTAGTTATAAATACAGCCAGAATAAGTTCGTTGTGGTTTCCAAGCTCATTAATGTTAACGTTAGCGGTCTTCCACTGATATTCATGGCATTAGCTAGCTTGTGGTTAGCTAGTCTATGATGAGCCATAATTTAGCAATGGATAACGTCATACTGCAAATTGTAAAACATACGCTTTCAAAATAACAGGCCGGGGAGAGATGATACGTCTCACTGCTATAACTGTCACGCTATTAAAGAAATAGAGTCATATTCAGTCACATTGTCAAAAGTTAAAAGGACAGACAGTCAACTACACTGTAACAACGTAACTTAATTACTAGCTAATTCCGCTTCACTCGGCTTATTTAACAGCAGCAAAACTGGACATTGTTTTCACGAATTTTGTCATGCTTACTTGAGTTAAGAGAACTGATGGGGATGTTCTTTTCAATTGTTATACCAAATCACCATGAACACACTTAACTGATGATCTCACTCGCGGATAACTGGTTCTCTCTGCCCGACTCTGGCTGGATCAGCAGGTTGCAGGATGTGTGGCGCGTTATAAACGAGTGTTGCCAGCAGGGACGGTGTAGAGTGCCCTCTGGTGGACAAACTATACAACGCCTACACTCATGACATTGTTGAAGGGTGTTTCGTCCGTTTTTATTTTATTTTTAAAATAGTCATTTATCGGCCATTATAAATGCCGATACCGATAGTTTGGAAAATGCCTAATATCAGCCGATAATATCGGCTCGCCGATAAATCGGTCGGGCTCTAGATTTCACATGTAAAATTCATTTTATACAACCCCACCTCCATCTTGCCTGTTCATAATTCTGAGAAATTCTTGATTGTTTGTGTTATGTTTATGTTATGTGTGTGGGTGTGTGAGTGTGTGTGTGTGTGCGTGCTTGTGTCTGTGCATGGAAGCGTACATATGTCTACTGTGTGAGTATGTGTCATACGTATGACTACTGTGTGTGTGTGTGTGTGTATCTGTTTGTGCACATGTACGCACATGAAATGGGTTAACATGACCCCTGGAGGCAAATATACGGAAAAAAATGGTCATCCTAGGCCCTACAGTTCTCAAGATATTCACAGAGAACTGTGTCTGGCCTACCCTCCTTTCGGGGGGTCCAGTCCAGCGGGGGGGCTACAGATCAAAACGAAAAATGACGGTTCCATGTGGGGGTACATGCCCACCAAGTTTTGTGTACCCCGGTCTTTCAGTGTCCCGGGAATCCTTGTTGGTGTACGTCACTAAATGTACACATAAATTGTTTTATTGTAAGGCCCCCCATGAACGAAAGTACACAAAATTTGGCATGCATTCGGAGGGTGTCATAATAATCCTACACTTTCAATTTCGTGCAGTTTTGACCATGTCAGCCAGAGATATTGTGATGAAAACACCTAATTTTTTGCTTTTTAATTTTTTAACTAGGTGGCGCTATACATGAAATAAGTGGTAATGGGATGGGTTGACATGGCCCCTTGAGATCAACATACAAAAAAAAGGTGGACCTCCTAGGCCCTACGGTTCTCGAGATATTCACAGAAAACTGTCTCCGGCCACCTACAGGCCAGTTGGTGTATAGTAACATAAATTAATTTATTGTGTGGCCCCCCATGAACGGAATTCCACGAAACTTGGCGTGCATTCAGAGGGTGTCATAATGATCCTACACTTCCAATTTCGTGCAGTTCTGACTAAGTTAGGTCACAGATACCTGCGATTACAACACCTCATTTTTACTTTTTTGTGTTTAACTAGGTGGCGCTATACATGAAATGAGTGGTTATGGAATGGGTTGACATGGCCCCTTGAGATCAACATACAAAAAAAATGGTCCTCCTAAACCTTACGGTTCTCGAGATATTCACAGAAAACTGTGTCTGCCCTACCCTCCTTTCGGGGGGTGCAGTCCAGCGGGGGGGCTACAGATCAAAACGAAAAACGATGGTTCCATGCTATCCATATGGGGTTACATGCCCACCAAGTTTCGTCTACCCCGGTCTTTCAGTGTCCCGGGAATCATTGACGGAAATTTGGACATGCGAAAAATAAAAAAAAAATAAAAAAATTAAAAATCTGACTAAACCTATGACCGCCGCTTCGCTGCGCGGCGGTCATAAATAACCTAGGACTTCAGAGACAGGGCAAACTTCTACCACCATTCCCAAAATGTTATCCCAACCAATTTAATAAATTTGCGCTTATAACGAGGTGAAGCGCGTTCCCGAACAACTTCTTTTCCTCTGAGGGAATGTCCAACCTTCATCAACGACATACCGTTGTACCTTACGTTGTCTCCGTCTGTAATGTGGAATCTAATAGGCTAATTCTAGCTGGAGCCGGAAATGAACACCCATGAAACGCCATTTTTGTAAAGATGGCTGCGATCAATTTCAAACTTTTTTGGCTGAAGTAGCTAGCCTAGCATGGTCCATTGAAAGGAATGGGGGTGGGATTTAGTCACTCTCTCCAGTTATATATAATACCTCCATGTTCTGTACTGATGACAAATCTGCAACGCCTAAGCAAGTAAAAAAAATATTTTTGGCTTTTAAGTGTTAGGTTAGCATTTTCTGATTTTACCAAATCTTGCTTTACATAAAATATTTGACAATTATTTAGGAAACAAGTCAATTCATCAAACTTTATATGGATTAATGCAAGGCCAGAAAATGATGACTAGCATCACCTATATGCAGGCAAATGGCTTTGGTAGGATTTTTGCGTTCTGGAAATTGCCATGTTTTGCTGGGAAAGACTAGTCTGGGAATACCTTTCAGCAAATTTGGGATTTGCTCTGCAGGTCAATCTGGCCAGGATGCCATTGAAGCCCATTTCCAATGTCTCAAACACAGGCATGCAAATACAGTCACTAATCCGGCATGGCTGTGTATTTCATTGGAATGGAGTAAACGACTGCATTTGTCTACAAGATTGCTACACGTTTGAAATGATTTGCTAAGAGTTTAATGTACCAAGTTTAATTTCTCTGCTAGTTACGCCCCTGCTGGATATTGTAAGTCAATGAACCTTTTCCAGGCTCACTCCCAATTGTAAGGTCTGGGTGTTCCCCATATATACAACTAAAATGCAAACAATGGTTAAAAAAAATGGTATTAATGGAATTTGGCAACATGTTCATAAGCAAATACAGTTTTCATCTAAATTATTTTCTTTGCAAACACCGCACTCTCCCAGACCTGATTTGTTCACAGAATGGTCGCACTCCAAAAATCTTTTTTTCTTGCTTTTATTCCATTTAGCAACAGGGGTCAACAAACAAACGTTTCGGCCTGATGGCCTTCGTCAGTGTGTGTTGGAATAAAAGCAAGAAGGAAACATCTAAATACTTCTGAAAGATTATCAGTGGTCTATCAGTCTAGGATCTCACAGTACCAGAGGTATTAAAATAGTGAGGCGCGCCACTGTTAATGATACTGTAAGTTTTTCCTGTCTAATATTTGTGTCTTTTTGAAATTATGTGAAACAAGGGAGAACCAGGGAATAAATAATTTCAGATCAAAACAAAAATCAATGATTCCGTGTCATCCTTGAGGTTATCTGCCCACCAAGTTTTGTGATGTCCGGCCTTTCGGTGTCCCGGAAAACGTTGACACACAAAATTACTAAAAAAATAAAATGAATAAATCCTGAAGAAAAAAACTCTGACTAAACCTATATGTAAATAAATAAACATTGACCTAGTTTAAATTAAAATGTACCTGGAAGTAGGAGACTTTTTGAGTGTCTTAAGTCAGTTTGGGGGTTAAGGGATACTCTATAGAGAGTTTAAGCATACTCCCCACAGAATGCAATAAGGCTGCTGGATGTCTTGATAAAGAACAGGCAGCTGCAAGCCTCAACACAATGTGAAATATAGCCACACTGTAAAACATCACATATGTAATTAGCCATACCTGAACATATGCTGTAGGTTTTCCAGTGTTCTCTGAAATACACCATGAAGACATGGATAGTGCTGACTTTGCACACAGCAAAAATAATGCTATTTGTTTTCTACAGGATAAATCGGATACAACCAAATGCACCTGTGTTTTTGTGTCATGCCCCTCTGTGTTACTCTATGGCAGGGATTCCCAAACTGTGGTACGCGAGTTTACATTAGGGGGTACGCGAGATGAAAAGGGCAATGTCTGAAAGGTGTTGAAAATTATTATTTTTTATTCTTATAGGCTTAAAAGCCTATGTTCTCTTTGCTCTTTGAGTTTCATAATGTTGTTCTCCACACTGTTTTAGTGTGAGAGCTCATAGACCAGTTTCACGTTTTGATTTTGTTATTTGTATCATGTAGGGTGGCTAATTAAACATGATGCCTGGAATATGTCAGTAGAATGTGTTAAGTTTAATTATGTGTCGGATGGTGCGGGTACGCAAGCCAAGTCAGGATGTAGGTGGTGGGTCCATGTAACGCTTTGCAGTGCTTTGTTCTATTTGCTCCATCCATCTGATCTAAATAAAAAATGTGTTCAATAATCCAATTTTCTATTTTTTTAACTGGTCAGCAAATAGATAATTGCTGTTATTTTCTAAATGTGTCATTAGTCACGCAAGATAAAGAAAAAAAACAGAAACTGGATTGGAAACAAAAGTAAAATTCAGCGATTGATAATGTCAGCTCGAGATCAGAACTTGCAGAGGGATACATTGCTGCATCCTGACACTTATGAGTAGGCCCTACGTGTGTAGAATGTTCATGTTCTGGGAGGCTTTGGAGAGCTACATGAGCATTACCATGGACTTGAGCCGTAGCCTATAGCAATGTAGGTTATTTGCTGTTGAAATTAATAAATGGATAAACTGATAAATTAGGCATACTCATTGTTGTGTCTTCGTTTAGCCTAATGATAGTCTAGCCTTGGGTAGCCTGTATAGCCTAGACCAGCGGTTCCCAAACTTTTTTCCCCGCGGACCACCTTCTACATCCTGACTCGGCTCGCGTACCCCCACCATCCAACACATAAAAAAGTAACTCATTCTATTGACGCATTCCAGGCATCGTTGTTTAATTAGCCACCCTACATGATAACATAATCAAAATGTGCAACTGGTCTATAAGTTCAGGGCTGCCAACTTTTCAAAAAACCTTGGAGTGAGATTTGGTGGGGCCAACCCAAATTTTGCTGCTGAAATTTTTGCTTGGCTCATTCAGCATTATACCTCCCCCAGAAAATTTTTAATTTGTTTGATGTGATTTCCTGTATTCTGGTGCATTTTGGGGATGGCCAATACTAAATTAAATCAGATTCATAGCCTACATCCTGATGTGTTGATATTGAGTCAATGATTCCATGCAAAGGCTTGGGCTTCAGGGCCCCCTGACACCTTGGGCCCCTGTGTCTGGGCCCGGAAGGCCCGTGCAGTAATCCATCCCTGGGACCAGGGTCCCAGAGTTAAATTAACATTGCTATCTAAGGGATCTAGCCTACTACTAGGACCATGGGCGTCGGAGGCATTCTGAAAGTGGGTGGGACATTTTAGCAGGGGGTATGGGGGTCCTCCCCCAGAAACATTTTTTTGGACTAGATGCAATTTCCTGAATTCTGGTACATTTTAACAGGTTATTTAGATACTTCTATAACAAAATAAAGCCAGCCTACTAAATTAATAAAAAGTAAATCATGCATAATTTAAAAATAACTCAATATATAGGCTACTTGGCTACGCAATAAGGTTTCCATTATAGCACCGCGGACCTTCAATGAACGCATGGAAAGTATGCCGCTCCAAAAAACGCATGTCTCAAAATAAAACTCGCATAAGAAATAAAGGGCTGTCTCGAATACAATCCTGCCCCTAAAGGCCTGTAGTTTGTCTTAAGACCCCGGCCATAATTTGAGGATTTACACTTACAGTATCTAAGTAGACAAACTGGCTTTAGATATCCAACAGAGTGAATACGAGATTGTGCAGTCGCTGTGGTTAGTGACGTGATGCTGTTAATGGAGAGTTTTACATAGCCTAGCGTAAACCTATAGGTTATTATTTATTTGGCATACCTATAAGGCTTTTTACCTTATCAAAAGTCAGGGGGATGACTGATCTCTTCAACACTGCGGGGGATTTGGCGCTTGTCACTGTGTGTGTGACAGAAGAGGAATGGTAGAATGCGTGTAACAAAAAAAAATGTTTATGAGCGATTTGCGCGCAAATGGGAGAATCCAATGAAAATTACAATGAAGCACTAAACAGATGCTAAAAACAGCACTGGTATTTCACACGGCAAAAGTGGGGGGGGGGTCCAAACTAACAACTTTAAAAAGTGGGTGGGTGTTTTGTAAGAATTTAAGAAATGTTTGTATATTTTAACTTTTAAATGCATCAATCAGGTGCACTTTCAAAATAAATTTAGAGGTCAGACTTGCTTATTTTTATGGAAATATTTGTGCTGTAGCCTAAGCTATTTTGCACTTCAGAATTATAACCATGCACACACAGGTGGAATAGTTATGGTGATATTGCAATAAGTTCACAACCACAAAAACATATGCTACATTTCACAGTTCAGAAATGTTCAAAAATGTGTGTACATTTCCGCACTCCATAAAATTATGCAGAAGTGGTCACCTGTGTTATTCAGCTAGTTTATTTAAGATAATATATTGGTCATTGTAATGGCCATAGCCTATAGCCTACATGCTATTCCTTTTTCAGGATGTACCCATATCTGCATGATGTTAATGTTTGCATATGGCTTATGTCAGGCTTTATATCAATATTTGTGTCTCGTTATTTGATTTTCTTCATATTTTTGCATTAATGTCACTAGGAAGCATGCCAATATAAATATGTTCATTTATCTGTAATGGGATTGGCTGGAACCAGACAATATAAGAACCATAATAGTGGGATAATCTATGGCTGAGCAATTTACAAAAATGTATGTACAGTAGGCCTACTGACAAATAGTTTACATTAGAATACATTATAATTTCGCCCCAATGAGTCTATGTAGAAATGTGTTGCAATTTCAAAACCGGATTACGCAGGAACCACTTATTGCACAGAGGCATGCTTTATATCCTCATATTCGGTACGGTTTGCTGTTTATTGTGATTTGTGGTTTGCCACGTGTTGTGTGAAGGGTTAGTGAAATATTAAACAGAGAGTAATGGGTGTGCACTGTGTGCAAAATGCAAATATGATTAGCCTAAATTGCACGTCGGTTCAATGTGAATTTTCTCGCGAACCATTTATCACAGCAACTTTATAACAGTAGGCTAACAGAGATTTGCTAAATTGTGACGTTTGATTCGGTTGATATCTGTTGTATTGTGACGTTTCATGTGTAGGCTATAGGCCTACTATAAAAGGGTTTCCTGCATTTACTAGGCTACTCATTGTCGCCAATCCCAAAAAGGGTAGCCCGTTTTTCGTTGCCAAACAAAAAATATAACCTACCAGGGTATTGGTTATAACGTAGGTTATGGATTATCCCAATAGGGATGACCGGCACTGTAAACCCAGTGCTACCCTACCCCCGTCGTCCCCGGAGGAACAGGAAGAAAACACCTCCCAATCCCATGAGGAAACAACGACCCCGTCCGAAGAGGTAAGGGTAGGCCTGCCTGAGGAGCGAGAGCCTGCATCCCTAACGGAAATCTTTGTAAGGGCATCTTCATCAGATGCCACATGTGAGGGTTTGGAAAAGAAACAAGTGTCCGCACTGGAGATACAGACTGAAGCCAGTGTTGATGAGAGGTCCGCTGTTGAAAACTCTGCTTTAAATGAACCCTCGAATCCGACTAGATCTGAGAATCTTTCCATTGGGTAAGGATTTAAAGTTTCACAAACTTGTCAGTGTGTTCATTATGTGATAAACATGCACCACTAAATTAGTTTTAATTGCTGCTTTCTTTTCCAATTGAAAGGGATCATGCCAAGTGGTGGGACTGGTACCAAAATAAGTATGGATATCTCTTTAAGGATGACTATGCTGTCCAGTCTCTTGAGGTTAGGCTCCCTTCCTAGCTATGCTGATTATCTTGCCCTATTTTGACGAACAGAAACGCAGCGCATAGCATATTGTTATTAAGACGCGAAGTTTATTCCTATCTTGCACTCAAATGTTTCGCCATGCGCTTTTCTTTTATTAAACAATGCGCCCAGGGGTGTGGCAATTAACACCTAACGCGTGGCCTGGCGCACTATCTAAATTACTATCTTACACCATCTAAAAAGCGTCACACAACTGACCAAGAAAAACCTGGTCTATAGTGAAAGGTGAATGAAGCACAGCTGAAGACGCACTGTCATGAGATGTAAGCAGCAACTCCTCTGCAGAATGTCCTTAGGTTTTTTATTCAGTTATTCGGACATTATTGTGTTGCTTTTTTCAGTCTATGTTTTCAACGGTAACCCCTTGTCAGTCAATAGTGAAAGTAACTAACTGTATATAACTGTTTTGTGGTTGACTATGACACCACGGTGAAGTTAGTTTCAATTTCCTATGAGTTAAAATAATAGACTAGTGTAGATGTAAACTATACTCTGCTAGGTTTTAGTAAAGCATGGTTTAGTGGAATACCTCTTCCATATGGTCTCGCGTGCAAGCAGATTCCTTCAAATGTTCCCAAAATACCGATGTTTGAAGTTGTGCTGCTCGCTCTTAAAGGGAATGACAGATGTAATTTTCATTGGTTTAAAGGCTGTTACGTTGATGTTAAAGGATGTTATAAGAACCACCTTTCTGTGCCAAGCGCCCAACGTTTGATAACAAAACCACCCCGAATGTGGACTGGACAAACTCCTAAATGTATTTAATCTATTCGCCAGTGACCATGCGTTTAAGATCACCAAAATAGAGCCCAAGGACGTTAACATTGACAACCTACACAGCTGTTGAGAGTGACATTACTGTCCTGTGGATCTTTCAGTGGGGTGACCTGGAGTCGGAATCATCAAATGATCTCTCGGATGACAGTGATAGTGACGAGGTGGAGGATGAGTCGGTGAGTGCTGAGAG
Organism: Alosa pseudoharengus; assembly: GCF_046254945.1. NCBI lineage: Eukaryota > Metazoa > Chordata > Actinopteri > Clupeiformes > Clupeidae > Alosa > Alosa pseudoharengus. The sequence goes on along the minus strand of NW_027468859.1, from coordinate 23,350,919 downwards.
GATCACCGGATTGCACATTTTTAACAATCTCAGTTTGATTCATTTTCACACTGGTTGTCTTCATTGGATATATTTTCGTAAAAGAGAAGATTTCTTTCAGTCAGTAACAATAACACCAGTTAAAACAAGAAAGGGTACGGGGAAGTCATTTGTATAAGGTTGTTCAAAGCCTATAAGTAAAGTAAAGGTTTTTTTTTCATTCACCGGGACTATGAGCAGCAGGCCAGTGAAGAGAGCATGGTTGTGGACATCCCTGGAACTTTTGTGCCATGAGTTGTGAAACCCCTTTGTTATGGTCTTGTTTTGTCATATCCTCACTTAGTTCTATCAGTGGTGTTTTACCCAAATGCTATTGCAGCTGCAACCCTGTCGTGATGGAGGTGTATTATGTGGCCATCTTGGAGTGGAGGCGTTGTCTCCTGACGGAGAGGGTTCCAGAGAGGGACGGGCCTGGACTGAGCTGGGGGCTCCTTGCTTTAGTCTGCAAGATGGGCGGAGTAAGTCTGCTTCTCCAGAAATGCATACAGTCTTTCATGTCATTGTGTGTGTGTGTGTGTGTGTGTGGATATGGAAGGGTGTGACTAAGGAAAATATGCAATGCCATACTTATATACTTATTCAATCACAGCAATTCCATTACTTTATTCAAATAGATCATATTTCCCCACAATGTCTTTTCACATTCAACAGTACACAAAAGAGAACATTTGTAAGAAGATAATTTAAAGAATTTGATAATTTCGTTAAAAATGCATATTATTCCAGGTGGTCAGTGGCAGAGTCATTGCCGAGTTGCTGCTGCAGAAAATGAAAACCTTTGACAAGGCAGCTTCCAGAGCCACGGCAGACACCACCACCATTGCTATGGCCCTTATTGCTGGCAAGGCTGAAGTATGCCCCTAGTCCTCTATATCATAAATATACATATCACAGACCATATGTATACACATCAAGCTCAGACGTATAGTTTTTTATGTTATATATATATATATATATATTTGAGACAGAGCAGATATCATGCCTGTCTACTGTCCATATTGTATAAGTTGTCAAAGTAAACCATTACCTGTTTTATAGGAAGCTCTGGATCTAGCTATGAGCCGAGGCTTAATGCACCATGCCTTCATTCTCAGGAGCTTTATTGGAAAACAACCATCCCTTTGGGTGAAAAAGTAAGAACACTTCCACAGCATAAAACTGATCAAAACACAATCAAAAGACATTTCTGTACCTCACCTTAATGTTCCCTTTGTTGTTTTTTTTTATTTTTATTTTTTTAATAAATGCTGTATCATTTATGGTTCCTTTTCCAGATTCTTTGATAGTGTTGAGAATGCGGATCCCCTGAAGACGTACTATCAAGTCCGGTTGGGAGAGATCCCCTCTGTTGCCACTGTGAGTGGTGATATGAACTTACTCATGGACTTGGAGCACACTAAACACTGTTACTGTGGGACTGCTGTTATTCACTGTGCATACTGCAATGATTGAGATTTTCAGATAGGGTTATACATGGTTTACCAATAATTTGAACTTTTCATATTTGTTTTACCCATTTTTAATTTGTTTTACTATGTATTTCTATTTGTTATCCTTGAATATTATTATTGAATTGTACATAAAGTGAAGTGATTCAGATCTTGATGACCTGAGGTTTCAAACCTTCAAAACTGAGGTTTTGGTGTATGGATTCTTAAAGGCCTGTGGCAACGAGAGCATGGGAGACTGGCGTCTTCACCTTGCCATGGTTTTGACATCTCCACCTTGCCATGGTTTTCACGCCTCATTTGGATGTCGCCAGGAGACTGTTGCGAAGATGGGAGAAACTTTTGGTACACCCTACCTATACAAATCAAACAAAAAAACAAACAAAAAAATACAGCATTGATCTAGAAATGTGTTTTTTCTCAAATGTTTTAATTTCAGTTACATCTGTTGTCTTCCGCTGTTTCTCCTCCTCCCTCTCACCCCACAGCATCTAAAGGGCTGACACACGCTGCTCGCTTCTGTCAAATGTTGCTCGAGTTGCAGTCTGAGTACCCGGACACGATTTCTCTGATTAATCGTGTAACAGACTGGATGAACATCCTGAGGGGGACGAATGGAGAAGGAATGGTTGGGAATGTGTGCGGTGGTCAACGGGATGAACGGTCCTTTCGTGGTGATGCAGAGAGGTTCTACCAGATGCCCTCCACTGCTGCTACACTGAACTCACGCTTCACCATGACGAACACAGTTTCCTTTGATGCAACGATCCCTCGGTCTACTCGTGAGGAAAGGCTTGAACAACGTCTGCCAACTTTGGATCCAGGGATGAGGCAGCAGTTAAATGCTGCTGTGATCCCTGCAAACTCCCAGCAGTCAATGGTTGAAGAGAAGGATCGAGCAAATACTCAGACCAAGACCAAGAAGAAATCTTCCAAGAAGGTTTGCATCTACAACATTTTGCATCATAGCGTCATAATTCATCTCTAAATGTTGATGTGAGATCACTGAAAGGATTTTATTTGTCTGTTTTAGAAATCGTGGTTTAGGTGTTTTGGATGCTTTGCATGTTTTGGCAGAAAAGAGATGGACTAGGTCTATTTTTACCATTTAACATTTGAGCAGGTATGGATGTTGTTGTAAATATTAATGCAGTCTCTGATTTTCCTTTGGTGTTGTTTTGTTCTCATCATTCTCTCTGTCTCTCCCTGCAGAACCGAATTAACTTATGTCCCATCACCTCAACAATCCAACAGACTTCCTGTTTTGAAAACCAAAACAAATAAAATATTTTATTATATAAAATAAACAACCACTTGGTTTTTGTATTGTAGTCTTCTGGACACTGAAAATAGGATTATATACAGAATGTATAATTTCCTTCTGAGCGATCTGTCACCATAGTGGCAGTATGACTATGTGCTCTGACTACCATGCCAATGCCTCTCTCTTGTGCTGTAAACATGGTGCAGGTATTGAAGAGAAAACCAGAGGTCCATTTCAAAAAGAATTATGAAAATCAACATAAGAGATAAAGTGAGGCTTGACCTGTCTGAGCATTCTAGGTCAACACATTTCTGGAATACCAAGCCAGGAAGAATGGGCAACTACGTTAAGTCAGGTGTAAGTCATTTGTGGCCCACATTTGCTTTGTCGCTTTTAAAACGCGAGTTGCAGAATGTTTTCATAAAATGAATGACTCAATGCGCTTTTCCGCTTTTGAGTTCCAACTTTTTTTTTAATTTGAGGGGCAGGGACAACGGCATGATGTTTTAGGACGTTGCTGAATTATATGGGCAGGAACAGCCCTGTTCCTGTGTGAGCACAGGTGTTTCTAATTAAGTGGCAGATTCAGCCACAGTTACTTCAACCAGAGGCCTCGTTAATGTTTTAAGGAACACCTGTGGTTTGCCTGCCAACAGGAAAGTGAACAGCCCTGCTTCAGCTGCCCGTGGGCTGCCGTGATAAAGGCCTATTAGCAGGGAGGAATTTTTGTATGTGTAGGGTGTGGGGATTTCCCTCCTTCTTGGTCTTGATACACCCTATGAAGTAACATTGATTAATGCTTCATCTAAGTAAAGTGCTACAACATGAGAACAGTCTAGTAAATAATTATCTGACATCAGAAACCAGTGTTTCCCACTGAATTGAATTCTATTTGTGGTGGTAGGTTTGCAGAATTAACTTGAATGCAACAGTTTTTAACAAATTAGTGCAGCGTGGTTATGATTCTAACCAGCTTTAAGCGCAATTTAGTACAACCTGGAAAATCAATGTGTGGTGGTCAATGTTGATATTGTGGTGGGCCGCCACAAATAAGTCAATGTATGGGAAACACTTGAAACACAGAAACTGGGTCACTCTCAGCCCTCGCAGTGCTGACACAGTGGCTTCTGCGTGATGACTGGTTGGCCTTGACATAGCACGATATTTCCGGCTTTATAACCCAATCATAAATGGCTCGTTTCAGTGGTAAAGCTAGTTGGACAAATGAAAGAAAACAAAGTGCCCTCAAAAGTATTCTATTGATTTTTGTTGTACAAAATGTTTCGGTGCCCTCTATAGTGGCACTTCAAATAATACATTTGAAGAACGTGTCTTAATGAGTGCCCTTCTAGGGGTGTAAATGAAATGCAACAACCTATAAGGTGTCCCTTAAAATGGTCTATACTTGGCATTCCCTATGTGTGCTGTTATGGAGTGCCCTATACTGCCCCTACATGACAGTGTCCCAGAGGCGCACCTTGTCAACAGGTAGGGCAGGCAACTGCTTGGAGCCCCGAGCCGCTAGGGGCCCCCCCGAGACCTGGTCTCAGCGCGTTTGCCGGTGGGAGAATTTCGTCCAGATCGAATTATTGAGTCATTTTGTGTGCTCCTGTCCTGTTGTACAAACAGTGCATCTGTGAATGTATGCTATGGCCTTATAAACAGAGGATCTGTGTTCAAAAGACTACTGTGGTAAACGTCAATTGAGGGTGCAAAGTGATGACGGATAAACATCAGAGTTTGGTTATGGTAGGATAATGTTAATTGGCAGAAAGATTGAACATGGTTTGCTAAGTCTATATGACAATAAACTTGAGCTAGCTAGCTACAGTTACAACTAGTTAAACTAACGCTGCTGACTTATGCCAGCAACCATTTCACTTTGATAATAAACTACATTTTGGTATAACATATATAGAGCAGGAATAACAGAATTTTGCTTAAGCAGTGAGGAGAATTTTTATGTAAAGTGTCACTCCCTAAGACTGTGCCCATTGCCTAAATTTGTGGTCGTTTAATGTTGAATGTCGGAGTAAAAAGAAAAACACAATATATCAGATGGATTACACAAATAATTGACAAGAATGTAAGATTCGACGGTCGCTTCTTTTCTAATACAATGGGCTACATTACATATTTCAGGCCACAGATGGCGGCATTTCACTGCACTTCGGGCCTGCACTTTTTTGGATGTAAAAGCAAGCAGTGAAATGGCGTTATCTGGTGGCCGTACAGCGCAATAGCGCCATGAAATATTTAATTTAACAGGACATTACGGTAGAAATCCTGTTTATTCTTACTAATTATTCGTGTAATCCCTCTGATATAGCCTATTGTGTTTTTCTTTTTAACTTCGTTCATTTATAAATTGTAATGTAATATGAAGGTATGTTTTTGAATGTAATTAGGCTAGCTCTAAAAAGTAAGGATAACGGCCGCCAAGGTAACCTGTAACGTGACTCATGGACAAGGGGAAATGCAAAGCACTCCCCGTCACGCAGCGTCAATTTTCTTCCTCCCGAGAATTCTCCACGTTGCTTGATCCAAATTCTAAAGTGAAATGGTTGCTGGCATAAGTCAGAGGCGTTAGTTTGAGCACATAATTGAGTCGAAGCTGGGAGAAATATATAGCTGGGCCTATAAAGAGAAATGGAAAGAAAATGTTGCATTCATCTCACCCGGTTTCACAAAGGCAAAGCCTGTGTACAGTATCTGATATGCAACAACGCTGTCGCTGTTTGAAAAGAACCGCACTACGAAACGCAGCGGCACCTTCAAGGTGGCCTGTCTGCTCCAAACAGAAGCACAAAAGCGCAATATTGAAGCGCTGGCAGAGGACTTAGTGCAGGATCCAGTGCGTTCTGGTGTTCTTTCTCATATTTGTTTAAGCATCCACTCGCAGTCTGATTGAATAGCCTAGGCTATGTAAATCGATATTGTAAAATAAAAGATTTTAAAAAATTGGACTGCCAGAATAATTTGGCTGGGCCAAATGATTTCAGTGGCGCACCGCTGTCACGCTATCCGGAAAAATATTCTTTGGTCATCGCTATTTACCGATTTGCGGCTCCCATTGACTTCCATTGAACACATGTATTTCATGTAATACTTGAATTTCCCCTGGGGATCAATAAAGTATCTATCTATCTATCTATCTATGTAAACAAAACGTCAACTATGTGCTCAAACTAGCTGTTTCAATATTGCGCTTTTGCGCTCAGGGCCGGCCCAAGGCATAAGCGACCTAAGCGGCTTCTTGGGTCCCCGATCGAGTTTTTTTTTTTTTTTTGAATGAATGAATGAATGAATGAATAATTCAAGACAAGAACATTCTGACTTCATGATCTGGGCAGCCGTGGCCTACTGGTTAGCGCTTCGGACTTGTAATCGGAGGGTTCGAACCCCGACCAGGAACGGCTGAAGTGCCTTTGAGCAAGGCACCTAACCCTTCACACCTAACCCCTCACTGCTCCCAGAGCGCCGCTGTAGCAGGCAGCTCACTGCGCCGGGATTAGTGTGTGCTTCACCTCACTGTGTGCTGAGTGTGTTTCACTAATTCACGGATTGGGATAAATGCAGAGACCAAATTTCCCTCACGGGATCAAAAGAGTATATATACTTATACTATGAAGTGAGTGAGTCTGGTTAACCAGGCTAGATGAACACAAAGGCTATGACACTTTGTTAGCTTCTGCCGAAGGAGAGAGAAATCGGTAAGGACAGGAGTTCTCTTGCTGGCTGTTTAGACTTGATACCTGATATCAGGTTTAGGCCCATAGACTGATATGCAGCAGGCTAGAGTTCCATGAGTTCCTTTACAGTAACAATGAGTTGTCGGTTACTGTCAGTAATGAGTCTTTCTCTTTCTCTCTCTCACCCTTTCTCGCTCTCTCTCTCTCTCTCTCTCTCACACACACACACACACACACAGAAAACACACACACACACACACACATTCACAGGAACTCACTTGCAATAAAATTTGAATACCACAGATGATTACCATAGAGGAAACAAACATGCCATTATGTGGACCAACCATTAAACTTGTGTCCCTCTCCATCCTTTAAACAGCACCTGCAATACTCACAAAGCCCATTGAATTCATCAAGCCAGCAATGGATAAGGCTATTCTCTAGAAATACGTCATATATAATCATAATGTGGTGAGTTGGGCTTTTGCATGGATTCATTACATTTGTTTACATTTTAGTCTTATTTTCAATACCCTGTTCAAGAGTACTATGAGCCTGTTTACATTTGTTTTTAGAACGTGTCTTGGGTGATTGGATCACAAGTGGTCAGCCAAGACACATCACTGTTTACACATGTATCCAATGGGTACAGCTTGACTTGAGATGTTGCTGACTTTTGTTTAGATTTAGTTACTGCTAACTTTAGCATTAGTGAGTCATTAGTGCGTTTACACTACAAAAGATATGTTCAAATGTGTCTCAAACGAGGCAAGTGGTTTGAGTGATTGGATCACAATGCATCTTGGAGATTGTTCACACTTGTATTTAGAACTGACTTCTTGTGATCGAATAAGACACAAGTAGATGTTTTCATCAATAATTTAATTCTAACACTACATATTTCAATATGAATCTCTTAATGATCTCTTAACAGTGGTGAACTGACTTCTAAGTTCAATATGTAACATTATTTAAAGTTTACTAATATTTTAACAAAGACAGATTCATTTAGGGGCAGGGGTATTTAATAAAAAAATTATACTGCATTATTTCAGGTTAACAAATCCTAGAACATTCAACATGGAGGATGGCATTATTTACCAGTATGCTTAACAACTGGATTGTGAACTGCAAATAAACCACATTTCTGGAGAACAAATCACCATGATACAGTAACTAGGGTAGGGGAGAGCCGGGAGGAATGAAACATTCCAGTTTTCTCCGAGTGTATTGATGATAGACAGATGTCCTTTGGTCAAAACATAAACATAAAGAATGTATAATATCTTCCTGCTTCCTTTATCACTGAGTTACAGGCGATAAACGAGTTTTGATTGTCAAAAGTAAACTTCATTAGTTACATTGTGTTACATGAGTGTTTTTCATTTAAAGGTTTGACTTAATGCTTATTCAGTAGACCATTTAGTGTTCTCCACAATCCCAGACTTTCATATTGCATGCTTGTTTAAATGGGAAGCAAAACCAGCTATAGTGACATATACCAGGCTGTAACTCCATGTATTTTAAGTAAATGCACAAATATCTGTGTTTAAACAATCATTTATGGAGGTCAGACATGGAAAAACAGTTTTAGGAAGATGAAATATTTGGGCCCACCAGGTAGGGGGTCGAGTTTTCCCATGTTATCCTATGGAGACTGACGGCCTGTGGGTCGTTAAGGGTACTTATTGAGATGTGCAGTGGCCTAACCCATGTAAAAACCTGAAACGACATTTAACAATAGAAACATGATATAAACAGGAAAGTATAAATAGGAATCATCCACAGGGTATGATATTTCAAAAGCCGCTTCATACACATTTCACGATGATGGCAATGAGTTGTTAACAGACATGCACGAAGACGTATAGCCCTGCAACAATCTATCTAAAATAACACCTTTTGGGAGTACCATTCATGATATGTAGTAAAATTTTGAAGTTGTGGGAAGTTTATATGGCTTAAACTCTATGTTTCATTCGTCCCCTTATGGTGTTTCAACTGTCCCGACCAAGAAGGACGAATGAAACATTACGCATGTCCCACTTTTGCTATAATAATTCCTGAACGGTTTTGTTCAAAGCTGAAAATGCATTTGTATTTGACAGAGGACAGAAGTTGTTAGTGACCAAATATTAGCTTTCTTTGTGGTATGATGGCTTTGTAAATTATGTTTAATTAAAAAGTGTTTCAACTGTCCCGGCTCTCCCCTACTGTAGTTGTAAAACTAGTTCAGCAGAAAATATCTGCATATCCTTTCCTGTTGTACTGGTTTTACAAGTAGTTACTGCATAACATTCTGATATTTACAGTACATGCCTCAATATTCTTATTTCACTGAGGACTAATTTGCATTGAGCCATCTTTGGAAAAGAAGGTAATGTGAAGAAAAAATAAGAAAATATGTAACAATGATATTATCTCTCAGGTTAAATGGTTAATGTATGGAGTATAAAACTCATCAAAACTCTAGGCCTTCTGTCAAATAGATCTGATATACAGAAGGCTGCAATATGTGTCCTGGTTGTTTTGCATGTTTTGTTATCTGTACAGAAAGAATGCAAAATTCCATATCAGTAAAATGCAGTATCATTTGAATTACTTTATGCTGTGCACGTCCACTAGTCAAAATATGTGTGTACAGCAGGATTGGCGCAGCACCCTAGGGTGCAGTTCAGGGGTGCCACGGAAGTATTCGATTATGTTTTTAATTAACCAGTATCACTTTGAAAAAAATAATTTTATATCAGTTTTAATGTCAAGTCAATTGGTTTTAACTGAAAGAGATAGTTTTCCTTTTGTTTTCGGTTTAGTTTAAGTTAACATGGCCATGTCCTGATAATACCACTATAGGACTATGAGAAAATAGGCTCATATTCTGCTATGCTAAATGTCAAAGTAGTATTGTAAAAGATGGTAGATAAATAAGACGTACTACATAAGACGAGTGAAAAGGAAGAATTTAACTTAGGGGTGCCGTGGATAAACCAAAATATGTTATGGTTATGGTTATGAAATTTAGCAGACGCTTTTGTCCAAAGTGACTTACAGAATAAAACAATACAAAAGTTAAAACTGAACAGTAAACAGTTTTAAAAAGTTGGTAAGACTACATTAAGGAATATAGCAATAACAACAATAATGTCAATGCAATATCAATGTCTCAATATGCAATATTAAAATAAACAAATACCATATACAAACCATAACTCATAAGAACCACTTAATTAATTAAGTGTAAGCTGAACAGATGCATCTTTAGTCCCAAAACTATCGCAGGAATGCAGAGCTCTGGGTAACTCATTCCATCAACGAGGAACCACTAAGAGTCTTGAATTTGACTTAGCGTTTATGGCTGGTCGACACAACAGACGCTCATCAGAAGACCGCAGTCGGCAGTTGGGAATGTAGAGCTGGATCATAGAATCGAAATAGCAGATCCTATCCTATAGATCCTAAGTGTCCTATAGGCCAAGGTGAGAGATTTAAATTTGATGCTGGCCACTATATGAAGCCAATGAAGAGTAACTAGAGGAAGGAAGGACTATCAATGTAGCCCTCCTTTATAACTGCTATAAAAGCAAGTAATCAAGTTTTGTTCAGGCAAGTCAAGAGCCCTGATGTTCCTGCTCATTGCTTACAAAATTATGTATTACTGGGCTATGATGAGTATGAGATCATATGTTGTGATATTAGCTTCTCACAAACAATACATAATGTTTATTTCCAGTTCAAAGAAATATATTTTGTATTTTTGTGTAGAGTATATTACAACCCCAAAACAGAAAAGGTTGAGACGTTCTGTAAAATGTGAATAAAAACATTTGTTTTACTTTCATGGAAAATATATGTTGATTTTGAATTTGATACTAGCAACATGTTTCAAAAATGTTGGGACAGGGATAACAAAATGCTGGAAAAGTTGTGTAATGATAAAGAAGAGGAATGTTTGACAACTAATTAGGGTAACTGGCACTACAATTGGGTATGAAAAAGAGCATCCCAGAGATGCAGGGTCTCTTAGAAGTAAAGATGTAGGGGAGTTCATCATCATCTTCATTATCTTTTAGGTCTGCAATGATGTGTGTAGAGTTTCTTTTAGGCACATCTGGCCTGTTAACATCGGCCCATGGACAACAGATGCAAATTAGCCATTTTGACTAATTGGTGCATTTACATTTTTATGTTCATTAATGTGCACTGTCCATGTCTAAATAAACCTTAAATACAGGACATAATAATATTAAAACATTCAGAGAATCCAGAAATCTTTCCAAACAAGGGAAAGAGCTGAAAAACACATTGGATGGCCGTGGTCTTTTGGACCTCAGATGGCACTGCATAAACACGGGCTCAGGAAAACCTCTGATATTGTCTATGTGCACAGTTTGATATCCAATTCAAAAAGTGCAGCCAAAATTGTAACATCCAAAACAGCCAAAATTGTATTGAGACATGATACAGAAAATACCACCGTCTTATCTGGGTCTGAGCTTGTTTAAAAATGGACTGAGGTAACATGGAAAAAGGTCCTGTGGTTAGACCAATCAAAATGTGCAATTCTTTTTGGAAATCATGGACTCGTCTTGGATAAAGAGGAGAGGGCCTATCCAAGTATCGAACCTTTCCAACTTGTTTTAGTGCTCAGTTCCAAACCCAACATCTATGATGGTGTGGATGTACATTAGTGCCTACAGCATGGGCATCTTGCACATTTGGCAAAGCACAATCAATTCTGAATGATGTATACAGGTTTTGAGCAACACATACAGCCATCCAGACAATGTCTTTTTCAGGGACGACCTTGAATATTTCAGGGAAAATGCCAAAATGAATTCTGCACATATTTAAATAGTATTTCTCCATTGAGGAAGAGTCCAGGTGCTAACATGGCCTGTCTACAGTCCAGGTTTGTCAAATTAGGTGCATAATGGAATGTAAAACATGACTGTTGAACAAATTAAATCCTGTATCCGGGAGTAATGGGACAACATTTCATTCTCAAAACTCTAGCAACTTGTCTCTCAGTTCCTAAGCATTTACAGAATTTTGTTAAATGAAGAGGTGAAGCAGTACAGTGGTAAACATTCCCTGTCCCAACTTTTTTTAAAAACATGTTGCTGACATCATATCCGAAATTAACATATATTTTCATTTTTAACATTTGATATGTTGTCTATGTCATTTTTGCTGCTAAATATGGGTTTACAAGACTTGTATATTATCACATTCTGTTTTTATTTGCATTTTACACAACGTCCCAACTTTTTCTGTTTTGGGGTTGTACTTGGCCCTTAGGTATCCACAGTTGTGTAATCTAGATGTATATTGAGACTAGTTGTACTTTATCTCTCCAGCAGGGTCATAATGTCCTCAATGTTTGCCCCAATGTTCTACTGTCTGCTCTTCTTCCATGTACAAGTAAGGAACATGCCAAATTTATGAACCTTTAATTAAAATGTTGTTGACCTTCATCAGTAGATTAATTTGACCTTCATCAGTTGATCTTCATCAGTAGACTAATTTCTCCCTCTCTTGCAGGCAACAGTGTTTGGTAAGACACACAACCTGCTGTTGGAACTGATGCAGTTTTTTTCCATTTGTTATGGGCAGTGGTGCCTCTCATTAAATTTCTGGTTGTCTGAGCTGACTAACCAAAAACTACTTATTTATTTCTACTTAAAGGAGAATTCCGGTGTGATTTTGACCTAAAGTGTGTTGAAACATGATACCGAGTGTGAACGTATGTCTCATAGCTCACCTCAGCTTGTCTCCTGCACTCAGAAATCTGGCGCTAGTTAGCCAATGCTACCAACAGTTTTTCATTGCGGTGCCTCGGGCATCGGCCTAGCCATGCAAATAAATCACTGTTTTACACCATTTACAAGGCTCAAAGTAGCTCCATACTTCATTGGTAGACTTCTGAGGGCCTTGACATTTAAAACGAGACATTGAGAACTTTGAAAAAGCACTGGTAGTTTATTTACAAGACGATTTATACAGACAGTACCTTAAGGAATTTTACCGTTCGACACCATCTTGAATTTAGTCACGATAAGTCGAGCAACGAGTATGAACGAACAGGTATGATAAGGGATCAGATTCCAAAAATAATTCAGTGGAAATGCATGGATTCCAGTTGCTGCTACTGGAAGCAACTGAATCCATGCATTTCCACTGAATTATTTTTGGAATCTGATCCCTTATCATACCCGTTCGTACTCGTCGCTCGATGCACCGCAACGAAAAACTGTTGGTAGCATTGGCTAACTAGCGCCAGATTTCTGAGTGCAGGGCAGGGCCGTAGTCACAGGGGCGCAACTACCCATTTTTGAGGGGTATGCAACAACAATATTGGCGCCCCCCCCCCCAAAAAAAAAAAAAAAAAAAAAACACAAACTAAAGCAAAACAAAAGACCAATAATTTACACTATTACTGTGTATTAGTGTCTATTGAATATGTTTTTAAAGAAATGCTGCCAATTTGATGTTTAACTTGATGTTATACTTGATAAGTAATTTATAAATGGTGCATTGCCACTTTAAGAGAGTCTAAACGGTTCTCATAACATCCTTTTGCCAGCTAATGCTCACGTGTCCCCCCCAATATTCAAATATGACCAAAATGTCCCCCCCAATATTTGGACATAGAAAAATAAATAAAGAATAAAGCGCTATACTAGGAAACCAACACGTATCTGAAATGTAATCAAACGTAAATAACGCACAAATTAGTGACCTATGGTTCCAGAGTAACACCCCTGAGTGGTTTGTCTTTTCCATTTTTCGTTAGTGGCGTGCGCTATCAAAAGCTTCCATTTACTGCACCCTACTGTGGTAGGGCTGTCAACAATATCGTAAAAGCTACCGGTACAATTTTCACAAAACTTCTTGGAAAGGTGTAGCACAGGCTAAAGAAATCCCATACATGTCTGGACCCGATCAGACTGAAAGGGAACATTTTCCATATTATCTGCCTATTCTCGCAATGATAGCGAAAGTGAAACGTTTTATTTTAAATGATGAATTTGTGCAAGCCTGTGTCATTTCTTTCACGTCTTTCAACATAAATAATGCATTCATATGCTAGTAGTAATGCCAGAAATTACCGTGTATAGGCCTCTTAAAAATGATTGTTGCATCTTGCATATTATTTAGATGCGCACTCAATCGCGCATCCATGCAGGCAAAACGTGATCAAATGTGGCGACGTTTACAATACGTGATAGCCTACAGTTAATGTGAATCGCGGACAATAACCAAAGAAAGGAATTTGCACCTCCATTCACCAATTAAAGGCTGTAGTAGGCCTAGTGTTTCTACATGTTGGCACAAAACGTAATTTCTATCAGAAGGCAGTCTTTAATGCATACAGGGGTAACATGAGGTGAGTCAGACAGAAGAGTGGCCTGTCTTAGTAGCCTATTCCTGAATCCTGTCCCTTTCAAAATACGTTAAAATCTAAATTAAAAGACAAAATCTTATTAGGCACCAAACCTATGAGTCTAAGCCTTAGTTTAAAAAAATCTTCAGGTGTAAGTAATAAGTTAAAGAACCACATTCTGTGTAATATAGAGGTTATCATAAGATACTCTAGTTTGTAATTTCTTTTAAAGTATACATTTTGAACACAAATGGAGTCACGGGTCCAGGGATGGACCAGTGAAGTTGCTTCTTCTCCCCCCTTCTCTTTTCACAAAACTCACCAGGGGGGGGGGGGGGCATCTGTGTCCAGGGGTTCATAATCCATCCATGCCATGCCTATATCCGTCAAAAGTTTGGAATAACCTAATTGACTGACCTAACTAACGACTTGTTTGTGATTTTTAATAATAGTTTTGCATGGTAGGAAATGTATTGAAATTCTGTTTGGGGGTCCCCCCCAATGTTGACATCATGACTACGGCCTTGGTGCAGGGGACAAGCCGAGGTGAGCTATGAGACATATGTTCACACTCGGTATCATGTTTCAACACACTTTAGGTCAATATCACACCGGAATTCTCCTTTAACAACAACAACAACAATAATACAATATTTGTAATTATGACTGTATTTGTAAGTGCTGAATATCAACTTGAATGTGATTTTCAGGGTCAACTGACATTTATATTGGAGGCTTCATTGCTGAGGGTACATTTGAACCGAATATAACTTTACATAACATAGAAGACGCATATGACAATGGAACTGAAATTAAGGAAGCGGTACTTCTTGCAGGTGAGGAGAACCAAAACCAGGTTTCTGAAAGCAAACAGACCAGTACTGTCACTTGTCGCCTGCTATCACTATCACCAAACCAGTTGTCAACTTGTCAATGTTGAACATTGGTATAACAATGGTAAATAATTTGACATGAAGATGGGGAGATGTGACTTTATGCTGGCATAATAATCTGTCACACCAGGTCACAAGGTGATAATGTGTTATTCTTGGAATCAAAATCATCATGGCCCTTAACCATCACCCACTAATCTTTGCTAAATGTACTATATCCAACATCTTTTTAAAATGCAGAGTGTGAGACATTTGAAAATAAATCAACATGCCAATGCAAGGAGAGTGGGGGTGTCTGGAGTGGACAGATGTGTCAGGACTACCGATGTTGCATCCTAGCAGTCAATGGTAGGTATCATTTTTGTCTTTAGTCTTTATGCATACCTTACAAAATGTTGTGTTCATCACTGTTATGATTGTACGATTGTTGTAGGACGATAACCTTACCACACTCTTAAAATGAATCTGTTGGAAACAACACAAGTTGTATTGTTTTCAATGCATAATAGGCCTATTTACACAAACGGATAACAAACGCAATGTGTTGGAAACAACACAAACTGTTGTAAGTTGTATTGTTTTCAACGCATACTAGGCCTAATTACACAAACGGATTACAAACGCAATGTGTTGGAAACAACACAAACTGTGTTGTCGCTATCTGGACATAGATACGTGTTAAAAACAGTGCAAGTTGTGTTGTTTTCAACACATTCGTTTTAAGAGTGCATGTTGTGAAATATTTTTTTTCTGATTTTCAGGATCTGCTGTTGTTAGTGGAGAGTTTAAAATTGATAATATTACATCCAATGCAGATCTGCACAATTTGATAAACATGTATTTGTATCATTTAATGGAGCCAACTGGAAAAATTACAGATGTGGTGGAAGTGGCAGGTGAGTACAAATGAAATAAAGAAGTTCCTGGATCTCAAAATGCACCTACCTGCTCTTTAGTAGTTGTATGCATAGAATCTTGTCTGAACCCTCAAATGATTTTCAATATCTAGGCACATTGATAGGGGTAATGATAGCGTAGTGTTTAAGGAGCTGGGCTAGCATGTAGTATTCACAAAAGTTGTGGGTTCAATTCCTGGCTTCCACTTATGTGCCCTTGAGCAAAGTACTTAACCCCAAGTTGCCCCAGGGACAATGGCTCCTGCAATATAATACAAGTAAGTTGCTTTGGATAGAAGTTATGGAATGTTTTGTTTGACAAAATTAGATAAATAAATGAAATATGAAAGAAAGAAAGAAAATATTAAATAAATCAATAAAACATTATATGTAATACCACATTGACATTGACATTGGCATTGGCATTGACATTCCATATGCACGGTCTTGCAATGCGCCATGAAATACGTCAGTCACCCATCAAGGCGGGACCTAGGTGAGACCTAGCAGCTGATTGGTGGCTGCCTAAAAAACACATAGCTCTGGAAGTGTTCCAGCGCCTACTGGCTATCTGTGAACATCCCTGGACAGACTAAGGACACAGGTCAGACATACAACAACAAGGATTTCATTGTAAATTCATACTTTTGGGAAGATATCAGGCGTGAAAATGTTCTGTCATTTGATAGGACTGTTTGCTGTGAATCCCTAAGGGTTGATAGGCACAAGCTTTAGCTAGTTAGAAAGCAAACTTCTATCTATGCCAAACAACTTTTCTGTAGTTGTTATTGCTTCTGTTTATGGTTGGGTACCCAGACATCCCAGTTCACTTCACTGAGCTGAATTCACCTCATTTGTTATATGATACATAAACAATAAAACTTGGGATGCCCATGAACTCTTATTATGTGAGTGTCAGTGCCAGCTTGTATCCACAACTTTCCAGAGACTTTTTAGTTCTTAATATGAGGGTATAACTCAGCAGCCGACAAGGGTTTTCGACAGCACTAGCTATTACGTCCCAACATCTTACAGCTGAGAGTAAGCAACAGAATCTTTCTGAATGAAAATGTCTAGGTTCTCGCTGTTAGCACTAGCTTTTTGCTTCTGTCAATGTATACTTTATATGTATTTTCCAATCATAGCAACCGGCCATCACGCCTACCAAGTTTGATGTTTTTCAGGCAGCAACAAATCAGCGGCTAGGTCCCGCCTTGATGGGTGACTGACGTATTTATTTATTTCATGGTGCATTGCAAGTTTGTATGGAATGTCAATATAAAGTATTTATACTTAATCTTTTATTTATTTATTTATTTATTTATTTATTCATTCTTTTGTATTCATTTAATATTTATTTATGTATTTAATTTTGTCACAAAAAACATTCCATAAGAAGTGTGTGCTAAATTAATAAATGTAAATGTTAATATGATGGTATATTAGATTAGAGTTGGCTCTAATTTGATGATCAAAAAGGCAGTGCATAGCGTATTCTTATCACAACACAAAGTTTATTTCTATCTTACACTCAAATATTTCGCCATGCGCTTCTCTTTTATTACACAATGCGCCCAGGTGTGTGGCAATTAATGACATAAGGTGTGGTCTGGCGTGTGATCTAAAAATCGCTATCTTACACAATCTAAAAAGCACTACGCCACTGACCAAGAAAAACCTGGTCTATAGCGAAAGGCACATATAAAGCACAGCTGAACACACATTGTCACGGGATGTAAGCAGCAACTCCTCTTCAGGATAAATGTCCTTAGGGACCGTTCGTTATTTATAAACGGGGTCACCGGAGGGATTTTGAGTGCTTCAATCGAAAGTTGCATGACCCTCCCCAGCCTGCAAGAAAATTTTCAACGACCCTCCAGCAGTCTTTTTAAAAAAGCCATGACCCTCCCCGGCCAATTGTCGATATCTTCCGCCCACCCTGTAAAGCGCTATGAAAAGACATTGACTTAAGCAATCTTTCTAAACTCACCCTCTGCTTTCTGATCTTACACATCACACTTCACCAAGATGGTGGCCATTTCAGTAGATTTACTCACTAACATTGTTGTGGAAACACAATAAGCATGGAAACTAAATGCACACTTCCTGCAACTGCATTAGCCTACTTGAAATAAGTTACTCCTCTAGTAAGTATTCACATGAAATAAAACAATAAAACATTGAGACCATTCAACAAAGCACACTGGGTAATAACAAATTCCACACATGAACTTGTTGCTATGGACTCGTCTCTAGGCTTCCTCAGTCATTGTAAAGCTGCCGAAGCTGAACATTGTCCAAAACTCAATTTGGCGTCAATTTGGGAGCTTGCTACACTCCTTCCTTCTCAAATGACTTGAAAAGGCCGTTTGCACAATTTCACAAATAATCACAGGGACCGAAAAATACCAAACATGCCAACTTTTTCCGGGTTTAGGCCTATCATTTTAACTTTTCCCCGCTGTCTTGCCGTTGTAATATTTTCCCGTAGAATATCCCATATTACTGTAATAGGCCTACTCTCATAACATTAGTCCTGCATTCTGGCCTGTGTGTTGTCCTGTTGTTACCCCTTGCCCTTCCAGAGAAACAGATGTATTCAAATCATCGTTTTGCTTGCTTGAATGCGAACTCAGAGTGATGTTAACTTAGAGTAGGCCTATTTAAGTTAACGACGTGGTTGTCGTGAGAGCACGATTCATTGGCGCTTGCCAAGGTCAATTGGTAGAAATGCTTGTCAAAACGTTAGGAGCTGGATGTGTGGATGAATAAAGCACAAGTATGCTTTATAAGCATGCACACTGTTTAAAGTTAGGCTAGGCTACACGGTAAACTACAAGTAAACCAAAGTTAAATTTAGCTTTTTTAGGGCTGGATAAAGTTGACCAAATGGATATGGCTGTTAGGCGTGAATAAAGTAGGCTACTTTGTTGCACCAACCCTTCCAACGTTAATGGGGACGGATGTTGACATTTTCCGTATTTTGCGTGAGAAACCCGGGAAATCACCCTTATTTTCATTGTTCAATGTTGACAGAGCTATGGAACGAAAGAGAACGTTATATGGCGACAGAAATCAACAATCAAACAAGCCACTTTGATTTTTTGCTGTTTTCATTAGGCCTAATACAAAAGATGGGTGACCCCCCCTCCTAGACAAAAAAAAGTTTTAAAAAGAATAAAAAGACATGACCCTCCCCTATTTTCCTCCGGTGGCCCCGTTTATAAATAACGAACGGTCCCTTAGGTTTTTTATTCAGTCATTCGAACATTATTGGGGTAAGTATCTCGACGTGTCGACATTAAACTCAACATTTTGAGAATAAAGTTAGAGAGAACGACCGCTCGGGACGATTGAAAGGGAGGACGAATGAAACATTCCAGTTTTCTTCAAGTGCAACAATGATTAGACATAGGCCTATATCATGTGGACAACATATTAACCTCCATTGCTCAGCCAAATACTTTCCTGTTAGGTCCTTATCACGGAGTTACAGGCGAGTTACTTTAAAGTCAACATGTCGAGTTTAATCTCGCCATGGCAAAAATATTTTTTTTCTTAAAAGGTAGGTCTTTAACTTGGTTTTAAAACAATCTGTTGAGGGTGCAGTCTTTATGTGTTCAGGAAGCTAATTCCAGGGTTTGACTGCATCTGAGCTAAAGGCGGCTTCACCACATTTAGTTCTAGTAGTTGGTGGAAGCAGGAGTAGTCTCTGTTGCGACCTGAGTGACCTATGGGGTGTGTAGTGGTGAAGCAAATCTTTTAGATAGATGGGGCCACTGCCATTCAAAGTTTTAAAAACAAGAAGCAGTGTTTTAAAATCGATTCTGTGACTCACAGGGAGCCAGTGTAAACGTTTGAGTAGTGGTGTGATGTGATCTGTTCTTTTGGCTCTCATCAGAATCCTTGCTGCTGCATTCTGGATTAATTGGAGTTGCTTGATTGTTTTCTTGGGAAGGCCTGTAAAGAGACTATTACAGTAGTCCAGTCTGCTCGATATAAAGGCGTGAATATGTTTTTTAAGTGATAGAAACCGATTTAACTGATTTAGTAACCGTTAATGTGACTGCTGAAGGAGAGATCGCTGTCGATTTGAACGCCTAGGTTTTTTACCGTTGTTTTTACTTGAAAACCTTTGGTGTTGAGAAGTGAGGAGATGTAATGCCTCATGTCTTTATTCTCAAAGACAATCTCTTCAGTTTTGTCCTTATTCAGCTGGAGAAAATTCTGCATCCAGAACATCCAGTTGTTAAGATCACTAAGTACAGTGCCTGAGAACCCAACCCAGTGCTCTAATCTATTTAAAAGTATGGTATGGTCTACCGTATCAAATGCAGCACTGAGGTCCAAAGGGACTAGGACTGATGCCTTGCCTGCATCCAGATTGAGGCGTATATCATTTAAAACTTTATTCAGTGCCGTCTCAGTACTGTGATGAGCCCGGAAGCCTGACTGGAGACAGTGAAGACAATGATGTGATGTTAAGAAGTTAAGAAGCTGGGCGAAGACTATTTTCTCAATGATTTTGCCAGGAAAAGGCAGGTTTGAGATTGGCCTATAATTGTTATAAGCGGAGGAATCAAGGGTTCTCTTTTTTAATATGGGCTTTACTAGTGCGGTTTTTAGGGACTAAGGGAATACTCCAGACTGCAAGGATGAATTTATAATTGTGAGCAGATCTGAAGCAAGAGGTGAGGACAGATTTTAAAAAAAGTTGGTGGGAAGAGTATCAGCAGGTGGCGGAGTTAAATTTGTTTTACGGTCTAGACAGCTGATGGGCTGATCGGCTACCACGCTGATTTTCCGATGGCTGATGTCCCTTCTCCTAGCCCGGAGAACTGGCTTGGCACTATATATTTGCCTCTGAAATTCTCATTGGTGTGAGGGAGAAATCCGAACGTCTGGTTACATCATTGGAGCTTGCAGGGAACAGACATGTCATACCCAGCATCATTTCTGCCTGTTGAGCACATTGCTGGGAGTTGTGTGGTTAACACATCCACTGTGCATTTAAGCAAGACCAAAGAAAAGGTCACAGTCATACTTTTTATTAAATAAATCAATTCAAGCTAAAATTTAATAAGAGTCTATAATTAGGCTATACTGAGCTTGATCTATGTATACCAGAGCTTTTCTTAAAATGAAGTTAATACCTTTTAGAAAAATATAACCTGGGGTAAAGCTCCCCCTGCTACCCTGATTTGCATTTTCATTTACATGTTAAAGCCTTCCCTAGAATTAGGAGGAGGGGGATGACTGCCAATCAAGGCCCATGTCAATTTCCGACAATTCACAGCAGATTTAGGTTTTGCCTGCCGTATACAGTCGTATACCTGAACTTCGACAATCTACAGTGCTGCATACTGACGAAAATCCCACTTTTCATGCAGTGTGTTGTATAGAGTTTCTATGTCTACTGGAAGGAATTGGGATATTGTGCTCTTAGGACCCTTCGGTGTAGGTTATGAGTCTAGCCCGGGTTGTGAGTGAATAGGGTAAGATGTTAGATCTGATTTGTTCAATTTTGGCTTTAAAGAAAGAGGCAAACTCATTGCATGCATTAATCGAGAGAAAGTGAGATGGGAGTTTTGAGGGAGGACTTGTCAGTTTCTCAACTGTTGAGAATAGTACCCAGGGATTGTTGATGTTTCTACTGATGATGTTGGAGAAAAAGGATTGTCTTGACTTGCGGATCTCACTATTGTATGCATAGAGTTTTTCTTAATAATCAGTATAGTCAGATGGAAGTTTGTGTTTACGCCATTTTCTCTCTTTCTTTCTACAGTCCTGCTTAAGGACTTTAACAGAGGGGTTAAGTAGCCAGGGAGACCTGTTTTTGCTGGTGGGCGCCTTAGTCTTTAGGGGAGCAATGCCATCCATAATGCAGGCCACTTTAGCATTGAAATGGTCAAGTAGGTCATCTGCTGTACAGGATGACTGTTTGGTGGTGGGTGGGAGTAGTGCAGGGGAAGATATGAGGGCCTGCTTGAATTGGGTAATGGTACTGGCGTTAATCATGCGCCTCTTGGTCACCATGCGCCCATTTTGAAGTGGTGGGAGGATAGAAACAGACAATCCTGAACAATTGTTGAAATATTAAGACCTTTTGTTATTATTAGGTCAAGAGTATGGCCATGGGTATGTGTCGGCTGTGTAACATGCTGGGTTAGAGCAAAGGTGTCAAGTAAGGTAATGAAGTCTTTGGTGTAATTGTTTTTTGCTCGGGAAGTCAAAGTGGAGATTAAAGTCACCAGTTATAATGAGACAATCATATTCAGTGCAGATGACTGATAGGAGATCACTGAGTTCATCCAAGAAGATGTGAATTGACTGCTTGATGTTCTATAAATAGTCAGTAGTAGGATGTGAGGAGGGCCCCTTGATGACGATACCAAGATATTCGAAAGAGGAGACTAGGTCTAGATGCGTAAGTGAAAACAAAGTCACTCTCATTGGTTTAAAGCAGCGGTTGTCAAACTGGGGTACGCGTACCCCCAGGGGTACGTGGACTGATTTCAGGGGGTACGCGAAAAAAGATCTAAGTCATAGCCTATGCCTTTTCAAACATTTTCTCTATCCCACGTTGGTAACTTAACTTCCGCATTTGCACTGCACATTAAAAACTTATTTTCTACGCATTAACAAAATATTCGAGTGGAGACAGAGAGGGTAAAGCAGCGTTTCTCAAACTGTGGGTCGCAACCCACTACTGGGTCGCGGAGACATGCCAGGTGGGGCGCGAACTGACGTGAAAAACAGGCCCAGGTTGCACCCGATCCGCAATGGACGCACTGTGTTATTCATAGGGAAGCGCTCGTGTCAAGGCAGCTTAGTTAGTCCCGACCTGAATGAGATTTTGAACGAGGTTGTGAGAATGGTGAATTTCATCAAGACCCGGCCCTTAAAAGCGTGTCTATTCTCCGCACTTTGAGAGGAGATGGGAGCTGACCAAAAGGCTGTACTGTTTCACAGCGAGGCAAGGTGGCTTTCCCGAGGTAAAGTGCTGTCGCGTGTTTGAGCTCCGAGTCGCCTCTTCTTGGAGGAAGAGCGCATGTTTGAATCTGCAAGCACGTTCACTAATGAACATTTCTTGACGAAGCTGGCCTATCTTAGCTATATTTTTGGAAAGCTCAATGAGTTAAATCTCCAGTTACAAGGCAAAGACAAGCACCAGATAAGATCACTGCATTCAACAAGACGATTGTGTGTGAGATTAGGTGCAGATCTATTTAAAATCATTATATTCAGCACATTTGTAGGCCTATCATATGTTGACTATTGATGAGATTTGTATCATATGTTTATGATCCTATTCACTATTCTCGACAAAATTTGATAAAAAAAAATATTAATAAAACAATTAAAAAAAAACTTGTTAACAATTGGTGGTGTTGGGGGTACTCCGGAAGATCATAATGTCTCAGGGGGTACATGCCTGTTAAAAGTTTGGGAACCACTGGTTTAAAGGATGTTACACCCTAAACACACCCATGGCTGATTAAAAAACATAAGAACCGCCTTTTTGCGCCAGGCACCCGACATTTGATAACAAAACCACCCCCATTGTGGACTGGACAAACCCCTAAATTTAAGCTATTCGCCAGTGACTATGTGTTTTAGATTGCCAAGATAGGGCCCAGTATGTTATAAATGTTTGATACCGGGACCAAATACCCAAACTTTATTTTATAATGCTGACCTCCACCCTATTCTATAGTTAAGGGAATCTTTCTTTATGGAACTCTTCTGGTAACCTGAAACCTAAAACTAATACATGTTTAGAAATTATGCTAGATATATAGTTTTGATGCGAAGTGATACTTAGGGTGAGCCCAATCATGATGTGAATTCAGAAGGTGACCTGTAACAAATCCAAATCCATTTCAAAGTCACCTATCATCTGGGCAAGTATCCATGGCAAAGCATCTGGCTAATCATATTCACCATGCAAAGGTATAGGTACATCTCAAAGAATTGGACTGTCGTGGAAAAGTCCATTGCCCTGCCCAGACGGACAGATTAACTCATTGAGTGCCAAAAACGTAACATTAAGTTTTTAGCTTTTTTTAATTAGAAACTAGACACTCTAACACACCCTATATGTGATTTTGGGAACTCTGTGATGAATGGAAATGAAATATATGACGATCGAAAACTCATGAAAACGCACAATCTGGACATTTAATCTTAAAACTCTGCTTTTGATGGTTGCAGCTTTGGGTTGAATCAGTGACACATGCACGTCAGGTCAAAACCAGGCCATTTTCGTGGGTTTATCACTAGGTGGCTCGCCAGGTAGTGAGCCAGGTCTCGCCAGGTCTCGCTAGGTCACTTCCCGGAAACTTTACAGGCAACACTTCATATTTCATCAAAGACGCTACATCTCCATTTCTAGAAATAAAACAGGGATTTTGATGAAAACTAGCCACTGTTTAGCTTGGGATTTCTTAAGAACAGAGGCATGTAGAAATAAACGGTTTGTACCCACTGAGAGCTTAAAGTCTCACCTTTCAAACAAGCCATAGTATGTGTCTATAGCTATAACATAGAATACGCTGTGGCTCTACAAAAATCGTCAACAATGATCAAGATTGCTGGCACTCTGGGCCAAAGCTTCTGAAAACAGCGCGGCATTCAAAGTGTTAAAGGCTCAGGAAATCTTTGCCACTATTTTTACCTAATTAACGGATTAGAGCTCTTCTCAAGTCGACATTTCTATACTGGATTTTTGATTTCCACAATTACCTTGATTTGTAAACTGTAATAATAAAGATTAGAATAAATAAGATTAAAATAAAAAAAATAAGGCTTGAAATATTTCACTTTGGGTGTAATGAATCTAGAGCAGTGTTTCCCAAACTTTTTTTCTGGCGACCCACTTTTTAAAAATGACAGACCATCGCGACCCATTTCACTTCAAATCTACCCTGCAACCACCAACATTGTTTTAGGCCACAGGTTCTCCAACTTTTCTATGCCTCCCCCAACCATACATTGCTATAGGATCTAAATAGATAGATCCTGCTTTGAACACGGTAGTGTTGCATTTTGAGCACCATCAGCGTGAAAAGTTGGAAATGACTACTGAAAAGATACGTTTTAATGCGCATCCGAGAGTTTGGGGAAATTCTCGCATGTTTCGCATTCGTCAGCATAGTAAAGCTGTTTCTGTATTTCTAAAACAAATGTTGTAGGCTACGTTGCGTTGCAGACAAATGGGTCCATAACACTGTGGACGTCAATTCCGATGTAAACAGCAAATAACTCAAGTCGTTATATTGTATTGTTGTATTACATTATATAGTCGCTATATCAGAACAAGAGGCTTTTGGGCAATAACCGGAAGAATGCGCCTTTACTTTGGAGTTCGCGAGGTAGAAAACGAGAGAAATAGGCCTAGCCTAGTGTTTAAAATGTCTATTTAAATTGTAGCCTAATATAATGCACTGTTGTGCATTTTAAATCAGAAATAAGAATGTGAGGAGGTTGCTATTAACTTTAAAGATTGCATCTACAATCGAAACTATCTACATGCAAATTGAATATCCTTATCCGGTCTATGGATGTCTGCTTAGTTGACAGCACGGTCACTAGATTTTAATCGGTAAAGTTGAGGAACTGGTATCTGTTAATGTTCGTGCAAATAGATTAATGTCCCTTGCAGTTTGCAACTGCGAGGTACAGGTCATGGCAGGCGCCCCACAGAACGGTTTCATTTTGAGAGGTAGATGCTCTGGCTCCCCCTCTGCGATGCGTCCCCAGTTTCATGCGCCAGTTTCATGAGCTTTTATGACAAAACCGTAACTGTGGTAGTTAACAAACTACATCCTAATAGAAAACTGTTAACTTTCCTGGTATCAAATGACAAATGGTATCAGTTAGACCTATAACACAACATAAATTGTGCTGGGCTGGCGACCCAAAAAAATTATCCTGCGACCCACCCGTGGGTCGCGACCCAGACTTTGGGAAACACTGATCTAGAGTATATGAAAGTTTAACTTTTTGAAACAAAAATAGGACAATAACTTTTCCATGACACTAATTTTTTGAGATGCACCTGTATGTCCATAGAATGCGTGGGCAGCGGGAATGAAACAAAATGTGGATGCAAGTCCGATCATATCTGGAATAGCACTGTGTGTGCAGACCACCCACAATGCTGTAACAATGCCGAGTGCCAGGCAGACGTCTCGAACTACACACCTTTGTGCCTCCCCAAAGTAAACGGTAAGCATCCTTGCTCCACTGACCCAGCCACAGACTGTTTCACCTTGAAAAAGCAAAAAAGTCAAACTGTGATTTTTACCATATTCTGTGACACAGTTGAACTGACAGGGAAAATAAAATCCAAATCCAAATCCAAAAAGAGAGCAATTTCGGGATTAGACAGCAGCCTTGAAAACACGGTAGGCCCAAGTTCCTTCACCAAAATTCCAAGTACAACTTTTTTTGTGCAATGCTTGTTGAGCTCATTAACGCTAGAGTGGTTTGCTCTATTTTATATTTTAATTTTAGCTAAATAGCACCTTTCAAAAAATGAGTGGATATGGTGGTGATGTGTCCGTAAATGTGAGGTAAGAGATAACCACTACCATAACATTCATCACTGTAACTAATTATTTGACTCAAAGGTAATGGCCCCTAATGGAATTTCAATCTTTTCTATTTTTTTACATAAACATTCATGATGATGGAAGCTCTGACCGTCTGAGTGCTGTATTCAGTGTGACACTCAACGCAGTGTTTAACACTGCTCAACTTCAAAAGCTGATTTATGACCTGCAGGTCAAATTGACTGCCGACATAACGGTTGAATCAGAAGGTGAGGCTCCAACTCAAAAGCATGGCACAGATCTTTTGAGATTTGTAGAGTGTTTAGGATAAGAACATATTCCATATGCACTGTGTTACCAGTTGTAGACACGTTTGAGAATGTCAGCATTATTTAATCTGTGATTATTGCTGTATTGCTCATTATTTATTATAAAAAATATTTATAATAAAAAATATGTATTATTATTGGAATATTATTGGACAGGAATCGCTAACATATTCATATCTGAGGAAGAACCTTATCAATTGAGCTGTGATCTAGAGGACGACATGAAAGTGTGCAGCTGGTCTTTGAAGAATAAAAACAATAAGGAAATTGTTGTTGTGGAGGGAACCGAAACCAAAGTCAGATGTAGTCTCACTCAATACTCAAGCACCACCACGCTTGTGCTGGAAAAAAATGCTAGGGCAGGTACGTTCACATTTCTGCCCAAAAATTCAGACAGAGAAATGACTGCATGGCATATCTGAATGGCTTACGATGAAGTACAAGAATCCTAAATTCCATAGATCAAATATTGTGGCCATTGGCTGGGAGTGTTGTTTTTTTGTTTTCATTTTCTTTTTTTGCTGCCGACATGATTACAATAGCAAGACTTGACATGGTGCGATAGGATTTGAAATTTCTACTGTAACATGGAAGTAATGGCAGTCTTTTTCTGTAGGTTTGTACACTTGCCGTTTAATCAGTGACTCAATTTTACATAAGGCCTCTGTAAAATTGAACATATCAGAGCCCCCTGATATCATCATGGAAAGTAAACCACAGACGGCGGACTGCACAGAAGGCCTAAAGAGCATCAATGTCAGTTGTAAAATGGCAAATGATTTCAACTTTACTTTATCCTGTCCTGATAATAATGTAACAGGTAAGTAGATCTACAGTAGATGCTGCTGCTAAATGTTTAATATAGAGTAGGCTATTTAAAGAATTCCTTGTACAACCCCAAATCAGAAAAGGTTGTAATTTTAATGCTTCTTAACATGAAATTGTGAAGTATTTAGGGAGTTCATCATCTACAGGACATAATATTATGAAAACATTCAGAGAATCCATGCAAAATGAATTCTGCACATATTTAAACAGTATTTCTCCATAGAGGAAAAGTCCAGGTGCTAAAGTGCTAAATGCATCATAGAATAAAAAATATGACTAAGAATACCCCATACTGTTGAGCAACTGAAATCCTATATCGGACAGTAATGGGGCAACATTTAATTCTCAAAACTCTAGCAACTGGTCGTGGCGTAACAACTTAACACTGGGCCCAGGTGCGACGTGTCAACAGGCCCTATACCCACGTCATTTCACATGACACTATTCCTAAACCTATTAGATTACTGTAAACATACGTGACCACACAGTATTGTTTTTGTTACGATAATTGTCTCATGGTGCACATTCCTTACCGTCATAAACTGCATGCAACCATTAAAGTGAACACTGAGTTATATAATTTATTGAGGTTTACAACATTCTTTAAATGAACCGTATGTAAGAAATTTATTTCAATTAATCATAAAATGGCCCTGATATGTCACTAGACAAGTGTTGTTGTATGGCAGTGCTTCACAGTACCACCTAGCCACCTGGCATGCATACTATTTCACACACTTTTGCGTCACCGTGTGCATGCAGATTTCCACCCAAAGACGCTCGTCTAAATGCTAAATAAAAAGTGGGAACGCAACGCCAATTTTGCGGATTGTGTTCAGATCGTTGCCGTGTAAAGCTAGCCTAATTTTTCCCTACATGATTCAAATCCTATTTAGGCTTAGGCTTTTAAGACCTATTTTCTAGGCGTTTTAAACATTTGAGTCCTTAACAAAGGTTGTTAGGGACCTGAAACCGGTAGTGCTAGTTAGCCTTATAAGCTAGCCATTTCTGACTTGGGACTACTCTCACCCTCAGGGATGGATTACTGCACGGGCCTACTGGGCCCAGGCCCAGGGGCCCAAGGGGTCAGGGGGCCCTGAAGCCCAAGTCTTTGCATGGAATCATTGCCTCAATATCAACATGTAGGATGTAGGCTATGAATCTGATTCAATTAAAGTATTGGCCATCCCCAAATAGAGCAGAATACAGGAAATCACATCAAACAAATTAAACATTTTCTGGGGGAGGACCCCCAAACCCCACATACAGTATGTGACAAACATTAGGCTGACAAACATAAAGGCCGTGTTGCAGGGTTCATTTTCCAACGAATTTGCACAATTTGCTTGTTGATAATAAACATTTAAACTGTTATCCATTGTATTTGATGTTGTTGGGTATCACAAAACGGAATATAATACGAAAAAGCAGCTACTATTTCACAGCATTTGAAGTGATTTTCCTTTCCCCCACAATGCATTGCATTACATCACCTTGGGGAGACTACAGACCAAAGCCCACCTTGAGACCCTTGAGAGTAACGAGAGAGGAGTAAAGAGAGACGAGTAAGGGATTGTTCAGCAGTAGATAAGATTATAGATAAATAGATAGGCTATAGATAGCCTAGATATGTATATAGACAGGTAGCTAGATAGATCATGTCATATGCTGGTCACAGGGGAGCTCCTCGACCAGCGGCCAAAATGCACTCGCTTCCCTAGTTACTGCAGCTCTCCACCACAGTTTCCATCGGGACGGCACAGCCCACACAAGCACCTGCAAAACTGCGACTTGCCCATATTATCTCCCTCTTTGGTAAACCGTACCCTGACGATGTCAATGGCAATCAATCACGAGCAGTAGTTTTCGAAAATATTCATGCTGAAGACACGACCAGCCTAATCGGCGGCGGCTAGAAGCTAAGTAACTGGGGTGGCTCAATGCTGGGACTAAAAAGTTAGCCCAGCTAGCTATCATGATGCTTCATATTCTGATCTTCTGACTAAGTTTGCCTGGTAGCCTACTTATCTGAACTAACGACATGATCACTATCACTAGATATAAAGAAAATGTTGACTTTCATTCGGTGCTGTTCACTGACAGTAACAAAAAAAGTGTCGTAATGTTATAAGCATGTATAAGCATACATTGAACTGAATAGGTGCATTAAATGTAGCCTCATAACGAGGCCTCTCAAATTCAGAAAATTGCATTAAACTAAAATCGGAAGATATTGTTATCTTTGTTAGACCATAGGGTCGTTGTCATATAAATGCTGTAACGAAATTCGAAGTGTAAATATACAAACTTTATGTTGAAAGTGTAACCGCGACCGTTTCCTATAGGAATGAATGTAAAACATACCCTCCAAAACGAGACCTCCCGAAATTCAGAAAAATTACTAAATTGATATCAGGCACCGTTATTACCATTGGTAGATCATAGTGTAGCTGTGAAATAAATGCTGTGACGAAATTCGAAGTGTAACTATACAAACTTTATGTTGAAAGTGTAACCGCGGCCGTTTCCCATATGTAAAGCATACCATCCAAAACGAGACCTCCCGAAATTCAGAAAAAAATACTAAATTGATATCAGGCACCGTTATTACCATTGGTAGATCATAGTGTAGCTGTGATATAAATGCTGTGACGAAATTCGAAGTGTAAATATACAAACTTTATGTTGAAAGTGTAACCGCGGCCGTTTCCCATATGTAAAACATACCCTCCAAAACGAGACCTCCCGAAATTCAGAAAAAAATACTAAATTGATATCAGGCACCGTTATTACCATTGGTAGATCATAGGGTAGCTGTGATATAAATGCTGTGACGAAATTCGAAGTGTAAATATACAAACTTTATGTTGAAAGTGTAACCGCGATGTCCATTGAAATGCATTGAAATGAATGAAGCCCAGATCAAGTAGTCCCCAAAGTGACGTCATCACCGAATTGCGTACAAAAACCCTGCTAATGCTAAAAACAACAAAAACTGGCATTTAACACCATTTGGAGACATTTTTAAAAATGATATACATAGATTGAGTGCTTTATGTACCCATTAATCAACAGTGGTGGTTAACCTGCAACACAGGCTTTAAGTTCAGCAGTGCTAACGTTAGCTAGCTAATGTTAACACATTATTCAATTAGTGAATCCAAGTTAATGTTACCACCAAGAACCACCCAGTAAGTTACATGGCTATGAGGCTACCCTGAATGATTTAATACGATGTTGTTTGGCATGATTATTATCATAAGTTACGTGTTGTGAAGAGACTACTTCGACTGTGTTAGCTAGTTGACAAACGTTAGCCACGAAGCATAGCAGCTATTTAATTAGCATAACCGTTTCCAAGTCTGCTAACGTTACCAACCAGCTTCTGGTATGCTAATTGTAGTTCAGCAGTTCCTACCCAGTGAATACAGAACTATGTTTTTATGAGTCTGTATTTGTGTAGATTTAACATTAAGAGTAGCTAATATTAGTGGAATGACACCTGCTAACCTGCTTGAAGCTGAAGGAAATGGCAGGCAGAATATTCCTTGATATCACGAAGGGTAACGTTATGTCTCTGGGTGGACTTTTTAAATCTGTCTGGATAAAAAAAAAAAAATAAAAGCAGATACATAACTTCCGAAATCACCTGATTTCCATTGAATGTTATCAACCGTCTCTGGTCCCGTATTTGCAAGGAAAAAGATGTGTTCCGTATTGAACTGATACGGAACGCATTTTGTTCCGTATTATTGAGAATCAACTCGTGCAAATCCATGACAGATCAGTATTATAAGTTAGACTGAATGAAAAATTCACGATTTGTATGAGATGAAGGAAAACTTTGCTGCTGTCCTTTATCCCTCTCAGTTTGTCTGTCATCACTATCCCAACAGAGAATGCACTTTTCGTTTGAGCCACTGTGAGTCAGTCACGTATATTACGCTGATAGCCTAGGAGCATGAGATGACATGTCTTGCTCAGAGTTTTACAGTGCATCTGTGCAAGATAAACAAATAGGCTAGCCTACTTGCTGCAGAGACAGAAAAAAGCCAGAAATAAAATAAGGCTTCACCAAATTCAGAGCTTCTACAGCTGCTTGTGATGTTCAAAATTTATTTTTTTCTATGACAGCATATCTGCCAGTTCAGTTTTCAGAGTTGTTTGGTTTGAGTATAATAGGCTACAAACAGTTATTTTTTATCAAGTGTTTTAGCATCGAAATTATTCTTGTTTTGCACCAGATAGAAAATGAGTAGGCTAGTAGGTTACATTAATTCAATATGGAGCCCTGGAGGCGTCATTGCAAGATTTTTTTTTTAAATATATTATGAGAATGTGCGCTCATTTGACCAAATTGTGCACTTGTTTTACTCAATTATGATCTCATTTTACTAGATTGTGGATAAAATGTAGTGTATTATGTACGCATTTTAGTAAATAATGGCTCACAATTTTGTAAAATGATGCACTATTTAGTACAATAATACATACATAATTTCAATACCCCCCCCCCCACTAACTGAAGTAGATGCCGGTGTACTGAAGGGGGTTACCACCCCCCCCCCCCCCCCCCGTTCCTTATTTTCATATCAGAAAGTTGGTAACCCTAGCCTCAACCCAGCGTTTGTGTTGAAAAAATAACCCAGCATTTTTTAGAGTGTGTTCGAAGCGTCATCCGTAACGTTAGTCGCGTCTGCGCCCCTTACTATAAAGCCAAATGCCGCTAATTTCAGCAGCTCTGCCACCCTTTCCTCCTGCTCCCTGCGCTCTTGACGCCTTTTGCTGCCACTTTTATGTTGGTAAGGTGTTGTTCATTCAAATCGACATCGGCAGGCCATAAACCGCCCTTCGCACTCGTCAGATTTTCAGTCAGCCGTTGACAATCAACCTTTATACAGTCTATGGAACCAACACGCGCAACTAACATAAGTTATGGAATCAACAACAAACATATTACCCAGAAATCTTTGCTCCACCTCACTCACAGTATGGCCAAAGAAAATAAGAAAATATTCATTTAATTTAGTGTTTATTTTCTATTTGAGAGCTAAATTATTTAATTCTTTAAGGCTATAGTTTTGTTGAAAGTCACTAATGCCTGATGATGAAAATCAGTATGTGAGACTGAGAAGTGTTCATTATATGTTGGAATACCGGAGAAACACGTTAGGAAGCATTGCGGTCAAATACATATATTTTTAATATATTTCTGCAACATAGTTTCTTAGCGGTTTAAATTTGAGTACAATCGCACCCCCTGCATCTCCCACAGTTACGCCAGTGAGTCTCCTCAGTTCCTTAACATTTACAGAAATTTGTTAAAGGAAGAGGTGAAGCTTCACAGTCGTAAACATTCCCTGTCCCAACTTTTTTTGAAACACGAACATATTATTTTCTAAATAGTCCAACTTTTCAGTTTCAACATTTGATATGTTGTCTATGTCCTTTCTGTTGCTAAATATGGGTTTACAAGACTTGTATATTATCACATTCTGTTTTTATTCGCATTTTACAACAACTTTTTTTGATTTGTGGTTGTAAATTGTGGTATTCTGTTACTGAACCCCACAGGAAATGCAGAGGAATCCCTGATTGTGGACATCCCCTGTAAAGATAAACTTGATTCTCTTAAATGTACCTGTAATGTCACCCATTATGATGAAACATATTCTCAAAATCTAGAAGTCCCCGTCTTAAAATGTAAGTGACACTTTAGCAACCATTGTTTTTTTCATCCTCTCATCCTTGATTGAAGACTAACATTTTTTAATCAATAACAAAACCTTTCATGTATCAAGCTGGGGACAGTTTCTGTGTGAGTGAGAATGGATGGCCAAAAACAAAGGCAGGTTCGACAGCCACTCAAAGCTGTGGTCCAAAAAGAGTTGGGAAAAAAAGCCGCACATGTGATGAAAATGAAGACTGGGGGAGCGTGTTCAACTACTGTGTTAGGAAGGATGTAGATAATCTGCTCAAATCAGCAATGGTATGTCTTTGATCACATATTAAATCAAGAATATTCAATGAGTACAAAATCCTCATTATCCAGTGTGGTTATGTGCTGTGTTTGTCTGTATCTGTGTGTGTGTGTGTGTGTGTGTGTGTGTGTGTGTGTGTGTGTGTGTGTTCACTCAGGACATTGCCAAGGGATATGGAAACACCCCTGAGGAAGTTGGCAACATTTTTTCTGTTATGACTAATGTCACCAATCTTGAGAATGAAGCAACGCTGGCGGATGTGGAAGCCTTTATCAACACTCTGGGTGCATTGAACACTGCAACGTCCAACATTGAAGTAATAGGTGATTCAGTTATGACTGTAAGTATTTTCAGAAATCTGGTGCTGTTTTATAGTCTCTCTTTGATCAGACAAAAAGCATTAGTTGGTTGTAGTAGCATAGTACAAATGAAATAGATTAGTCTTAAAGGCACACTCTGTAACTCTTGTCATTTCTTTGCCAATTTCTCACTTTTGTTGTTGCATTTCTCTACTGAGCTCCCCTTGCAACGTTGGGGTGCATATTTCACAACCGTCTGGTCTTTTCGCTGGCTCTGCCATGATAAAAATCTAAAAAATGAAGCCATCGCTGCTTGTTCTTATAGCTAGCCTGCATGGCTAACTGGAACTTGAGGGGGGGTGTGTGTATGTCCAGAGAATTTTAAGCATTTTGTGTTTCTCACTCTTTCTCACTTCCCACAAGACTTACCTGAAAGCCGCCATTTTCGCCTCAACAGGTCATTTAACCATCACAATGATTTCCAAACTGTTTTATTAAGTTGAAAATGTTGCATAGGGGGCCTTTAATGAAAGAAAACAAAAAGGAGGGGGGGGGGGCGCTATGACACAACTGGTGCTTGCTTCCTGTCACTCTCTTAACTGTCCTTTCAAAATAAAGGCATACAAGGCCAAAACATTTTTTTTTAAAGAAAACAAAATTAATTCACTGCAATCTCTTTCAGGATTTTATAGAGTCAGCAACCAATGTTTTGTCTATGGATTGGAGTGGTGGCAATAAAACATACAAAGAGAATCTGTCTGCAAACTACCTGCAATCTGTTGAGGGACTGCTGCAAAACATCCAAGTGAACCAGAGCTCAGGATACAACACCACACTCATGCAATTCCAAGTTCGACAAAAAGACATCAACCACCGTAGAACCATCTTTAATGTCAGTCTGCGGCTGTCCACTTCAGCAAGCCAGGCCAAAATTTTGGCAATTAAGAACCTGAGTGAACTGCTACCCAATCGTTTTCCGGACACAGAGAGCAGTAGTATAGTGGTGACCGTTGCTCTGCAAAGCAACAAGAGCGAACCCTCAGGCATCAACCTGGAGTTTCCTCTGAAGAGGAAAAAGCCACGAAACCATGAGATAATCTGCGCGCGGTGGCAGAACAGCATGTGGGACAAAGAAGGCTGTGAGTGGAAGCCAAGGAATAACTCTCATGCAACGTGTGAGTGTTCCCTCAAGGGAGGGGAGACCGAGACTGGGGTGAACTCCAATGTGCGCACCAGGGTGAGAATGTCCCTTTCGACGCTCATGTCCAAGTCCCCCATTGAGCTGCCCGGCCTTGAAGAGATCACCTTAGCTGGGCTCGGTGCCTCAATCTGTTCCCTAGTCATCTTCGTGTTTGTGGAGTGTCTCGTATGGAAGGCTGTCACCAAGACAAACATTGCATTTTTCCGTCACACGGCACTGGTCAACATAGCCACGTTCCTTCTCCTGGCCAACGTCAGCTTCCTTGTGACCTCCTTGATACAGGATCTCACTCAGCAGCACCCAACCATGTGCCTTGTCTTGGCGTTGGCCAAGCATTTATTCTACCTGGTCATGTTCTTCTGGATGTTTTGCCTGAGCATGATACTTCTCCATCAGCTGATGTTCGTCTTCTCTCCTGTGATGAAAAAGACATTCTTCTTCGTGTCCATCTTCACTGGCTACATCTGCCCCATGGTGACTGTGTCAGTCACATACATGTATTACCATCTGACCCATGATGGCTCCTACTATGACCCACACACATGCTGGCTGAAGTACGACGCGGTGCTTCAAGGCTCGATCCACGCGTTTCTGTTACCGGTGGGAGTCATCGTTCTGATGAACCTGTTCACCATGGTGAAGGTGATTGTGACACACCTGAGGCCCCAGGTTTCGGCAGGCACAGTGGATGAGAGGGAGATAGCGAAAAGCATCCTCAAAGTGATTGCAATTCTGACCCCTGTCTTTGGCGTGTCTTGGGCCCTGGGATTTTTAGTGTTCGTGTTGGATGTCACTGATGGAATTTTACCAAAGATGGTGTCCTATGCTTTCACCATCACAACCTCACTGCAGGTGAGAACATTTTCTGCTATGTGTTCTATGGTCATTTAAATACTGATTGCATGTCACAATACAGTAGCATACTCATTGGTCATTTTGTGTGTTTATGTGCATGTTTTGACAGGGGCTCTTCATTTTGCTCACTGGAATACTAGGGGAGAGAAAGGTCATTTTGTTTTACCTAAGAATTCCAGTTTTGTCATGTAGCTTTTGTCCTACATCAATCCCTCAGTAACATTTCCTACTTATTTCATTCCTCAGGTTCAAAATGAAGTTTCGAAATGTGTCAGTTGCGTGGTGAGTTCTTCCCATTATCAGTATTCAAATCTCTCCTGTACCCAATATGTACTTGCTTCACTGTTGTAATGTTACTTCTTTTCTTTAGAAACCAGAGAGAAGTGAGAGCACAAGGAATTTTACATCATCCATCAAGAAGAATTCATCCCTGTTCTGACCAGGTGTTATGATTTTCTCTTAATTCAGTTACATCAAATGCTGCTCTATTAGGGACAACGATATTTACCATACCTCCTTTCCTCTTTCCTGTTCTTTCTATCCTCTCATCCTCCTCTTCCTCTGTCCTGCCCATGACGTCCCTCTCTCTCTCGACTCAAGGTTCGGAGGCGTTCCACAGTTGCAATACAGCAAAGCAGGAGCTGAGTCAGCTTAATTAGCAAGTTCAGCAGACACACTTTTCAAGTTAAAGA
Source organism: Alosa pseudoharengus (assembly GCF_046254945.1). Lineage (NCBI taxonomy): Eukaryota > Metazoa > Chordata > Actinopteri > Clupeiformes > Clupeidae > Alosa > Alosa pseudoharengus. The sequence goes on along the minus strand of NW_027468859.1, from coordinate 23,314,559 downwards.
AATTGTATCTTTTTAAACTTAAATTTAATCATTTAATAATTTACTCACAATGTAGTTATTGTACTGTAGCTTGATGTGTACTTCCATGTGTTTCCTATTTGAATAAATTAATGGACAACTTTATTGATGTGCTTTTTCACATGACTACATGAGGTATGGTACCCAGCAGTGGAGTAACATTCTGTACAAAACATTGTAGAATATTTTGAGAGGTTTATCCATTTCTATATTCTACTTCTGAAAACAGGGGAATTATATAATCAGAATTATTTTTGTAAATATGGAAATTTTAGAAATGTGTAAATATTTCACACAAAAATCTTTGATTAATACAAATTGTACAATAAACATTATGGAGATATAAATATAATTTTTAATGTATCCTTCGAAGAACAGCAACACAGCATAGTTGGTAGTCATAACATTTACTGCCTGTGAGAAATAATTTGTTGGGAAATAACGTGTGACTCAATGTGAATGATAGACTGAAGTTAAGAAACACGTCTGGCATCTCCGTTTTATGTCCTCTGACGAATAACTGCAAGAATGGCCATAACTAGGGCCATGGAGCCCACTACTCCTCCAACCAGAACCCCCACAACAGATCCTGCAACTTGCCGAGTTTCACACATGTCACCTGAATAGAATGTGGACCGTCCAGATGCACACCTATGAAAGGGCAGATAGGGAGAAAGAGTGGGAACATATTTTCCATTTATGCTGCCAAGTTATTTCCATAACTAAACAAAGAGAGAGTGTCACAAAAAGCAAAGTACATCTGACAGAGTACATCTGACTGCATGCAAATGTGAGAGGTTGAGAGGACAAACACAGAAAGCAGGAAGGGAAAGGCAGGAAAAAGAAAAGGAAGAGACCATGGGAATCCATGTTTGTAATATGGATAAAGCTGACGTGTGGCCAGCACAGACGGTGACCCATGACATGTGTAGCTGTGTAGAAGACAGTACAGCACCACACAGTAGTATAATATTCTGCATATGATTGTGACCCATGACATGTGTAGCTGTGTAGAAGACAGTACAGCACCACACAGTAGTATAATATTCTGCATATGATTGTGACCCATGACATGTGTAGCTGTGTAGAAGACAGTACAGCACCACACAGTAGTATAATATTCTGCATATGATTGTGACCCATGACATGTGTAGCTGTGTAGAAGACAGTACAGCACCACACAGTAGTATAATATTCTGCATATGATTGTGACCCATGACATGTGTAGCTGTGTAGAAGACAGTACAGCACCACACAGTAGTATAATATTCTGCATATGATTGTGACCCATGACATGTGTAGCTGTGTAGAGGACAGTACAGCACCACACAGTAGTATAATATTCTGCATATGATTGCATAAGCTTGATATAGACATTTTACAGGGTGTTATAAAATGAAATAATGATTTAATGATGACAGCAATGGGTGTGTGACTGGTATAGGTGTGTGTTTGTGTCAGTGTGTTTACCTCCCTCTGGTGGTAAAATCATCATATTTGTATTGCGTGTGTGTGTGTGTGTATGTGCGTGTGTGCTGACCTGCATGTGGCCTGGCCCTGTTTCTCCACACACACTCCTCCATTTAGACAGGGGTTAGGGGAGCAGGGCTGAGTGACGGCGCGGGCCTCCCTTGGTCGGGCATCTTGGGCTGCGAGCTCATTGGGCGGGAGTGGCTCCTTCTTGTCCAGCGGTCTCTCCTCCTTGGCTGAGGCCACCACCGGCACCTCGGTCTTCAGCAAGTGGGTCAGGTCTGCAGACACACAGGAGTGACACTACTACAGACAGCAGATGACTCTTTTGCCAGGTCAGGACTTGAGGTGCGTTCAAATTCGGCCAACAGTGGCGAACGTTCGTGGCAAATAAAATGTTTTCCCTGATCAGTTAAATTTGAACGCCCCATCTAGCTCACGTCTAGCTCCACCATACGTTTGTGGGAAAACTACCTCCTCAGGCTGCGAGTTTTTGCAAATGTTCACCAAAAACTCAATGCAAACAAAAATCTGTTTGCAAACATTAGAGTATGTTTGTGAATTTGGATGCAGATCCTGTCAGTCTGGTCATTGTTACGTCTAGTCAGTCTCAACTGGATATGGCTGTTTTTCATGATACCAACAAAGGAAGGAAGTGTGTCAGGGAAGAAAACATCTCTCCAAAAACACCACATTTTCGTACAAATTTTACTCATTTTAAATGTAAATTTAATTTAGCTTTTTACTGATATCTATAGCTCTAGGAGGTGATCCTTTATGGCCAGAAAACATTCATGGAACATAAACATGCTGTCTTTTTTCTTTGACGTTTCATATTTCCCTCTGCTATTCTTTAATTCTCAATCACAAAGAACCATGCGAGCAAAGCATGTAAACGTTTCTGTAGCTCCTAATCAAAGTACCATCAAAGTCAGCCATGATGATGAGGTCGTCGTTCTTCAGGAAGCTCCTCCTCTGCAGCTGCAGGTGGGAGGTGAAGGTGCCCCAGCCCATCTCCGGTCCCCTATAGCAGGAGCAGTTTGTGTCCCACGTACCGTGCCCATCCACTGGCCTGTTCCACCTGTAGTTGGAGTCTAGAGGGAAGAAACACAAAGACACAAGCCAAGACACAGCCCAAGGGCCACAGGAGTTAATGCTGTTGTGCATCTAAACTGATAGCCAGAAGAAAAGGAGAGCAGAAACAGGGAACAGAACAGTTATGATGAGGATCATTCTGTGCGTTTTTGACTGACCAAAAGGCAGCCACACTCTTAAAACGGATGTGTTGACATGGTTGACACACAACACAACTTGCTGTTTTTTAACACATTTCTGTGTCCAGATAGGGACAACACATTCGTTTTAAGAGTGTAGACATTTTTTGAGCAGAAAACCAGGGTTGTAACCCCTGATCCCTGATGTGTTTTTGCAACCTTTAACACAGCAAGTCAGGATCTCAGTTTTACATCTTGTAAAGGTTGGTACCTACCTATCATAAAATAATCCTGTAGGGTAAGGAGAACTCAAAGATTTTAAATTAACGGTTTATTATGCAGGTTCAGGTATTGTTGGTGACTGTACAGCTCCCTCTAGAGTCGCGATACAGTATAGCCTATTTTACTCTGCCATTGTAAATAGCCTGCTTCTCATGGCTTGTTCCCCCTGTACATGATGAAAATGTTTTAGTTGTGGAGGTGAAGGATTAACAACAGGCAAAAACTCCAAAGAGCTATATCTACTGAAGGTAATGTTTCACAATTCTCACGAAAATTTCTTCGGGCCGCTGTTTTTGAAGTTACAGTACATGGCTGGTTCTCTCGTTAGCGACTCGCTATGGCTGTGTTGTATGGTGTTGTATGGGTAATACAAGTTCATTTACCATCAAATTGGCTTCGTAAAGGTTATATTAGTTGGCCATCTTGCATAGTGTACCTCAGGACAAATTTAGGACAAATTTGTATGAAATCTGATGTTTACAAGTGTTGTTAGGACAGATGAGCATTTTTTAAGGAATTGTGGCATTTGAGGCAGATTGGAGATATAGTAGGCCCTACTCCATAAAAAAAATAAACTCCATATAAATGCACACATTGAGTTAACCCACTCACCAGTGGTGAAGCTGCGGCTGTTGGACATTCGCAACGTGGCATCTGGGTCTTGGTCCATGGCAGTGATGGTGACCTGTCTGTTCATGGCTGGCCACTCCAACACGCCATCATTCTCACCACTGTAAAGGTGAAAGGTCACTCCAAGGTACTCAGCAGAGTCTGCATCTCGGCCTTTGGGGTAAACGGTGAACCCGTACCCATAGCCCTCAGAGTTGTAGAAGCGGCCGCTGTGGATGCCGGTGCCAACTGGCGTGGAGGCGAGAATGCTGCTGAAGCCGCTGATCTGCCATACGGCACCGGGGCAGGCCGTCTCTGACAGAGTGATGTCGTCGATGGAGATGCCACTCGAAGCCTGGTTCTCAACTCCCGCCATTCCCTGGAAAAAGTAACGGAACTTCTCCCCAGTGTTCAGAGGCACATGAGCGATCTTCCAGGAAGCATTTCCATCACCTAAGGCATGAAGGAATGTGAAACAAAACGTTTTTTTTTTTCAAAAGCACTGCTCCTTCAAAAGATCAGTACATCTGGAACACAGTAAATATACGTATATACATATACTATACAGTAAACTACATAATAAACTATATATAAATATAATTTGACAAAAGTGCCTCTGAAGACAACAAAACAAAATGGCTACCTGTGATGGTGTGCACTTTTATCACTTTGCGGGGGGTCCCTGTACTGTCGTCCATCCGCAGCCAGATGACAAGGCGGTCTCCAGCAGCCCCTGTCATCCTGTAGAAGAACTGCAGGCACTGGTGGCTCCTCCGGGGATACAGGATCCGAGACTCCAGCAGAGCACTGTTCCCTACTGTTGACTTTGACGTGTCGAAGTGCATAAATAGGCCAGCATCTATTACAGAAGAACGGGGGGGAAAGGTACATTTTTTTAAACCAAATATTTGTGAGCTTTTGGTTAAAACCCTGCTTTCTCAATTTTTAAGCTATAATCACACACGTTAAAATGACAACATAACATACTCTATTATTACTCTACTATTATTTGGGAATAATAGAAAGTGAGTATTTATTTATCCATGAGTGTTTCATTTAATTAAATAAACAAATAGACCATAGACAATAAATACTAGCCCCAGAGAATGTCAGTATCAAAACACTGACAAAATGTCAGTGATTGTCTTTGCCTTTGGCGTTATGTGACATCCTTTCCAAAAGCAAAGTATGTGATGAGCCCCTTTCCTTTTGCTGTATATAACATATAACATATAGATGCACTGCTGTGCTTGTTTACCTCTGCACTGGCCTCCCAGGGTGTGGTCATTACTGCCAGTGGTGCTGGGGGTCTGTACCCAGTCCCCGTTGTCCTGCTCGTTCTGAATCATCCCACAGATGTTGATCTGCTCAAAGGAGCACTGGTCCAGCAGAGTCAGAGGAGCAGCTAGAATGGCACAGGTACGCATGTTTACTAATAGTGTAACTAGGGATGTCCGATATTGGCTTTTTTGCCGATATCCGATATGCCGATATTGTCCAACTCTCAATTTTCGATTCCGATATCAGCCGATACCGATGTCGATATGTGGGTTATTTTTCCTCAAAACTAATTTAGGTAACATCACATATCTCCTGTTGTGGAATTAACACAACATTCTTAATGTTATTGTGATGCCCCACTGGATGCATTCTTGAATGCAACAAGGGATACCTTCTTATACGTGATTTCTGCAACAATGGTAGGCTAGCCTACTGAAAACGTTTGGATATTCTGTTGTTTTCTGCTGTTGGTTAAATAGATAGACACACATATAGGGAAAACACTAGATATTGAATTTATGTGCTACAATGCAGGGCCCACTTCCCCGAAAGCATCTTAAGCCTAAGAGCGTCGTAAAGTCCCTTTTAAGATTTGCCGACTGTTTCCCGAAACCATTGTAGCTTAAGAGCATCGTGAAAACACTCGTAGATCTACGAGTGCTCCAGAGTACTCGTTACCGGCTAAGAGCGTCTTAACAGTACTTCTCACTGAGGTCACCAACAGGACATACAGAGGAATTACAACTTAGAATACATAATCCAATTTACGTTCCCATTCTTTATTGTGTTTACCTGTGATGAATCAGATTTTAGCGTGCAAAATAGCCTACATTTAATGGTCATAATAATGTGATGAAAAGCGGACAAAAATGCAATCAAGTTATGAAACGAGACGTTGCCAGAATAGTTTGACATTATCTTTGCTAAGTGAATATTTTATTAGGCCTATGAGGTAAAAAGCAGAAAAAGTAACATGTGGTTTAGTCTGTAGCCTACTGCATCAAAATCTAAGCCTACACATTTCCTCTCTTTCTTACTCGACTTCTTTCTTATGTTCAAACGTTTTCATAAGTGGCACCGCGAAAAATTATTGCATGGTGCAACAATCTAATCTTAAAATAATTACAATTATTTATGTCTCTGTGTGGTATATAACCTACTTGGGATGCTTACATGCAGATGTCAAAGTGTTTCTATTTTCGTATTGATGTGAATTAATGTGTAGATCCGAAGTTTAAATGGTAGGCCTATAGCTGTGACGTGCAGTCACCTGACATCACCGTCAAATCAGAGGATATTTCAGAACTATTAACGTGGACAGCTCCCCTTAAGAGCATCTTAAGAGCAGTGCACGCGCGTTCGCTACGAGCATGTTCGGGAAACAGTCGGAAAAATCAAACGAACGATCGTAAGATGAATCGTAGAAAACCCTCTTAAGAGCGTGTCTCATTCGTTATCGGGGAAGTGGGAATCGGTGGGCTGATATTATCGGACATCTCTAAGTGTAACACATGGCTAGAATGGCACACCTACGCATGTTTACTAATAGTGTAATACATGGCTAGAATGGCACACGTACGCATGTTTACTAATAGTGTAACACATGGCTAGAATGGCACACGTACGCATGTTTACTAATAGTGTAACACATGGCTAGAATGGCACACGTACGCATGTTTACTAATAGTGTAACACATGGCTAGAATGACACACGTACGCATGTTTACTAATAGTGTAACACATGGCTAGAATGACACACGTACGCATGTTTACTAATAGTGTAACACATGGCTAGAATGACACACGTACGCATGTTTACTAATAGTGTAACACATGGCTAGAATGACACACGTACGCATGTTTACTAATAGTGTAACACATGGCTAGAATGGCACACGTACGCATGTTTACTAATAGTGTAACACATGGCTAGAATGGCACACGTACGCAGTGTAATACATGGCTAGAATGGCACACGTACGCATGTTTACTAATAGTGTAACACATGGCTAGAATGGCACACGTACGCATGTTTACTAATAGTGTAATACATGTCTAGAATGACACACATACGCATGTTTACTAATAGTGTAATACATGGATAGAATGGCACACGTACGCATGTTTTCAGACTTAGCACTTTTTTCTGACAAAAGAAGTTATGCAGACCACTTTTTCAGTTTGAAAAAAAATCTGCCAGCGTTCTTGTTCCAAAAAGCACCCGGAAGCATTTTTTTTGCGATAGGCAAAGTGACTAACGTTACGTGTGGATACAATATTTTGCAGAAGAAAAAATTGGTGTTGGCTATTGCTTTTGGTATGTTATGGTAAAGTTGTGAAGTCATGTCAAACAATTCCCTATACTCAGACACTAAAACGAGTATGCATGTTTACTAATAGTGTAAAAACATGGTAATGCTAATTTATGTTGTTTGATTTACAGGTGCATCTCAAAAAATTAGAATATCCTGGAAAAGTATTTTTTTCCCCCGTAATTTATTTCAAAAAGTTGAACTTTCATATAGTCTAGATTCATTACACATACAGAGAAATATTTCAAGCCTTTTTTTTAGTTTGTTTTAATCTTGATTATTCTAATATACGGTTACGGTTTACAGCCCAGAAAAACCCAGAATCTCAAAATATTACAATAAAGAATTTATAATACAGAAATGTCGGCCTGAGATGAGCTCTAATCACACAATTATGTCAAAACACCTGCAGCTTTTAATCTCAGTCTGTGCAGGGCAATGGACTTTTCCATAATATTCAAAAAATGTTTAGACGCTGTACTCTGATTTTATTTGATTTGACATGACTTGACATGGCAGATAATCTGGCATAATATGTGCTGAAATAATTGTTGTTAAGACCTGGTGACTTTGTTCCAATTCAATAGCACTTACCGCATTCATACTTGCGGTTCAGTCTCTCCAGGTCGACTGCACTGAAGTCTAGCCGCTGGCCAATAACATTGTTGAAAGCAGGGATCGCCGTGGTGATGGTGGGGATGTTGGGATCCTTGTTGAAGGAGAGGGGCCGGTAGTGCATGATGGACTCATAGTCGTACGGTGTGTTCAAGTCCGTGATGAAGTCATCCTCATACTTGTTAAAATTGTGCTCTTTCCCTGTGGACCCATATATATATAAGTGACAAATTTATATTGGAACACAAATCAACCACATTTTAATCAATCCCTACATTGAGAGTATGTACTGTATGCTTCCAAGATACTGACAACATGATAGCAGTCCCTACAGTATGTTTGTTACTTTTACCCTGTTTTGTACACGATAGGCCTAGTAATCTTGTTGCCAGTAGTCTTGATTAAGTTTAAATTAATTAATTAGGTCTTGATTTAATCCTTTTTGCTAAGCATGAACATTATACACTTAAACCATATGGGTTTGGAACAGGGATAGATATAAGGACTTTGTGGGGTTTGCATGGCATGCAGGCTTGAGAACCTGAGGTCTAATAAGGGACTTGGATCTGTGTGCTGGCAGCTCACCCTCCAGGATTTGGTCCCAGTGGATTTTGACGTAATCGTCACGGTCAGACCGCGACTGCTCATGGTAGAAGCCGAGGGCGTGGAGGAGCTCATGCTCAACGATGGCTCTGGTGTCACACCTGGCCCCGATGGACAGATTTTGGCCTGTCCCAAAGTCGCCCACAAAAGACCAGCACCTGCATCCAAGAGGAAAGAAAAAACAGGGCTGTCGGATTGTCACAGTAAAGAAGTGACATTGGGAAACGTTGGCACTTATTGATAAAAAATTATCTTTCAAGGCCTGGTGCTGCCATACTATATCCACGGCATTTACTACTATACATTCCAACATTTTGACATCAAGCTAGTACTATACAGCATAAAGTGACTGTTCCTCAAACAAGTGCACATTTTAAAACAGATCGTCCTCCTATTCTAATCATATCGATCTTGTTATATCCCCCTCATTATGTTGTCACCAGTGTTCACTTGCCCTCATCACAGTCATTACTGCTTTTTATCTGTTCTCCTTGAGAGACCTTGTAATTTGATGCAGTGATAAAAGATGGTCATAAAAATTGCGCAAACAGACAGCCACACGATGATCATGCAAGTTTGCTCACCCGTCCAACTTAGTGAAAGAGAGGTAAGTGCTCTCGCCCTCATAAGGCTTGAAGTCAACACAGGACTTGAGCCGATACATCTCAAATGCCTGCAGGATCACACCCTTGGCATTCAACTCTGGAAACCAGCAGACATTCGGTTTTGTACAACAAATGTTTAGTAAACTTCATAATCAGTGCTGGAGTAAATTAAGTTGAGAGAAGAAAAAGATCCCAAATACCCAAAGAATCTGTCAGGATGTAAGGGATAGGGAACTTCCAGTTGCCGTCCAGAATGGCATTTCTTCTGGGCTGAAACAAAAACGGAGATGAAAATGGAACAGGTCGACATCCCTGAACTGTTTAAAATAGATAACAGATTTCTCTTGATTAGACTGCAATACTTACATCTACGGCAATATCTCCCTGAAAGAGATCTCTTGATGATTCTGCAATATAAAAAAACACTTCAGTACTAAACTACTTCTACAATATAACAACTACTTTACTTTGTGCATGCTGATTTATTAACACATGCTTTAATTGAACATGAAAATGGCAAAGCACAGGAGAATGTGTGAGTGCAATTTCAGCCTTGCATAAGGGCTATATGTTTGTGCAATGAACTTGCAATGAGCTTGCAATGTGAAAACTCGCTGTTTGTTAAACAATATATTGCAATTATTTACAGCTTATGTCAATGATTAAAGAGTACCAAACAATGTAAAAGTATAAAACTGTTGCAAAGGTTGAAAACAGAGTTAGATTTAGGAATATTGTATTAGAGCATAATATGAAGTACATTTAGGAGCTCATAGACAAATATAAATGGCTTAGGTAACACCTACCTAAATTAATTTCGGGAATGTCTTCTCTCAACTCCCCTGCATCCACATCGCTCCCTGTTAAAAATAATTGTATAGTTATTTTAGTGTAAATCAGTGTCATACACATATACATCTGCTGGAATCAAAATATATTTATGGTAATTTAGTAAATTAAAGAAACATATACCATCATTATAATATGTCGGCACTGCTTCAGCCTGGTTGGGTGCAGAAACAGAACAACCATAATTCAACATAACATCTCAATCATATTCAACATAATATTTACTTGGTTGGTAACAATTAAAGTTAAGCAATTCTAGTTGAAAATTATCATTTTCTTTACCTTAAGAACCAACAGAAATGCTGTTAAAATTTTGACTTTCCACCTTGTATTCAAGGAGCCCATGTTAAGTCCTGTGCAATTCTGACATGTATTACTCGACTGGTGTAAACATTACAATAAAGCCGGAGCACCTGGTGGTACTTTGATCGGGGGAGGCAAGACAGTGGAGTTCTCCGTGCTCACACGTGTGACAGCTCATGGACGGCTTTCACAGAGATAGCAGCACAAATGACCCGAATGGGTCAGCACTTTGTTTTATTGCTCACACTTTTTATATTCCACACATTATGACCAAAGGCAATGCTGGTGTAAAGACAACTGCAAGGAGAAGGTTTATGATATTCAGCTGATATGAATATCTTTCAGTCACTCTCAACTATTTCTAGAGCATGTGAGTTCTGCATAGTTCTGTAACATTTCATTGAATATAATTTATCATATTTCAAACAACTTGATCGAAATACTACCACATGAAGCCACATACAATTTCATGTATTCTCTATCATGCAGTATTCAGTTCAAAAGTGCTTTTGCACACCTCTTTTTTGGGACAGGTGCGTCGGAAAAGGTAAAGGTCACCAGTGATGCGTGTTGAAAATGTGACCGAAACGTTGTGTGAAATAAAGTATTTGCATGCGTAAGGGACCGTGTGCAGGATTTCTTCAACACGTTACCATGCAGTATACCAGGGTCAGATGACTAATATTTCGAATGGTATTCTCAGGACTATAACTTGATAAATGTGAACTATGAATTGTCACACAAGCCAAAAAATAAGGATAGCAGTTCAGTAGGCCTAGGATTTGTATAATGACCAGTGTTGTCTTTATTAATATCTAAAATTTCATTCAATATTTCATTCAGTATTTTGTCATTTAGGGCCATCAGGTAACTAATAAGAAAATGTTTTACGTGTATGCTGTGTAGGTGTGGGATAATGGTTGTAAGTAAGACATGACATGTTTCATTCAGTAGATAGCACTTTAATGAGTAATGGGAGCAGTTTATACAACAGTTCATTCTCAATGGGGGGCAAGTAACATACAAACAAAGTAGAGGCAGTGATTACATTTCAACTTACATTTCATGAGATTGGGAGAAAATCAGTAATGGAGGGGATAACTGGGTTATGCTTTAACTTACACACTGTTTACATGAGTGTTAAGGACAAATCCAGGGAATTGTTCGAGACACATCCACTAATGTGTAGTAAAAGTGCCAGCTCTCTTGGTGTTAACATGTGACTACAGAATGGTGCAGTGTTTCCTTGCATCAGGAAGACTAGAGTTGGGGAGAGTTTTAGTTGGGGTGGGACTGCATGGTTACACACCTATTTATTTATGAATGTTTACTTCTAAAAGTGCAAGACATTTGGTAATGAGAGCCTAAAACACTGATTATTTACTGTGAAAGTTTCTTCTCAATCTTCTCAGACATTGCCTGCTCTTGGCTGAACAAGATTATCCAGAGGGGTGAGATCTGCAAAATGTGATCATGGTTGTTAGAGCAAAAACTAATCCAAGTGCATCCCACACACACACACACACTTTACTTCTTTATCCACAATTCAGAATAAAAAGGCTCAAGGCTCAATTGCTCAAGGTTCAGTCATGTGACACGCGCGCGCGCGCACACACACACACACACACACACACACACACACACACACACACACACACACACACACACACACACACACACACACACACACACACACACACACACACACACACACACACACACACACACACACACACACACACACACACAAAATACAAATATGACAATTTTACCACCACAGAGATGGCGAGCAAAGTAACATCGTCTGACCCGATCCCAAATCAAGTGACTTTTGCTGCTGCTGCTCATCATCAGTGCTCACCTTCAAACTCGATGAAGAGAATGAGATCATCATTTTTCAAGTAGCTCCTCCGCTGCAGCTCATAATGGGAGAAGAAACCGTTCCAACCCCAGGTCGGGCCGCGGTAGCAATCGCAGGAAGGGTCGTACGTCCCCACTAACTCAGGCTTGCCCCAGAAGTTCAGATTGGTACCTAACCATTAGAGCAACAGAACAGTTGTTGTTGTTATCAATACTCAACACAATACAATCCTGTATAGAGAAGAGACAGAAAACCAACCAAGTTCTTGATATTCTTGACTGTATTCTTATGCTAACTCCGGTCTGGTCCTGATGTCAATCTAAATCTCAGAGCAGGACTCGTTGACCTACCAGGTATGAGCTGCATGCGTTGTGTGGTGAAGCTGTAGGAGAAGGACTGGCGGCGTGTCACGTCGGGGTGCTGGTCCAGTACCGTTATGGTGACCTGTCGGTTTCCCGCTGGCCACTGAAGCACGCCGTCGTTCACCCAGCTGGTGAGGTGGAGGAAGGCGCCCATCCAGCCGGAGTACACCTCCGAGTTGGGGACGAGTTGGATGCCGAAGCCGTAGCCCTCTGGGCTGTGGAAGCGCGGGCTCTGGAGATACTCGCCCGGGGCCATGTTGGCGATGTGCTGGCTGAAGTTGGCGATGCGCCAAACGCCACTCGGGCACCGCGTCTCAGCCAAAGTGATGTCGTCGATCACGATGCCACCCCGGGAGCTAGACGGGTCTCCGCGGAGACCCTGGAAGGCATAGCGGAATTTGCCATCCATGTTGAAAGGCACGTGTGCAATTTTCCAGGAGTGGTCATCATCACCTTGAGAACCAGGAAAGTAATGAGAGACTTCATTATTTGACTTGAAAATATCAATACTGCAACCATGCCTTGTGAGATTCATTATGATCATCCTCTTTTCATCACTGTAATACAGTTTATACTGCCATTTTATATGATCAACCGTTCAAACAATATAACCCATTTAAAATGGCATTATTCAAATAAGAAAACAAAAACAGAAAGAAAATAAAGCTTCAAAACTCTGAAATCTCCCTTTCTCACCGATGAAAGTGGCAGCTGCTGTAGTGGAAAGGGTCTTCCCCTTTGAGTCCTCCTTCTTGGCCCAAATCACAAGTTTGTCCTTCGGGCTTCCAGTCATCTTGTAGAAGAACTGCAGACATTGGAGCTTCCTTTTGGGGTACAGGATCCTGGACTCTAAAAATGCTGAGTCATCAGGAAGCCCCATGTTTGTGGGAAAGTGCATGAAGAATCCAGCATCTAAGGTTGACAAGACAAATTGTTAGTATGACCAGTCAGTCATTACACATAAGAATTCACTATTGGCAACTTGAAACCAACATGGCACAGATGATGTGTTTCACACAACACAAGATGCAAGTCACATTTCATTCAACCTATAAGATCCATTTCATGCCGTTAGGCTATGTAAGGGATAATGAGCATGGATGTACAGAATTAATGGACGAGGCAGAGGCAAAGAACTCATTGTTTACATCTCAGATTCCGTGATGTCATAACACTATTCACGCCACTGTTGCTGTGCTTTCTAGTGGAGATCAAATAGGCCAATTTCTGCCAGACTTGAACAGCGATTAAATCACATTCTTTTTGCTTTTCTTTACTTTGACAGTTTTAAGGGAGTACCCACTGTTGCACTGTCCCACCAGAGTGTGGTCATGTTCCGCTGGAGAGCTGCGTGTGAGGGTCCAGTCTGCGTTGTCTTTGGCATTCTGAATCATTCCACACACACTGTTGGACTCAAAAGCACACTGGTCCAGCAGAGTCAGTGGAGCAGCTGGAGGGAATGCAGAGTTACAAGTCAAGTCCACAAGCAATCATTTGGTCAAACAAGTGAATTTAACAGTTACACAACACAATACAATCAATCAATCAATCAATCAATCAATCTATCTATCTATCTATCTATCTATCTATCTATCTATCTATCTATCTATCTATCTATCTATCTATCTATCTATCTATCTATCTATCTATCTATCTACCTATCAATCAATCAATCAATCAATCAATCAATCTATCTATCTATCTATCTATCTATCTATCTATCTATCTATCTATCTATCTATCTATCTATCTATCTATCTACCTACCTACCTACCTACCTACCTACCTACCTACCAATCAATCAATCAATCAATCAATCAATCAATCAATCTATCTATCTATCTATCTATCTATCTATCTATCTATCTATCTATCTATCTATCTATCCATCCATCCATCCATCCATCCATCCATCCCTCCCTCCCTCCATGAAGGTCTGAAGAATGCACTGTAATATTTACTAATTCAAATGCAAAATTACAATGTAAAAACAAAGAACCTTGATCACTAACTGCTTCAACCCTCTCTGGTAAAAGCCTTTATCAAAAACACTTCCTACTATCAACATTGAACACTTACAACAGTTGTACATCCTATTCAGCCTCAGCAGGTCCATATCACTGAAGTCATTGTACTGGCCGAGCAACTTGGTCATCTCAGGGTCCTTGGCTGTGATGGTGGGGTAATTTGGGTCCTTATTGAAGGAGTAGGGGCCGTAATGCATGATGGACTCATAGTCATACGGTGTGTTCTGGTCTGTTATGTAGGTGTCGACGTAATAGTCAAAGTTATGCTCCATACCTGTAAGGGACATACAGTTCAAAAGGTACATAAATACATTAGGAAGACAGACAGAACGGACATACAGTTCAAAAGGTACATAAATACATTAGGAAGACAGACAGAACGAAACACAGATAGACAGAAAGACTGACTGACATTATATTGATGCTTTTTGGGAATTATTCTTTTTGAAGGTCAAAGACAGACACAGAACACTGCAAATGTTGAAATCCAGATTAAATGGTAAAGCATAATTTTTACCTACTCAGCGGGAATGAAGCTGCATTGTGGACAGAGGTTCTCTTATGGCCTAACCAGAATTCTAGTATCCCTTTCCCGATAGCCCATGAGATCAGTGGCATTGCTATTCTTTGCCACCCTCATTTCTGTTATGATAAGAGCTCACCGGGCAGGACTTGATCCCACCAGATGTTGACATAGTCGTTCCTGTCAGTGCGGGACTGTTCATGATAGAAGCCGAGGGCATGGAGGAGTTCATGCATGATGGTGCCTTTGTAGTCACAACCCTCGCCCAGGGAGAGCTGCTGGCCCTCCTTCAAGTCTCCAACCATCGACCAGCAGCTGGGAAAACAAATGAAAGGAAGATCCAGTTGCTGCCATCATGCATAAAAAAGGCGAAACAAGACCTCAGATACCGAAATTAAAAATATTTATCTACGTGTTCCCGTCTAGAAAAAACTGAAGTGAATACACCAAGATATTTGTATTCACCACTCACACAACCCAGGGCCGTAGTCATCATAGATATTCAAATATGACCAAAATGTCCTGTCCCCCCCAATATACGGACAAAGAAAAGAAAGAAAAAAGGCTGTACTACAGGAAACCAACAAGCACCACCATCTGAAATGTAATCAAACGTAAATAACACACAAATTAGTAGCCTAGTGGTGGTTCCAGAGGGTACACCCCTGAGGGGTTTGTCCTGGTGATTTTGCATTTTTTGTTAGTGGCGTGCAAAAGCTTCCATCTGCACCATAGGCCTACTGCGGTGCGATAGGCTTGTCAACACATTGTAGCCTATTTTCTTGCAATGATAGAGAAAGTGAAACTTTGTGCCCTTTTAGTTTAAATGATGAATTTGTGCATGCATGTGTCATTAATTTCTTTCACATGTCTTACAACATAAATAATGTATTCATATGTTAGTAATAATGTCAGAAATTAACCTGTTTATAGGCCTGGTTGTTGCATCTTGCAGGTTACATTTAGATGCGCACTCAATCGCACATCCATGCAGACAAAACGTAGTACTCAAATGTGGCGACGGCACACAACTTGGGGAAAAAACGTTCATAATGCACTGGCAATGATAGCCTACATTTAATTTGAATAGCGGACAATAACCAAAGAAAGGAATTTGCATCTCCATTCACCAAATAAAGGTTGTAGTGTTTCTACATGTTGAAACAAAACGTAATTTCTGTCAGAAACCAGGCTATGCATGGGTTAATGTGAGGTGAGTCAGACAGAAGAGGGGCCTTAGTAGCCTATTCCTGAATCCTGTCCCTTTCAAACTATGTTAAAGTTGTGTGATTAACCGCCAGCACAATAAAATACAATAAAATACAGTAAAAATACAAATACAAATCATATAGGCTACAGGTTTGTAATTTATTTTAAAATATACATTTTGGAGACAAATGGAGTCAGGGCCCCCTAAGCCCAAGACTCATGAAGACATGCATGAAGATGCTTCTTCTCCACTCTTCTCTTCTCTTTCCACAAAACTCACCAGAAGTCATAATTTAAAGGGTCATTTAAAACAAAAAAATCTTACATCTTAACTTGGGGGCCTTTGTGCATCTGTGCCCATTCTTAATCCATCCATGTCTACGGGCCATATTTTGCACCCTGGCGCATGGCACAAAACTCGTTTTCCACCCAGCGCAAAGTAAATTTTCTTATTTTGAACGTTTATTTTTTAAACAATGCGCCCAGGGGTGTGGCAATTAACAACTTAGGAGTGGCTTAGCGCATTGTCTAAAATCACTCTTATACACCTGGTCAGAAGTCTATGGCGAGTTTTTTCTATGTTATTTTAAGAGCGCATTGTCAACAGTCATATTGGCGGGTGCACAACACATCCTTCTATCATCCATGAACGCACACCAGCGCACGTCCATGCAAAACATTACAAATTGACATCATGACTATGGCCTTGACACAACTAATAAACGGTGACATACCCATCCAGCTTTTCAAATTTGATGAAGCTCGCCTCTCCTTCATGAGGTTTAAAGTCCACACAGGACTTGAGTCTGTAGGTTTCAAACGCCTGATGGATCACCCCCTTAGCATTCAGATCTGAAACACCAAGGGCATTGAAGGTCAACTGATTTAGCCATCTTGGCTTAGCTCTGGGCTTACTGATGTTATGTATTCTTTCTGGGATAGCGAAGAACTCAAAGTTAGCAAAAAAAAAAAAAAAAAACCTTACCAAGGGAGTCGGTCAGGATGTATGGTATGGGGAATGTCCATCTGTAGGCCTTGTCAATCAGTGCATTGCGACCAGGCTAAAACAGCAAACATGTGAGAGTTTGAGACAGGCTACTCTCAAAAAGTGGCAACCAGAAGTGCACAACTTCCTGAATTATTCATATATAAATATTTAGATTATACAGTATATAGATACAACATAAAAACAATGTTGAGGGCACACAAATGTTTGCCCATGAGGGGAAAAATAAATGATGAGACGGTGTGGAAGTGGACATTGTCATTCACAACCTTTGCTTGATAGTTAGCAAAGAAAGACTAGGCCTACTCTACACAACCTCCCAAAGCGCTCATCACACATTGGTGATTATGGTCAAAAAGAAGGAAGCCTGCTGTGGTCGTGCACAGAGCTAAATGTGTGTTGAGGTTTCCTGATGTGTGTGTGACAGTGAGATTCATTCTACACAGTTGCATAGGGTGAGAGCATTACATGAGTGAGCATCCTGCCTACACCGTAACATGGGGGGGGGCATACTGCATATGTATTACATACAGATGAATGAAGGTCCAACTAATACGCTGTGGGTTGAGACTTTAACATCAAAATAACAAGAATTTATTTTTATTGTACAGTAGGTGAGGGGTGCCCCATGTCTATATTTTGAGAATTATTTTGAGAATTTTTCTCAATACTATAAACATATAAATAGTTTATTACCCTGAATGAGTTTAGTGCAAAACTTTGACCTTTGAGTTGGTAACCATCCAACCATTAATAAATCTGATCAATATCACTGTCGGTTCTAGTGATGTTATTTTATCATTAAAATCACCATGAGTAGCTAAAGGCAAAGTTCAGTTTTTTACATTCCAAATTGCTATTAGTAATTTTAAGCCGACTCAGCTTTTCATTTTCTCTCCTTTATGACTGAGTGTGTCTTTGGTGCAGGTATACTCACAGGTAGGGCAATGTCCCCATGCACAACCGGAGTTTTCAATCCTTTGCCAAACAAGAGAAACATTTATTAATGATAGAATTTCTGTTATTTCTGACAAGAATTTCTGTCAATATTTACCTAGTCAAAGTACTGTAAATTAATGAAGGTGATTTCATATAGAAGTACTGCATACACATATTAACCACAGTTGTTTTGTTAATTTGCACACAGTGATGATATACTGTATGTGAACATAACTGATGAACAGTCATACATAGTACAGCATACCTTTATTGATGAATGGGATATCTCTCCTGATAAGACCATCTTCATCAATGGCATGAGCTGTGATCCATGATGACATAACATTAAAACCATAGCCGCACCAGATTTATAAAAGCAGAGTATTCATCACTTCACTTAATTCATTTTTGTATAAACTAAATGAATGTAATCGTTGTCATGATATTTATCAATACACAATATTTACAATTTCTCAGCATTAAAGATTAAGCATTTATTCTTTCATCTTACATTTCTGTTTGTCCAGCCTCCTTGCCTGTGATGGAAAGAAACATTTTTTTTAATAAAAACTTGAAAACACAGTATGGAATTTTGGATGAATACTAGAAATTTGTCTCCTAACGCATAGCCTAGCCAGCTAAGTGGAACAAAAGCAATTATCGCATGTCCATATGCCATGACAAATATATCTGAAAATACTCATATGAGTTGTCAAAAAACATGCTTAAAAATGTTTGCAAATGAATGCAAAACTTGTTGCATACTGCCTCATTAAGAACTGATAATCAAATCAATTGAGCAATATAAGGACTTGCATGGATGCAGACACGGACAACAAAGGGAGAGTGAGGACAAAGACAGTCAAAGAGACAAACAGACAGACAGAGAGAGGGTTTGCTGAAAGACAATGATGAACCAACACAGACACAAGGGCAATGCCACTGATTGACTTACCCAGAGACAGACAGACAGACAGACAGAGAGAGAGAGTTTGATGAAAGACAATGATAAACAAACATAGAACAAAGGGGAAGCCACTGACTGACACAACCAGAGACAGACAGAGAGAGGGTTTGACGAAAGA
This sequence comes from Alosa pseudoharengus, assembly GCF_046254945.1. Classification (NCBI taxonomy): domain Eukaryota; kingdom Metazoa; phylum Chordata; class Actinopteri; order Clupeiformes; family Clupeidae; genus Alosa; species Alosa pseudoharengus. The sequence goes on along the minus strand of NW_027468859.1, from coordinate 23,295,386 downwards.
CAATGATAAACAAACACAGACACAAAGGGAAAGCCACTGACTGACACTCTCAGAGACAGACATAGAGACAAAGAGCAGCCCTACGGTGAAGGAGGAGGACAGGCTGAGAAGAGCCAGGCTGCAGACGATGCCCAGGAGCCTCATGTTGAAGGAGCAGACAGATCACCACACACTGGACACTGGTCTCCCAGCCTCTATCAACACCCCTCTTATTCTATCAGTGCTTTATCAGAACCTTGATCAGAACTTTGAGCCATGGTTCCAAAGCCAGGGATTTAAGAGAGTCTTTTGGAATATATGCAAGTCCTGATATGAGGACTTCGGTTAATTGTTACACAACCATATCATGGAAATTTACACACTATATGATTGTAGATAAGATTTCGGGAAATGCAAGGGTAAACAGACATTATGAGGGTACAGAAAATAGGCTTTCCTATGCCCAGCACTATTTTGTATATTGAATAGCACACTGAGTACTAATTACTAGTAATTATTAGCACAGACAATACAGTGACATATCATACGCATGTTTTACTTTCCAATAAACACAGACCACAAACCACAAGGACTCAAACATTTTTCTCAAATCTTTAATTAACATTCAAAAAACATTTAGGGAGACAACATTAATGGGCAACATAAAAACATGTGCATTAGGACGGTCATCAAAATGTGGTGTTCAGACTTCTTCAGCACTGCCTCCTGTTTTGACATAATGCAAATCTGTCATGCAAAACAGAGTAGGACAACAACAGTATGTATCCATTGACTGTATATATAGAACTACAGCTCTGGAAAAAATTGAGACCACTGCACATTTTTCTGACGTTATTCTATGGTTGCTGAGTGACATTCGAATGAGTTGACGGTCATATTCAAATTTGCAGTGGTCTCTTAACAACTCATTCGAATGTCAAATTCAGCAACCATAGGATGACATCAAAAAAATGTGCAGCGGTCTCTTCATTTTTTCTAGAGCTGTATAGTATTCAATCAATCATCTAACTTGATACTCACCTATAACATTATGGATTAGGTACAACAGGCACCTCTGTCTTAATCAACGGTGTTAGATCTAGAAATACAAAGAAAAAAATGTCAATATATTTACAAGACTATGGCAAGCTCCTTCTTAGCATGTCACAGAATTCATATTGGCATAGGCATGTAACAGCTTCACACATTTCTTCACATTAATGTCTTATTTGAGACATTAATTCAAACTCAAATATTTTGCAGTGGTGGCATTTCTGGGTCAAGACAAACAGATCGGACAAGGGCCATTGTTTTATTTGCCAAGCAACTTACCCTCAAAGTCCACAAAGATGATGAGGTCATCGTTTTTCAGATAGTTCCGTCGTTTAAGGTCAAAGTGTTTCACCATGTTTCGCCAACCCCTGGACTCACTGCGGAACCATTTGTTTTTTGCGTCCCAGGTTCCCACCGTTGAGGGGTTGTCCCACCAAACTTTGCCATCAGGCGCTGATAAAGACATTGACAGCACCAGCATTATATAAGCGTGAGTGGCAAGAGAGTCTGAATACTGCAGCATAGTGATCCTCTGTTACTACATGGCCTGCTATTGAAAACAGCCGAATTATTAGATGACAAAAAATCACACATACTCTTGATCAAGTCGGTGGTGAGGCTGCGTGCCGTGGACATGCGCAGCTTCACGTCAGGGTCCTGGTCCATCACCACCAGAGTGGCCTGACGGTTGACGGCGGGCCACTGCATCACCACGTCGTTCTCTCCGCTGAGCAGGTGGAAGTAGAGCCCTGTGTAGTTGCCTGTGTAGTCCGTGTAGTCGGACAACGGCTTGACGCGGACGCCATATGCGTAGCCCTCGGGACTGTAGAAGCGAGGACTGTCCAGGGTCGTGCTGGCGGTGGCTGTCGCCATGATCTGAGAGAAGTTCGGGATGCGCCACACGCCGGCGGGGCACCGCGTCTCGGTCAGGGTGATGTCGTCGATGAAGATACCACCGCCTGCTGCTGGATTGCCCCGCACGGCCTGGAAGGCGTAGCGGAACTTGACATTAACTTCCACTGGCACGTGCACAATTTTCCAGGAATGGTCAGCATCAGCTGCAAGAGGCACACACATACACACAATTGTCAAAACTCTAAAAACTGTTGGTAACTGTAAAATTACAGTTGCCTATACTGGGCTCCTCAGATTAGAAAGTCATATATGGTTCACATCTCTCATATTGATCTACTTTTAGCCACATACAATTAAAAAATGCATTTTTTTCTTTGTACCCACCCCAAAAAAAAAAATCATAAACATGATCAACCTGATGAACAAAAAAAGTATTAATTACTACTTGATATCATCAAGTGACTGCACAGAAATAAATTAGAATTACCATAAATTGTATGCACTTTCTTCAGCTTGCGCACTGTCCCTGTACCGTCGTCCATCTTAAGCCAGACCACCAGCCTGTCCTTCACACTGCCGGTCATCTTGTAGAAGAACTGTAGGCACTGTTGCTTCCTCTTCGGGTAGAGCAAACGAGACTGAAGCAGGGCCGAGTCCTCTGCCTTTCCAATCGAGGTGTTCACATGCATGAAGTATCCAGCATCTGAAATCCACAGATCCTTTCTTGAAACTCACTATAGATTTTAAACCCGATTGAAAAGATAATATTTGTCTATAGTTGTTTCTGCAATGCCTTACTTTTTTAACAAGTTCACTTTCAGGTCTACTAACAGCACAGGTGCTCAGGTTTGTTTAGAATCTGAACATTCAAATTTCACTTATTTCGATTGATTTGAACTTTGACCTCTGCATTGTCCAGCGAGGGTGTGGTCCTCAAAGCCCGGGCTGCTCAGCGTCTGGGTCCAGTCTGCTTCCTCTGTGGCGCTCTGGATCATCCCACAGATGTTGGTGTACTCGAAGGAGCACTGGTCCAGCAGTGTCAGAGAGGAGGCTACAGAAGAACACTCTCATGAAAAAAACACTAAAGGCATAACGAGGTGTCGAGGTGCACCATGCAAAGTTACTGGTCTGGACAAAGTCCAGTCTTTAGTTAGTCTTAGAAATGTCACAGTGACACACACGGAAAACTAAAGGTAAACATGCTGTATATTGAAAACAGCAAATAAAGCACAACTAGGGTAAATCAGCAGAAAGCTGCAGTAATACTGTATGTTGTGTAAGACAATTTTAACTCTGTAGGATACACAGTTACCACTATCTGCTATAACCGGCTGCTACCAGCTGTTAAGATACCTCAGGATCAAAGCAGGATAAAACAGGAGACAAAACGATCGTTCAGTTACAGCTAAAATACAAACACCTTTAAACATACTATTGTTTAACTAAAAGCACATACACTGCCAGTCCTTTGTATAAGATCAACATGGCCTGGCAAGCACTTTCAGGAACATGAGAAATACATCTTAGTCAACTGTCTCCATAGTAGCAAGTGTAATAGAACACATTCCCGGCAGAAACAACTATACTGACTGAGGCTTTGCTTACGGCATTTATACATCCTGTTCATCCGTAACACATCCAGTTTACTGAAGTCCAGGTACTGGCCAATGACGTTGTAGAAATCGGGAATCTTGGTGGTGATTGTGGGAATGTTGGGGTCTTTGTTAAAGGAGAAGGGACGGTAGTGCATGACAGATTCATAGTCGTAAGCCGTGTTCTGGTCGGTGATGAAGCTGTCATCGTACTTATTGAAGTTATGCTGTAACCCTGTGTGCAAAAACAAATCAGATTGTTTTGTATCGTAAGATAAAACAATTAGTTGTTATTACAAAGGAAAATCCCTATTAATAGTCTGTGCAGAAATGCTCCTCTAAAACTGAACAAACCATCAATGACTTGAGTGAGATCGATGTTGATATAGTCGTCTCGGTCCTGGCGGGACTGCTCATGGTAGAAACCTAGAGCGTGCAGCATCTCATGTTCAATCACAGCCTTATGGTCACAACCAGGACCCAGAGAGAGCAACTGACCATCCTGCTGGTCACCAACCATGGACCAACAACTGTAAAAAATATAACTCACTGTTAAAGGAGGTGTTAATTTCACATTTATAATTTTACATAATTGATGTATGTGAACTGCATATAAATGCAACATTCTCCCATTTTTTATTAGTTTAAGTAAAGGATCAGTTGTAGTAAAAAATCAGTACTAGTGAGAACTTGACAAGCAACCGTTCTGGTAGATATTCCTGCAGACAATAGACCCTTTCAAGAGAGTTCCATTATCAGCATCATAGTTGGCCCCACAAGACTTCCTTTTTAACATTCCATATGTTATCTTAATGCAGAGGAAGTAGATTGGGGCCCAAATAGAATGTTCAAGCATTGTTTTTGTTATTATTGTTGAAAGGGTCTGCAAGTTGCACGGTCCCTAAAGACTTGTGACATCAGTGGCATTGGGTTGTGTGATAAAACTACATATTCTAGAGTGCCATTTTATTGTGACAAGTCCAAGGAACATCTATGCAGTGCTTTTTAATCAGAATGCAACATGCATGTCACACGTGTCGGGTGGATAAATTATCTTGGTGACGGGGAAGTGCTAACTAACACATTTGTGAACATAATTTGAGAGAAAGCATTTTGAGTGTACAGAAGAAAAATCTTTTACTTCAAATCACGTAAAATGGAAAACAAATGTGCTGCATTTAAATTTTTGTTTAGAGGACTCACTGATGATTACAAATGAACAATTCACCTGACTGGATTAGGTTTGTGGCCTAATACAGAAGTCTATCAAGGAAGCAACAAGTAGGTATTACTATAGTCTATACAGAAGGTGACATCAAAATGACATAAATAACACTGAAGGTGCTGAGCAGTAAAAGAGTACTACCAAGCCATACCCATCTTGTTTCACAAATTTAATATAGCTCTTTTCCCCTTCATAAGGCTTGAAGTCAACACAGGATTTGAGGCGATACATCTCAAAAGCCTGGAAGATGCAGCCTTTGGCATTCAGATCTAAAAGACAATGTGAATGAATCAACACACATCATTATCATCAATGCTTACATAAATCCAAAGAAAATGTTGTCAGTCATGGTGCAATCTACCACAATCATCTCCTAAGAAAATACTTTTGTGGCATTTAAAACTTTGCAAAGGTTATTCTGGAATTACTGATACAGCACAAAACTGCTATGAGAATAACAAAGCTTAATTACAGCCATGACTTGTAGCATTAAAATAGTTATAAACTTACCAAGGTCGTCAGATAAGATATAAGGGATAGGAAATGTCCATCTGTATGTTGTGTTTAGGAGAGCATTACGGCCAAGCTGTGAATGAAAAAATAAATAAAAATAAAACAAATAATGATTAGGACTTGGAATGGTATGCTGCGGAGTCACAGGACTAACACAACGACACACAGTAACAGTGCCTTTGAAAGAGACTCACTGGTATGGCCATATCTCCTTCCATCAGAGGAGTTTTAGCTCCTGAAATGGACATAAGCCACAAAAACAATGTAATGGTGCAGCACGGTTGTCAGTTATATATATAGTATAAAATATGCATTACTATAAAATATCCATTACTATAACGTCAAAAGATCATAACTCACCATGGTTAAGATAAGGGTTCTCATTGGGCTCACTTTCCACCTCTGTAAGGGAAATTCTCATAGTAAATCTTAACTTAAAAGTCAAAATCATGTCATCTCTCTTTCAACTTGTAACATAACTTACCATGCACATCAGATGTTGCATGAACCTTCACAGCAGACAGAAAGAGAATGTACAAATCAATATAAACATCTACATCCATCGAAAAACAGCTATAATTGTCAACATAAATAATCCATAAAAAGAGAATAAGACTCAACTCACAGCAGGCAAGCAGGACACTGCGAGCAGCCCCGTTATGAGGAGAAGCCTAGAAGAGGACATAGTGGCAAATGGCTCGAACAAAAGTTAATTTGGGTTTAAATGGTAAGCAAGTCCCATAGAACTTTAGCCTTTGATCAAGATAGTCAGTTATGGGCTCACGTGTCAAAACAGGGAGGCCTTGTGGTTAAGCATTGATGACATATGTATAGTTTTACAATCTTAGGGACATGTGCATGCCCTCTTGCTCCCCCTGTCTTTCAAACACATACACACACAGTCTTAGAGCACTTGTTTATAATAGCATACTATTAGCTACATATATCTAAATGTGATGAATCAATCTAGGAATGTCATGTCAGATACATCATCAAACAGAGAAAAACGTAGACTTCAAGAGTTAGACAACACATTTCTGAAGTGCACAAGGTTTTTTAGGACAGACAGCAGCATGCTCACCAGTGTTGGTGGCAAGACCATAGACTGACTTGCAAGAAAATGGACATACAGTAGCCCTCTTTGTCACTAGAGGGCACAATAAACGAGTCTTAAAAAAGGCTGCCATTCCAGAAAACAGGTTGTTGCCAACTGCCATAAAACACAAAAGAAGAAAGCAGGTTGTGTCATGCCAGGGTTGTATCCCTACAGAAAGGAAATGTGTCCCAGGAAAATGTGACTCAGACTTTGGTGACTGAGCTGAGACTGTACAGTTCTGTTTTCAGCTGACATTTTTAAAGTTAACCTTTCAATATTTATTTGATGCCATCCTTTGAGCTGGTTAATCAGCTGAAATATACAAATCGTGTGTTACGCAGCTGTACTGTCTAGGAAGAGAAAACACTGACCCTGGAACAGTGAAGGTAAGGAATGTTGCCCTACACATGGCACGTAATAGTTCTAGCCACTCCCGAGATGAACTGAACCAGTCGGCAGGGTCATGCTGTTGTGTACGGGGCTAAGCTAACACTAGTTTGAGGCTAGTCAGTGTTGACTGCCAAACACCTTCAATGTTCACCTTTACTGGATTTGTACAGCTGGCGTTAGTCAAAAAAATATATGACTTGTCTAAATCAACAGCAGGTGAGTTGTAACAAGTGTGAGAAGATTTGCACGTTCGCACGGATTAACTGCTGTAAATTACTACTAGCTGTCAGCTTGTTATGCGAATGCAGTACGCTAATATACAGTACAGCCAGTGAGTATTGCTCAATGACAGTGAGTTAACACTTTTCCTAAGCTCTGCCAACGCATGGACGTGTCAAACAGCCGTTTTTAATTGCTAGTCACCCTAATTTATCGGATGACATTGTTTTGGTAAATGGAGTTAAGCCGAGTAGTAGACCTTGATCTTTTGCTTTAGTGCAACCATCTTGTTTACAATTCACTTGGCCATGAAATACAAATAGGCGTTAACGTTAGTAGATAATTTCTCCGTAAAAGGGCTCTGGTACTTCTTAATTGGGCGTGAACGTCAACGTTACTAGTTGACTTTAACGAGTTCACTACATTGCGTCTCTGATTTGACTGAACTGAAGCTGATGTTCGTTTGTAGATGTACATACGTGCATTAACATTTTGTTAGCCCCTGTGTGTGCTACTTTGTTGAGTTTGTTTTCGCTGTTGTCCCCTTTTGCTCTATTGTTACCGAGAATAATGTGGTACCATCAGCCACTTGATGTGTGGCGATGCTGCCGTCACTGCACAAGACTAGCAATATGTTAAACTTTGTAGAATAGAACGCTAGGGATCGACCCATCACATGACAATCAGTCAAGGTAAGAAGTGGTTTACTTCAGTTCTGCTTTTTTGTTATTTTAGTGACCAAGATTTCTGCAAAACAGAAATGGTCTCGTGCTGCGGGACTGGAGTCAGCTTATTGTTATGTACCGTTTCTGTGTATGTGTTGTTTGATTAGGCGTGATCACAGCCTCGAGGCACAAGTGGAGCTGGGCAGCGCTTGCCATGGGGAATACCGGTGGCCATACCGGCAGCATGCGCATCCCCCCGGGGAATGGCCCCCACCAGGTGGGCTGTACGGATCTCATGGTGGGCTATACCACAGAGGTAAGATATTGTGTGTGAGTAAGCGAGAGATAAATACAATGACTAGCTGAAAAATGACATGACCCTCTCCATGGAGTCCTGTCATTAGTATTACTATTTTGAGGTATGACATGAAATGTGACAGTCAATGGTGTGGCTAAAGTATCTTTCTTATTGTCTAATACTTGCCTGCAGCTCTCCTTAATTTTGCCTTTGAGTTTCAGCATGGCGCATAGCTGACATAATTATTTTATTTGAATGTTGGTGTACTACAGTACATCTTCCTGGTCAAAAATAGGAACACAAACACATTGTTTTAAAAAACAATGAATATGTATTATTACAATGTTCTGTTTGCTGTATCCAAGGGTACTTTCCTCAGGCTGTTCTATCCATGCAATACTCACGAGGACTCGGAAAGACCAGAGTGGATCCCCAGTCAGGAATATTTTAACGGCCTGGCCGACTTCATGAAGATCAACCGCTCCATCAGTGAAAGAATCTTTAACTACCTCTTTGGTGAGTACTGTGGGTACATTTGGTACCATCAGAAAGGTTTTTGCGGTCTACAGATTATATCCAATGAGATTCATTTGAGAATATGATACGGTATAACTGGTTGATATGATCATGATTATTAGAGGTGTAGCAGTACACAAAAATCACAATTTGGTACGTAACCAGATGTTTAAGTGACGGTTCGGTTAATTTTTGGTACAGTAAGCCACAGCTAGCCCAACATTCACTGGCAATATTGCTTATGCTCAACCCATGAGCTGGAATAGTATTTTGAGAAGGTGTCAAATGTTTTTTGCTGTTAATTAAGTAAACTTGACATATGGACTGCCACCTGATATGTTTGTGTGGAAACTTGAAACATGGTCTGCATGCAGAAAAAGCCTACTGTTGATTAAGGCATTTGTTAACATCTGTATTGAACCGAACGTCCTGTACCTAAGCAGTTCGGTATGAATATGTGTACTTCTACACCCCCAATGATTATGGTCTTGTAACTTTGTAAAAAATGTATGGAACTACAAGCTAGCTTCTTAGTGATGACTTGTTACTTGTTGATTCTTCTCCGGTTAATCAGGGGCATGTAAAATCCCAGCTTTTTGGAATGCTTCTTTCAAACCATGTGGAAAGTGTCCAGTGGTTGTCTTCTCACATGGACTGGGTGCTTTTAGGTAACCTCTAACTTCAGAGTATCTTAACTTGCAGACATACTGTATGTTGATATGCAGAGATGAACTGAATGAAGTCTAAAGATCTAAAAAAAGAAATAAATAAACGTCTTCTCATTTCCATAGGACTTTGTACTCAGCCATATGTTGCGAGCTGGCCTCCCAAGGGTTCATTGTTGCGGCTGTGGAGCATAGGTAATATTTCAAAGTTATCTTTGAGGGAAAAGAATCAAGTGTGGTAAATTACAAGAATGTGTGTGTATAGTGGTGATGTGATGGAGCGGACACTAAAATCACTTCCGCCCTCAATCAGTAAAAAACATTGTCATGAATACCAGACTACACACAGACGCATAGAGGAACACCCACCCTTTCCTCTAAGCTCCATGTGGTGTTTATGTTCCTGTACATATGTAGACGAGGCTGCACACAATGAGACAAACTAGGTCATCACATTTTCATTGGAGGGGGTGGTGGGGGGCAACAGAGCCTCTCTGGCAAACATAAAGGTCAGCGTGGGAATGTGTTCACTGTATATGTGTCTATAGACCGCCTAGAACACATTAGTCTAGTCTCTGAAGGGCCCCAATGCCTGAAAGTAAAGTGAAAGGTCATTTTAGGTCAAACAGAAAATTGCTATACTGGATTTGCTAAATGTTTGTTTAGGTTGACACAGCACAGAGAATGTATACATTTTATCTTGTGGTCGGGAGAGAGCTTTTTTGCTTTTGATTTTTTTGCATTAAGAATGTCTTGTGCCATGGGCCTGTATGTTTACCTCCTTGTTTAGAGTTGGGTGAAAAAAAAAAAACCTTTTCAGACATAATTTAGTTGATTGTCTATGAGTCACCAAGGGGACTTGTGATAGTTTTTCCATGGTCCAGAGAGTGGAAGACAGTAAGTAGTATCTCAGTGACTGCTGGTGATTTAACTTTTTTTTTTTCTTTTGTAAAAAAAAAAAAGGGACGAATCTGCATCTGCGACATTCTATTTCACGGAGAACGCAGAAGCAGAGCAGCAGAAGGAGCAGGCTTCGTGTAAACCGCCGAGTGTGAACCCCCCGCACCTCAACCAGCAGTGGATGTACCATAGACCTATAAAACCGGGGGAGAGTGAGTTCCCCCTCAGAAACAAACAGGTGCCATTTACACTCACCCAAGGCCACAGACAGAATAGCAAGCAGTAATCAGATACAAAGTTGCTATGATAATTTCTCTGATGCGATTTTATGTGATTATCTACCGTACAACTACAGGATGTGTACTTGTTCCAAAACCAAAAGGAAATGTATTATGACTTGTAACTATTATGTCAATACAAGGAGTAATTTAGGTTCAGATAGTTGGACTCTCGTGGTCCTGCAGTATTTTTGTTTTTCTGTAAGACCGTATTGGATAAGCCTAAAGAGCACCAAGAAAGTTTTACCAAGTAAATTTGTAAATATGTGCTTGTTTAGAGCTTTGTATCTGTTGTCGAATTATGCTCAAAAGGTCAAGCAAAGGGCAGATGAGTGCATACGGGCTTTGGACCTGCTCATCGAAATCAACTCTGGTAGCCCAGTGGAAAATGTTCTGCGCACGCAGTTCGACTTCACAACATTAGAGGCAAGTGTCACCAAAGAACGTCCTGTATGTTTATTCTGAAAAGTAATGCCTCAGAAGTGTTTTGAATTTAATTTGTACTTTCTTTGCCCCTTTCTGGACAGAACTGTATGGACCTATGTAAGATTGCCATTATGGGCCATTCATTTGGAGGAGCCACTGTCATTGAAGGTCTGTGTAAGGAAGGCAAATTCAAGTAAGCACCATACAAATTCATAAACTTTTTTGGATTGTGAAATTGGATATCTGAACAGGCCCAATTATATGGGACATGCCATTTGTGATGGTATCCAGGATGTGGCTATTAGAATCTTAAGTTGGTGACACTTACTAAGCAGTAATCAAGGATTTTTGGGGTCATATTACTCTGAAATCTGGGCAAAACAAATTGTCTGTGTATGCCAAACAAGTGTAAGTGTAGAAAATATGTACTTCGACTTAAAAGGTGTGGCGTTGCACTGGACGCGTGGATGTTCCCAATAGATGAGGAGATCTTCCCACGAGTCAAGCAACCCATCTTCTTCATAAACTCAGAGAAATTCCAGTGGGTCGGCAATATCTTACGCATCAAGAAGCTGGATTCTGCATTCATTCCCCGTAAAATGATTACGATCAGGTTTGCTAACTATATCTGTTGGTTGTGCTTAAAGATTTTCTGCGGTCCATCAATAATGTAATGGTCATCCAAATGGCTGCACCAAAAGAGGGTATTGATCAGTAAATGGGGTAATGTTTATGATTTTATTTGGATCCCATCAGCAGAAAACATCAGCTACTCTTCCTGGGGTCCACACACACACAACATATAACAAACAAGAAACCAACATACAAGACAACAGATATAAAAGCAGGAAAAGAATAGATACTTTTCCTGGGGTCCTCACTACATATAACAAACAAAACATCAACATACAAGACAACAGACATGTTACTGATTAATTGGATAAACTGACAACAGAAACTTTTCACAGAAACAAAAATTCTCTTTCGAAGAAAAACATGCCACATATCTTTAAAACTTAAGATGCGTGTTGTCTTTCGAAAATTCCAAATGCCTGCTGTGGAATTGCTGTTAATTTGATCATTGTGTTGAAATGATGCAACATCAAGAGAAAAATAATCTAACATTTATATTTGTAACGGCATGCATTTTCAAACACTGCATGTAGCATGACTGGCTCTTGTGCTCCAACAGGGGTACAGTGCATCAAAGTTTTCCTGACTTCACCTTCCTGACGGGAAATTGGCTGGGCAAGCTGCTGAAGTTGAAAGGGGACATTAACCCAAATGTGGCGATGGACCTGTGCAACAAAGCCTCTTTGGCATTCTTGCAGAGACACCTGTGTGAGTTGATTTAGAAGACGCATTCTTTGCACATTGCTAATAAATACAAAATAATGCCATACATTCCAGATCATTTAATTACTAATCAGGAGCTTAGTTCAGTTTTTGCATGCTTTATGTAGTTATGATCGAAGATGATAATTTATTAAATTAAAATGTGAAGTCTTTTTATTTTTATTTTTTTACTGCAGCTCTTGAGAGAGACTTTAATCAGTGGGACCCACTGATTGATGGGAAGGATGACAACTTAATTCAAGGCACCAACATTACTATACCACAGTCGTCTATATGAGCTGTATCCTCCAGAGGGAGATAAGAGCCTTTTGCTCGAAAAGTTGTTTCGTATTCCCAGTGGAACTGGAAATTAATGGGGAGCAAAAAAAGGCCAGCTACATCCACCCTTACTCCACTCCGTGGAATATTAACGGTCCAGCCCAAAATGTGTGATTTTTATGATCAGGATAACGTGTGATGCTTTTTACATGGATGAGTTTTAAATTACATGTATATCAGTACCACTATTTTTGTTTCTACAATTTTCAATCATACTCAAGTTTTTTTTCTAGGAAGAAAAGTATGTATTTGATGTGTACTTATATGTATATTGTGTACAATAAGGCTGAGCCAATGCTGGGAAAACGGTTGGTTTATTGCCCCGAATTACAGCCGTGCAGGTTTACCATCACGGACTGCAATATACACCTTTATAAACTGGGCCGAGAACACTGGAATATTCTGCTCATTAGTATTTCTGCTGTAATAAATGATTCATATTAATTCATTCATTTATAGAATGTGGATGAAATGTTCTGTGGGTTGAAGTGGGTTAAGGTTTTGTAAAAACATTTCACGACAGCCCTCCTTAAAAAAGGATGCAGTCTTCATAAGACAGCTAAACAAATTCAAGACGAGTCTTTAGAAAGATATCAATTTCACCAAGATTGTGATCAGTATTCACTAACCTACAACTGTGCCTTACTCTGGTTCCTCACCTTAATTCCAACCTATTTTCCATTATCATAAACATTATGCCAAATCCTATTTTAATAGTATTGTATCAGTAATCATGCGTTGTGCTATAAATACATAAACACATCTGTAGCACTTTTTCAGCTAATTGAATTCCATGTGATGAGACCTCAGATGCCATCCATATCCTTTTCCTCAATGATTACTATAACAAAACATTCACTTGTGATGCTTTTAAATAAGACATTCATTATATGTTTTCATTGTACTTTGCCATTATTGATTAAAATAAAATATTATATCTTGACTCATTTATTTGTGCATCAGAATCAAATCAAATGGATGTATTTGTAGATTGAGTTATAAACAGTTATTGTTTTGTTTATCTACATGGCTTCAAGTGACTTAAAAGTATGCAACACAAATGCAGTTAAATTTATAAACTTGCTTATTTATTTATTTATTTATTTATTTAGCCTCAAAAAGTAAATTACTCTATTATTCTATTAAACATTTCTGAATTTTCTTTAAGTTACCAAGAACAAGGCATCGTAGGAGACCTGAGTCATGCTTTGGTTCAAAATTGACATCAAAGAAGATAAAGAACAAGAAACCTTTGTACAGTAAATCACACTATATCAAAGTTAACATATTTTTTTAAGAATTAAGCACTAATTATTGTCCTTTTAAACATCCCACCAAAACATAATGTGTACTTACTTCACACATATTACTAAATTGCTGAGATATTGAAAGAAACAAAAACATTCACCATTTGCATCAGTAAAACAAATAATAATAATAATAATAAAAAAATAACGCAATCTGCGGAACTTGCAAATTTCTTCCACATCCAAAGGCGGCCCATTAATTAATTTTTTAAGAGGACTGATAAAGAAAAATCAAACTTCTGTTTGGACAGTACAGTCTCCTCCTGTTAGTCACCTCTCTGATGGCTTTATGGCAAGGGAGCCTTCAGCTCACCCACAAATATGACACTGTCATCACTGTCATCACCAGACTCTGCTCGCAGGCTGAGATGTGTTACTTCACTTAAAATGTCATCTGACAAAAGAGAAATTACAAGTTTGTTATGATGCATATTTTAACAATATCTGACAGAATATCTGACTTCTGACAGAACCATAATCCTGTAATCCACCATTTGCACATTTTCAAGAAACATATTCTCCTGGTACAGGAGAGATGGTGTTCTATATAGACCCATCACTTGAGTATTAGATATCTTAGCCTGTTAATTAAAATGTGTGCACAGGCATCAAGACCAGTTGTCAATCAGAAATCAAAAATGTTAGTTTAAACCAGTGGTTCTTAACTGGTCTGGCTTTGTGACCCACAATTTCCCATGTCCATTTAGTCACGACCCATATATTTTTTTTAGCTTTCAAGCCAATGGATATGGTGAGCTACATGGTATGACAGGCCTGTAAGCCTACTTGTTTGGAACATGCTGATGTTTTGCAGTACATTTGTGAAGTATAATCTATCTAATCTAATAAATTATCTATCCATCTTGCTTTTGACAGGGGAACTTAGTTTCCATACAGAATTTTTGTTTTGATGGTTTCATGATCTCATGTGCCAGCAATTCATTGCACACCACACACTGGGGTTTCAGTCCCATTTTGACCTCAATTTAAGTGAATCCATGTCCCACTTAAAATATTCAGGATCGTAGCCTACTTGCGTATACCACTAAACTGATGTATATCATGACCTGTCACATTAACATTGTTTATGTCCATGGCAAAAACTGATATACGAATAAAGTCTATCAAAATAAAGGTCTGAGATTAGATCTGATATAGTAGTACTTAAAATGGCATTTTTTTTTAAACCCACAAGCTCCGTGACACACCCAGAACGGTTCGGGGACCCACTTTTGGGTCCCTACCCACCAGTTAAGAAATACTGGTTTAAAACCACCTTAAAGGGGAAATCTGGTGTAAAATATGCTTAGCATGATGAGTTTGAACGTTCACTGGGGAGCAAAAAAAACACTAATCCGATGCATTCTAAACTAGCCTGTTTTTAGCCGATTATTAGAGTAAGTACTTCCGTCAAAAACACGCGAGATCTGTGATGTAGTGACTTAATTTTAAGATGCCGCCGACCGGCAAACGAATCAAGATACAGGCTAGTTTAGAATGCATCGGATTAGCAGAACTGCCAACCTTGAAGATTTTTTTTGAGTAGCATCTCGAGCCGAGAAAAAAAAAAATGCCTTCATGCATGCAGCCAAAAACAGACATAGCCATACTCGCAAGACACGTTTTGGATAGCGACCCATCTTTAATGTTGAATATCTATCTAAACGGGATCCAATTTGTTCCTGAAAGTGCAAACTGAATCTTTTACAGTAGCTCTATAATGTTGACAATCTGTTTCAGAGCCTAATAATCCTGACCTATGAAAACCACACGTTTGGATAGGCACTGATGTGGTATGTTGTCCATTTTCTTTTATGTGGGCCCTATTCGATCATGCCTGGTATTATACCTCTTTTCAATCCATTATTATTAAAGATTTATTTTTTAAAGAAATACATCTATCGTCCATGTTATGCCAACATATCTAACTCACCTGGATGTAGGCTACAGTAGAGGCTTGGACATCTGCTATTGTCAGTGTGTAGTCTATCCCTTTACTCACAATAACCTACTTTTTTTTTTTACAAATTAACAAAACATTAATTGTTCAATTATTACCTGCTGACTAATGCAAACTACTGATTGCTTTTAAAGAATTTCACTTGCATGTGCACTCAAGTTTTTTTTAGGTCGCGGTGTCTTTCTGCCATCTGTGAGGCTGCAATGATTAGGCCTACATTATCCCAACTACAGTGGTAGGTGCGCGAATTCCGTCTTAAGCATTTTATTTGTTCTCACTTGTTTTCACGCTAATAATCAAGGATCCATATGCTCCAAAGAAAAAAACTAATTGAACACTCATTAATGAGCAGCTCAAAATATTTCGCCTTGGTCCACTTGCAGACTCGTTGTTAACTCGTTGCATTTTGCCTCGGAAAGGTCCACGCTCCATTAGCGCCTTAGTTATGAAAACTTTAACCATCAGCGACACATTGAAAATATGCTAACTGAAACAACTCGTGAGCAACCAAGACATAGTCAAACTATTAGGCCTAGGTGAATTTACAATCACACTCAGTGGAACATTTTTAGTTTCACAGCAAAACGGTAGCTAGGGGAACGGGAATTTGCGAGTGAACATTTGTTAAACTCACCTCATCAAGTCTTTCATTTAACCCACCCTTGGCTGAAGAAAAAATAACATAAAGAGAGGCCACTATGCTTTGCCTCTCATTCTCACTTGTCACTTTCTCTCTGTATCTCATCCTCGCATGAAATATATTAGCGGGAGATTTACATGCTCAAGAAGTTTTCCGGAGAATTGGATGTCTGCTCGTTTTGCGTAGTTTTAAGTAAAAAATCGTAGCGGCGTATTTTGATGTGAAAATGCGTTGTTGCTACGCAAAATGCGTACAGGTTGGCAGGTCTGGATTAGCGTTTTTTTGCTCCCCAATGAACGTTCAAACTCGTTATCATGCTAAGCATATACAAAATTCATTTTACATCGGATTTCCCCTTTAATCCATGTTCAGGTCAAGGGAACTCACCTACTATTCTTTGAGTATTTCCAATTATAAAACCACAGTGCAAATTGTGATTAAATACTGAAACACTTAAATAGGCACTAAAAATGAAGTGACCGGTTATTACCTAAGGTGTGGCCTTCTTCAGCACTCCTCCTCTCTAACTCTTCACTGCGGTCTTTCACCTGTAAGGACACCAGCACCGACTTATTTTGAAAATATTTAGATTTTTTTGTTTATGGATTGAATTTCCCCCCTGCTATGGCTATATGCAAGCCTGTGGGGAATGTCCAGTATGGTTATCTGTGATACATTTTTCTTGTTTTTCTTATTTTATATTTCATATGGAGTATTTCTCAAAACATGTCATTAAACATGCATAAGTTACTTTAGGTTTCCTTATAAATAATGACAAAGAAGTGATGATAAATGCAAGTTACCGTATCATCTGAAGCAGTGTCTGAGTCTTCAGTATCAGAGGTTAGGTCAATCAGATCCACCTCCACAGGAAGATCTGTTCAGGACAAAGGCCATTAAGAAAACATTACATACTCTGATAGAAAATGCTAAAAACAGTAATTCTTCTGAACACTCCCAACAACTTCCATGGAGTAACTATATAACAGAATCATGGACTGGATTAATGCATTACTGTATAAATGATTTGCTTTGGAGGGATGCTGGTTATCTGTTGGCCTTTTTTTTTTTTTTTTGTGAAAGCACGTTAACGACAACCAGTTAGACAGCAGACAGCAGTTACAAGTCTGCATTTCAGGCTGACTTACCATCTGATTTCTCGATAACATCTGCATCCCCAGTCTGATTATCACAGTCACCATCACTTTCAACTGTTGTCTGCCGAGAACAACAACACATCTTCAACTTAGCTCCGATATGTGTCGCATGGCTGAACTAAGTATAAGTATATATACACTCTTTTGATCCCGTGAGGGAAATTTGGTCTCTGAGTGTGTTTCACTAATTCACGGATTGGAATAAATGCAGAGACAGTTAACACACAGTGAGGTGAAGCACACACTAATCCCGGCGCAGTGAGCTGCCTACACAACAGCGGCGCTCGGGGAGCAGTGAGGGGTTAGGTGCCTTGCTCAAGGGCACTTCAGCCATGCCTACTGGTCGGGGTTCGAACCGGAAACCCTCCGGTTACAAGTCCAAAGCGCTAACCAGTAGGCCACGGCTGCCCCAGGTCAACTACAGGTCATTTGTGCTTTTCAAAAGAACACAAGGGACATTGCATCTTCTCTCAGGTACCTTCTCATTCGAAGAAAAGTTTAAAAGTTCCAATACTGCAGTGGCTCTCTCTTGGAATTCTGGACTCTGCTCTGTAATCAAACAGTGTCAGACTGTTGACACCATGCAAAACAAAACAACAGTTTTGCTGTAACAAATAATCAGTTGTAGTAGACGTTCTGTTGTGATTGCTGACCAGTGCTTCCAGTCTCTTTGGCTGAAGAACTCTCTGACTGGACTTCCTGCTGTAGGACCTGTGGGTAAATTGTGAGTATTGAAATCAGAACACATGTTTAATAATGCTTTCTATATTGATAGGTGGATTATGTTGTTTTGCTTCCTACAGTCAGAATTATGATTGAAGAACTCAACCAAGTCAGTTGTTTACCTGTTGTGTTCTTCTACATCATCTACTTTGACTTTTACATATCCTGTTTCTGTACTGGCCCCGAGTACATAATTATAATTGTGTGACCATGTCTTTAGCAATAAGGGAGAACAATATGCTTTTTACAGTATGTCACTCTTCTGCATGAGCGCATCCTCATCATCAGTAGCTGCTCTGAATTGCCAAGTTGGTACTAACCTCGCTATAAACCTGTACAAGAATGCTTTGTTTGTAAAATGTAGCTGATCTTCCCATTCATATCGAAACATTAACATTTAGGTTAACTAAAGGTGCTCTAAGTGATGTTGGATTACGTCACTTCTGTTGACATTCAAACAAAACAGAAAGCTAGCTAGTCCCCTCCCACCCCCTCCCTCCCATGCAACTGAAACTCTCCTGAACGTGCATCTCGTTGGTGATTGGCTGGAACAGTTTATGTTTCATGTTCCAGGCCGGACCAGGCTGTGTTTGTAGCCTGGGCTGTCCACATAAGCCGAGTTTGTTTTACAGTGTATGTGCCGTATGTGACAAAAAATGTTTTAGCTGAGAAACCACGTAACTGGACTTGGATAAGAGCCTTTCCCCATGGGCCTGTGCTACAATTACTTAAAGCCTTGTAAATGTTGAGCAAATAAATTACATAATTTCTGTCACCTGGACAAATAGAAAAGATTGATAAACATTTATGCACGCCCTAGATATTGAATGACATGAATTACTCATTACACTAAGGTAGCCTATATTAAAGAGGTCTAAACCACATCTGTGCAAAGAATTATGATATATTTGAAATACAGTTCAAGTTGTTACCCAATGTTTCAGTATGTGAGTGGTGAAACCACATTGCATGGTTTGCTCAACACATACCTCTTCCTCTAAAGTAGATCCTTGGAGATTAGCATGCAAAGCATTTTCATGATGTTGTTCCTGGTCCTGCTCTGCTGGCAAGTAGATAAAAACAACTAGGCTTGATCACACCATATATATTCAAACTTTATTTTGAGACTTTGGGAGTGAAATTAAATTACTAATTGGATAATTAAACCTGAGCATTACCACTGGCTATTCAACAAGCATCAAAATTGACTAAAAAGTAGTCGTACCTGCCAGAAACGATTTGTAACTGCAGGTTAGAGTTGTATGTGATACTGATTTGTAAGATGTTGTAAGATTTCTTTAATTGTAAGTCCTGTGAGTGTAGGATAAATGCTTTGTAGATTTAGGATAGATCTGTACCCGCAGAATAAATTTTTTTGTGTGCAAATGATTTTCAGTTACAAATAATTTCTACAGTTTCAATTTGTGATAACACGCATACAAAACTTAGACTGAATAGAACAGAACTCTATAAAGTAACAAAATCACAGCTACATATCTCATAACTTGAATAACCAACCAGCAGTCTCAGGCTCTTCCAGGGGGGCCCCCTCAACTGCAAGAGGAACCACTTCACCTGGAGCTTCCAAAGCAGTTAGGCACTCCTCAATCTACAGCAAGTTGACAAACACACACACATACAATATGTTGGCAAAACACACACACACACACGTATAATATGTTGGCAAAACGGCAAATATTTTCTTTGGGACTCTCCATCCAGGAGGGGTCCACGACCATGGCAGTGATCATCCTCAGCTGCACACTGAATTAGTCTTAGTCCCTGGCTTAGTCCCTGCCCTGTCATGCTTGATCATCCTTAAGCACACCATGTTGATATTTGATATATTTGATTTAGTTTATATAGTATTTTAGTATCATGTTTATCTTCTACTGTCTATTGTACAGTGGAGTTTTGTTATATGTATATTTCTTTTTTGCTGTAAGTGCATGTTGAGTGTGATGTCTGTATGCTACTGAGACCTTGAATTTCCCCATCTATCCATCTATGATTCTATCTATCTATCTATGATTCACAAATTCACCTGTTCCTCAGCAACAGGTGGATCCACTGCATCGCCAACACCATGAGGGTCCTCATCCAGATCTATAAAACAATAAAAGTATTCATTCAATACTTAAATTTCAAAACTACTACTTAATCTGAAAACTAAGCAGACAAAATCTAAACTGCTGTCCAAATCTGATTAATGACTACAGAAAATTCTCGGGATGTTTGAACATGGACTGAGGCCCAGATGTACTAAGAAATACCACCTGTTTCTGATGCTGTTTGCGCCTCAAAACATGGTTGAGGGGAAAGTGGGAGTATCACACAGAAACATGGGAGGAGTGTTAACCCTTTAGCCGCCAGGGTTTAAAAAACCAACATTGGATTTTCACATAAAAAATTTCAAATGGCCATGGCTTGAAAGTGGTCAGAGATAAAGTCCTACTGTAAATGTGAAAATCATTGAGTATGAATGAGTTGAGTTTATGAACGTGGTAAATTTACTAATCTAATTTGCATATTATGACGTCACTGGATAGCAACCACCTCAAATTATGCACATTTCAGTAAATACTAGATGTTGGAACATATTTAGGTAGTTTTACTTAATTTCTTTGTCATTTCACCCACATAACAAATGAACAGGAAAACAGTCACATAGGGCTGAACGATTTATTGCATTTGCGATGATATCGCGATATGATGAAACACGATTTTCAAAAAGCAAAGGCTGCGATTTGTAATATGTGACGTCACCAAAACGCATTTATACTTGCGCTTGCCGACGCGCCACCGTCTCTTCTCACCGACCACTGAAGAAGCAAAAAACGTAAACAAGAGGACCAGCTAACAGTGTCAAGAAAGGTCTGATCAGTAGAGCTACTTTGGTTAAACATAAACCTCTTCATTAACTTTTTGCTCGAACCTGCCATGTCCCTGGTTCTAGTTCATAATTCCCCTGTGCTGCTACTCTGGCTGGTAACTTCGTTCACTTGTCCAGCTGACGATTAAAACTCCACGACTGTTTAGGCTGCACAGCAGCCATTCACCTGTGCACTGGGGGGGCATTTGCGATATCCAAGGGGGTTGGTGGCACAAACATTTCATCTCACAGGTAATGAATTGATGCATACTGTTATCCGCAAGTAGTTGACACAGCTAACCACCAAAAACCCAGCTGTTCTAACATTAGCTTACCAGCCTAGGCTCTAGGCTACATACATGCTGCTAACTGCTGATAACTTTGCCTGTTTAAAGAGTTTTGTCTCCGCGATTGGCTTTGTTGTGATATGAACAAACTAGTTAATTTGCATGCATGTATTGCGCTGCGGTGTTGATGATGCTAACCTTTAGTTAACACCGAGCCGAACGGTCATTCGGCCGCATTTATTTGCGCTACAACAATCTACAATAGTTTGTTCCGATTCACGTGCAAGTAGCCTACAGAGGAGAGGAGCGGGTCTGTGTGTGTGTGTGTGTGCGTGTGTATGGAGAGCACAGGACAAGGAGAAGCCGTGTCAGTGCCACTACATGTAGACCTATTTGTTAACTAACGAAAGGTCATATCTACATGAAATAGAAACAAAATAGAAACGAATCAGAATCATTAAATGTTTACAAGGCTGGAAGTTCAACAAATATATGTCTACTAATGTGATTAAAATAGTTAAATAAAAAAATATTTCATTCATCAATCTTATTCAATGACCTAATGCCATCATAACATAGGCCTGGGCTCCAGGAAAGAACAGTTTATGTTTAACTTATCTAATTTTGTGTTGGTCATACTATAGAATAATAAGACAGAAGATAAAGAGCTTAAAAATAATCGCATATCGCATCGCAATCGCAATATTGGTGAGAAAAATTGCAATTAGATTTTTTTCCAAAATCGTTCACCCCTACAGTCACATTTAAACCAACAATAGTACTATTACTACTACTAAAAACCCTATGCTACTATCCAGAAAGCAACCTGGCCAAATCAGTTCCTATCCCGGGTGACTTTGTAGTTCTTCAGAGCCCTATTTTTACAATCCCTGCTGTCTATACCACGTCAATTACGGACACTACTGCGTTACGGAGGAAATGCACGTCTTCACGTGTTTCTCGCGTACTTCCTAAAAAACCTTCACAAACAAATCTGAGCTTGAATCGAAGCTCTGGATGTCTGCCAACTAGTGGTAAAGAGTACACACCCTTCCAGTGGACACGCGCGATTCAGCCTGCACAATCCAAATACAACATTCACAATCGTGAAAGCAAGGACGCATAAAAAAATGACTAGCTAAATTACTATTAAATCCGCTTGGCCTCATTAGCATGCTGCACATATTTGTTTAAAACTCTTTGCATTCAAGTTGACTGATCATCCCAATACCAATGTTTCCCAAAAGTGCCTGTCCCAAGGAGAACAAGTATTACCTTGAAACACACATGGGGAAACTGAACAGTCTAATCAATAGACTATGATAAGCTAGCCAACTATGCTACTTTATTTACAATATTTCCCGGCTTCAACCAGACAGCTGAATTAAAGAGGTAGAGTTGTAATAGAAATAGTAAGCCTAGGCTATAGACTAATCTGCATAAAGTGTGCGGTCATATCAGAAATTCATTCATATATTATAATCCTCTGGTGTTCCAATGTAGTAGCCTAGAAATCTAGACGCACCCTAGCGGCAGCAAATTACATTAAAAAATACATATTTATGTAATATGCACTTTCATGGCTAAGCTACGAAACTTATATAATTGACCATATGTGCAAACTGGTCAGTCTGTTTGCCAATATTGTGATGGAAATACACAAACAAACTGAAGATTTCTGAAGGCATGATTTCTGCTAGGTTAACTACTTGGGGGTGAAATGTCACTCAGCTAGCCTAATCTCCCCTACAATTAACAAGGATGTGATTTAGTTAAGTGTATTGATATTGATGCATAACCTCAAATCACCTCCAAATGTGATCAACAATCACATCAGCCAGATCCTTTGGAATATAACAATAACAGAATAGAATCCGAATAAGTACTAAGAAATACCTGCTGTTCCTGATACGTCATCTAAGGCAACATCATCCTGGCATTCGGGCAACTGATCCTGAAATATAGCATAAATTATACTGTCAAAGGGTTGGACATGCAGTAAGCGTTCTTCAGGAAGATCAGGATGTCTTTCTCCAACCTTAGATGTTTTCAGTTTATCCCTGAGTTGCTTTACCTACCTCTTCCACTTGGGGAGGAGGCACAGAATCTGCTTGTTCTGATACGACGACTGTAACATCTAGATCAATCTGGCATTTATGCAACAGATCCTGAAATAAAGTGCAAGTTATATTTTCAAAAGGTAGGACATGCAGTAAGCATTCTTCAGGAGGAGTAGGATGATATAATTTCAACCATTCATTTCATAAAGTTGCCATGCCTTTCTTTCAAGTTTATACGTTTTTAGTTTATTGCCGAGTTGCTTCACATACCTCTTCCTGTTGGGGTGAAGGCACAGAATCTGTCTGCACATCATACGACGGAAGTGCCTCCACAAAGGAACTGTGTTCCTCTGTCATAACAATTTAAACACCGATTAAACAATCCCCCATCAGATGAGACTTCAGTTGCCCAGCATTACATCTTAACTAGAGATAATTACAACCAACCAACATGCCTATGATCATCAGATGAAGAGTCTTCTAATTCCCCAGTCTATGGACATTCATGTAATTTATTTAGGTAATCAAAAATGTTTGGATACTGAAGTATATCTATACATGTCTTAAACATCTGAAATGCACCTCAAATTGCCTCCAATCTGTCCATCCCTAAGGGTAGTATGGGTCATAATAACAACAGAATAGTATACAAATAACTACTAACCTGCTGTTCCTGATAAGACGACTGTAGCATCTACATCAGCCTGGCATTTATGCAACAGATCCTGAAATATAGTGCAAGTTATATTTTCATATACATGCAGTAAGCGTTCTTCAGGAGGAGCAGGATAATCTAAATTCAATGTTATTCATTTCTAAAGGCTACCACGTCTTTCTTTCAAGTTTAGATGTTTTCAGTTTATTGTCAAGTTACTTCACATACCTGTTCCTGTTGGGGTGAAGGCAAAGAATCTATCTGCACATCATAAGACTCAAGTCCCTCCCCAATGGAACTGGGTTCCTCTGTCATAACAATTCAAACATAGATTAAACACACAGCCCTCCCTCCATCAGGTAACTTCAGCTGCCGAGCACTACATCTGAACTACAGAGAAAATTATAACCAACCGATAGACCTACGATCATCAGATGAAGTATCTTCTGATCCTCCAGTTTATGGACATTGATGCAATTTATTTAGGTAATCAAAAACGTTTGGATACTGAAGAATGTCTTAAACATCTGAAATGCACCTCAAACCTCCTCCAATCTGTCCGTACCTAAGTAAGAGTAGTATGGGTCATAATAACAGTAGAATAATATCCAAATAACTACTAACCTTCTGTTCCTGATACCACAAATGTAGCCTCTGCATCAGCCTGGCATTCATGCAACAGATCCTGAAATATAGTGCAAGTTATATTTTCAATAAGGCATGCATTAAGCGTTCTTCAGGAAGAGCAGGATAATCTAATTTCAACATTATTAATTTCTAAAAGCTGCTATGTCTTTCTTTCAAGTTTAGATGTTTATTGCAGAGTTGCTTCACCTACAGTACCTGTTTCTGTTGGGGTGAAGGCACATCATAAGACGCAACTGCCTCCCCAATGGAACTGGGTTCCTCTGTCATAACAATTCAAACACAGATGAAACACACAGTTCAGCTGCCCAGCACTACATCTGAACTACAGAAATAATTACAACCAGCTACCAGGCCTATGATCATCAGATGCAGTATCTTCTGATGCCCCAGTCTATGGACATTGATGTCATTTATTTAGGTTATCAGAAATATTTGAATTTCTTAAACATCTGAAATGCACCTCTACCCATCTCCAAATGTGATTTCAACAATATCACAGCAATCTGTTCAAACCTAAATGTTCATTTCTGATTATGATAATTAAGACCATATTTTGCATCCTTCAAAAAGTGCTTGTACAAGGCTCATATTATACTAGTATCTCATGCTAATAGGATATTAATTGTTCTTTATTAAAGGTACTCTAAGCGATGCCACACGTTTTTTAGGCTAAAACATTTTATGTCACTTACTGCAAACATCACCTAAACAACCGCTAGCTGTCTGTGTCCTACACTGTAAAAAAAATGTGATCTCTGGACAGCCCAGGCTCCAAAGACAGCAACAAAAACAACCTGGGCAAACCTAGCCCATAAAAACATAAACTGTTCCAGCAAATCACAGACGAGATGCGCATTTAGGAGAGTTTCAATTGCATGGGAGCAGCACGGGAGGGAGGGGGAGGGAGGAAGTAGCGAGCTAGCTCTCTGTTTTGTTTGAAAGTCAACAGAAGTGCCGTTACCCAGCATCGCTTAGAGCACCTTTAATTATATTAATGGAAACAATTTATTTATGATATACAGGTCAATTAATACTTCAAACTGACGTATTCAAGTAAAAAAAAAAAGGAAAACACTTCACCACCAGTGCAAGTAATAATCAATGCTCAGAGTTACGTTGATTCTGTCTGAATTTCACAGAACATACTCCCCCCATAACCCACAATTGTCGCTATTTGAACAAGATGGCGAGCAGGGTATTGAGGAGCAATGTGCGGCGGTCACTGTTGAGCTCTATAGGGATCCAGCAGCTTCACTGTTTGGACCCCTAAAGAATTACCAACCTGCTGTTCCTGATTCATCAGCTGTGGCATCCACATCGGTCTGGCATTCATGCAAGAGACCCTAAAATACAGCGTAAATTACAGTTTGAAAGAGTACTAGTGCAGTGCCCGTTCAAACATGTCACTCCTGTAGAAATCCCCTAGCCCAATTACATGCCCGCAGGTATGCCTGCTTTGAAAATAGGATGATCGGGATAAACATCATTCCAGCTAAGCATTCAATAATGAATACTGACTATTACATTATAATATAGTGGCCTATAATTAATGTGCAGTAAGCAGAATTTAGGCATGGCTGCATGTGACATTTTTACAGATCAAAATGACTAACCAGGGTATATGCAGGAATCATAGAGTTGAATTTACTACTTTTTACTACCTTTTTTACTACCTCCACAATATTTTTTACTACCAACACGACATCAAGCAGCAGCCCTTTTTTTTGGGGGGGAGGGGGGGTATGCAAAGCACCACTTACTACTTGCTTTAAGGTATACATCATAAATATTAGGTACACTAATAATTTCTAATTGTGATCATTAAGTATGGTAATTGTCAATGACAATGTTTTTTTGTAGTGTCGAGTTCAGTTTCAGTTGTCCTTACCTTAACCCTAGCCCTTGAGTTATCCTAACCAGCCCTTAGCCTTATTAAGGTGAATGATAACCTTGGCACAAATTACGCTAAAACACCAAACATGTGTGGTGAAAAATGAAGAACAAACACCACCGACAACCCCCCCCCGCCAAAAAAAAAAAACAATAAAAAAAACCAACTCCAGTCTAAGGATAGGCCCAGAAATCTATTTCTATGGATATATAAAGCCATTATTATTGGTATGGTATTGTTGTTGCACATTTGACACTAAAGCAGTCCGTGAAAACATGCACATCAGTGGACTGCTTTACTAATGCAAAATTGAAAACTATGATTTCATTGCATTACTCAGCATGGATGCACGATGCTTGCATGATAAATACTTCCCAAAACAACAGTTAGGTAGGTAGGTAAGGATGCCATTTAGGAGTGTAAATCAAGTTTAATCACTTGCGATCGCGATTCGATGCGCTACTGGGGTCTGTTGTCGATAGGAAATGATAGATTTTGGATTCAAATGCCAATATTATAGGCTAAATTATAGGCCAAATACTGAACATTGACTGTGGAATCAAGTAGGTTACAGTTTTTCTTTTCCCCCCTAAGCCCTCCTGTCACTAGCTAGATGCTTTCAAATTTAACATGGTTTTAAAACTCATATGTTGCAGTTTTCCGTCACTGCAATAAAACTAGCCTATTTGGAATATTTTGTAGGCCTGCTGTTCCTTTTATGAGAACAATTTAACTGATCAAGTTTTCATAGGCTATTGAATGATTTAAATGTGAATGCCATAAACTTAATTCGCCATTAACTAGATTAGCGTAGTTCTTCACGCAGTTGTCATCTAAATGCAGTGTTTTATAGGCTATTCAAAGAATTTCACGTTCATCACTCAGTTGTGGTGTAGGTCTGTCTTGAGTGATCGATCGCTGTCCCTTTAAATGTCTGGGACTTTAAATAACGGGACTTTTAAACTCCATGTGTACGGTGTACATTTTAGGACATCCTCAGCTGTCAGACTCAAGTGTCAGACATCAGATGAAAAGGCATCAGGTCTCAGGAAAACCTCTGTCAAGTTTACGGAATTACACAGTCATGTCTCAGACATCAGATGAAAAGGAGTCAGGTCTCAGGAAAAGCGGAGTCAGACAAAAAGTTCTCAGATGAAAAGTTATCAGAGTCAGGTCTCAGAAAAAGGGGAGTCAGACAAAAAGTTCTCAGATGAAAAGTTATCAGAGTCAGGTCTCAGAAAAAGGGGAGTCAGACAAAAAGTTCTCAGATGAAAAGTTATCAGAGTCAGGTCTCAGAAAAATGAGAGTCAGACAAAGAGTTCTCAGATGAGAAGTTATCAGTCAGGTCTCAGAAAAAGCGGAGTCAGACGAAAAGTTCTCAGATGAAAAGTTATCAGAGTCAGGTTTCAGACATCAGATGAAAAAGAGTCAGGTCTCAGGAAAAGCGCTGTCAGGAGAAGCGGAGTCAGACGAAAAGTTATCAGATGAAAAGTTATCAGAGTCAGGTCTCAGGAAAACCGCTGTCAGAAGAAAAGGAGTCAGACGAAAAGTTCTCAGAGGAAAAGTTATCAGAGTCAGGTTTCAGAAAAACAGCTATTTCTGTTAACTGGTACAACAAGCAAACTCATTAGTGATATAGGCTACGAAATAAAATGCTAGTTGTTTTCTGAAAGCTAGTTCACTCGTGTAGGCCACGTTTAGTCCTCCAGTTGCCATGGATACTACAAACAAATCTGAAGAATCATAACGTGAACTAGCTTGCAGAAAACAAGAATTCTATTTCGTATTACAGGGAAGCCAAAAACAATCTTTGGGGAAGCTACACAACTGAAGCGTTGCATCTGCTGCAACAAAGCTTCCACTATAATCAATGGAAATAGCTACACCAGACGTGATAGCGGTGCATACGTTCGAAAAAAATAGACCACTCTTAAATGTTTTTATGCGCTGCAAAAGGAACGCTCCTGGTGTAGCTTCCCTTACAGTAGTCTAGGCTATTATATCACAAATACGTTTGGTTTGGTACAGCAAGCAAACTGGTACAGCAAGCAAACATATTTGTGATATAATCATAGACAGTATGGATATAATACTAAATAGTTTCTTTCTGCAAGCTAGTTTGAGCACTGCTCAAGTTCACGTGATGTATGATTCTTCAGCCAAGTTTGTTTGTAGTATCCATGGCAACGTGGGTTTATTTTAGCCTACACACGAGTGAACTAGCTTTCAGAAAACAACTATTTCGTAGCCTATTATATCACAAATAAGTTTGCTTGTTGTACCAGTTAACAGAAATCTGAGAAAGAGTCTGAGAACTTTTCATCCGAGAACTCTTTGTCTGACTCCCCTTTTTCTGAGACCTGACTCTGATAACTTTTCATCTGAGAACTT
The DNA here is from genome assembly GCF_046254945.1 of Alosa pseudoharengus. NCBI lineage: Eukaryota > Metazoa > Chordata > Actinopteri > Clupeiformes > Clupeidae > Alosa > Alosa pseudoharengus. Next base: position 23,266,451 of record NW_027468859.1, on the reverse strand, counting down.
TTTGTCTGACTCCGCTTTTCCTGAGACCTGACTCTTTTTCATCTGATGTCTGAAACCTGACTCTGATAACTTTTCATCTGAGAACTTTTTGTCTGACTCCGCTTTTCCTGAGACCTGACTCCTTTTCATCTGATGTCTGAGACATGACTGTGTAATTCCGTAAACTTGACAGCGGTTTTCCTGAGACCTGATGCCTTTTCATCTGATGTCTGACACCTGAGTCTGACAGCTGAGGATGTCCTAAAATGTACACCGTACATGTGCCTAGTATAACATCTTGCCAATGGACTACAGTTGAAAATTAGCCTGCTGGCTAACACTGGCACATTTACAGAAATGTTGATCAATGTGCACTGTCCTTTAAATAAATAAATGAAATGAAACTGCATGCTGTTTTTGTTGATGGACAGTGCCGTCTTTGATTCAGTTTTCTACCGTTTTAATAAATGACACGCGCACTTGCGTGGTTAAAAGTAAGGAATTGTTTTCACTTGTTTTCTTGCAATTCCGTAATATTAGATACTAGGTCTAGGTTACGGGAAAAAAAATGTTGTCGGTTACTATGTCAGTGACTAGTTCGAACTTTGTTACTGATGGGCTAGGTGGAATTTTATTGCACGGTTCTGGATGATCACAGTCAGATGGCAGCGCTACCATCAGCTGAACGAAAGCTTACACTAGTCAAGTCCACAGTTGTTAAAACTTCCAGCTGAAGTAGCCTAGTGTAAACTGAGAGAGTTGCCTCCTAACGGAGTGAGAGTAGCTGCTAGCCTATATTTTCTTAGCTGCTATCAGAGTGATAGGCTAGCCTAGGCCTACATCTACCGCTCCTTTGCTACATGAACAAATATTATCAGATGAGTGACAGAAGCACCGGACAAGCAGGCCCATATGATAAACGCTGCTCTGGTAGCCTGCGGTAGGGCCTAGATGACGTGAAAACGCGAGAGTCCCCGAAAAGCATCCCTGCATCCCCGGCCCCTAAAAAACTCTTCGGATCTGCACGATTCATATAAGTCGCCCAAAGCAACGTGAAGGAGACACCGAAAATCGCGTTGTTTGTATCCCTGTAAAACAACTGAAAAGGCGAAAATGTTGTTTGTTGGCGTCGCTGATAGGCGGTCAACCACGGAACTCTACACAGTTTACTTCTATGTCATTGCTATCGACTCCGACTCACTCAGGTCCTGTTAGCACGTATATATTTTTTAATTAGGCAAGATGAAGTTAAACCATGTAGACACAAATATTAAGCAAAAAATGTAAACTCATTATATATTGAGGTGGTGATGAAAAATTTACTACCAAGTCAAATTGCATTTATTACCTTTTACTACCTTTCAAGGGCCTTAATTTTGGTAGATTCTATTTACTACCTTTTACTACCTTTTACTACCGCGCGGACACCCTGCTAACAGCTGTTTTGAGTTAAGGCTATATGTTTATCGTTAAGCTTACTGAATAACTTCCTGATAGAGGAGACAAGCCATTTTGTGGAATGATGAATCATCATATGAAATTTGCAACAATGTGACTCAACAATCTTTGGTAGCCTATAAGTGACATTACGCCCTGTCTGCTTCTTTTACAGATATATTTAACAATATCTTTTGCATTACTTTTTTTTCCAAACACTGTCAAACTTGGCACTGCAATTACTAATGCCCGTAGAGACACTGGTCAAGTTTGAAATCAATTTGACTAACGGTTGGACAAATATGCAAGCCTACAGTGCTGTGTGAGAGGGGGAATGGATACAGTAGAGCGGGAAAGATTGTGTGTGCTTCTTTTACTGATATATTGATATATTTTGCATTACTTATCCAAACAACGTCAAACTTAGGACTGCACTTATTCGTTCCTGTAGCAAGACACCTGCCACATTTGAAATCAATCGGAGGAACGGTTCGAGAGATATGCGAACAACAGACACACAGACAAATAGACAGACGTTCCTGTAATTAATAGATAGAGGAAGCAAGCGTTTTTCAGGACTTACAGTTCCGAACTCTTCAAAAAGTTGCAACTTCTTTCTTTTCAAGTTTAGATGTTTTCAGTTTATTCTCAAGTTGCTTTACCTACCTCTTCCTGTTGGGGTGAAGGCACTGAATCTGTCTGTACATCATAAGCCGCAAGTCCCTCATCAATAGAATTGGGTTCCTCTGTCATAATAATTCAAACATAAATTAAACACAAATTCTTCCTATCAGATAACTTCAGTTGTCAAGCACTACATCTGAATAACAGTCAAAAGTCAAGCTTCAGTTTGAAGTTCACTATACAATGTATCATATAATATAATACATTTAAAAGATGTAATGAAGCATTACCAATTAACGGTAAGTTTCTACACAGCGAAACACCTCAGGAATTTCTCCCTACCAAATGTTGCCTTGGGGGCGTAGACCTAGCCGTTTAGCTGTAGTGGTCAGTAAGCAGTGGCAAGCGAGCTAGTTAGGCCATCAGCTAGTTCAAAAGTTTGTCTACTAAATGAAGATATAACAGGGTCTTCATTAGGGCTGTAACGATATGCGATTCGAAACCGAAATCGCGACACTTATATCCACGATACTGTGTCGCGGTGTGAAAAGTCAGAACCGCGACACACCCTTTCTAGTGTTTCATGCAGTGCTTTGCAGCTTACACGGCTGCATAAACAACACACATCTCCCGCTTTACTTACCGGTAGCCTACGTTGTCCAAAAATAATTAAATAAATAATTTCATACCTCTCGTTGCTTTCATTGTAGACTGTGTGTTCAACTTTACCAAACAGTATAGAAGTAAACCCCCTCTCCTTGCCCGGCTCTCTGTCGCGCTCCCTCCCTCTCACTCTCCCTCACACGCGACTTGGCCAACACAATCCAAATAAAACAGTCACAATCATGAAAGCAAGGACGCATAGAAGACGGCTAGCTAAATTACTATTAAATCCGCTTAGCATCATTAGCATGCTGCACATATTTGTTTAAAACTCTTACAATCAAGTTGACTGATCGATCATCTCAATACCAACGTTTCCCAAAAGGGCCTGTCCCAAGGAGAACAAGTATTAGGCTACCTTGAAACTTAAACACACATGGGGAAACTGAACAGTACAATCAGTAGACTATGATAAGCTAGCCAACTATGCTACTTTGTTTACAATATTTCCAGGCTTCCAGACAGCTGAATTAAAGAGGTAGAGTTGTAATGAAAAAAATAGTAGGTCTAGGCTAATCTGCATAACATGTGCCGTCATAAATATCAGACATTCAGTAAAATGTTTTTATATCAGGATATAAAATACAGATATATTATAGCCTACTATATATTATTCACCCCTTGCAAGTGACGTCACGTTTTGTTCGCGCCACAGCAAAATAGCCTAGTGGACGGCAAGAACACGAATCAAATCAATGGGTTGTAATGGGACATATCGCACAGCTAGGAGATTATAGTGAGATTTAACCGTAGTAATGCCCTTCCACACTGTTGGCTTATTGTTTGGAATACAACAACATCCCATGTTCTTGCATAGATATATTTTGGTTTGTTTTCTTTGTGTTTCGGGAGTATTTCAACCACAATTGCATGCTTATCTTCTCAGTGTATGAAGCACAGCAGCGGTTGCTATAGCAACCATAGACTCAAGTCTTTGGCAAGATCTGAATGTAAACAGATAATACCGTTCAAGTTTTTTTTTTTATTTCCTATTTCTTTCAATTCTTTAACTTAAGACATGTAAGAAGTAAGTTTATTCGCTGGGCAACGTACAAACTGACGAGTTACATTAGCCCTAGCACTATGAGCTACGATTAACGTTAGCTAGAATAGCTAGAAGCTAGCTTCTAAGTGTGGCAGCTAAGTTATTATTTCATGTTCTGATATGACATTCTTAACGTTTTGACTATGTTACAACTGATAAAAGCAAGACAAATAAAGTAACCAAATCGCTTTGCAATATTTTAGTCCAGAAATACTTATTCATTTACCATAATGTTAATTACAGTAGCCTAACGTAACGTTATCTCCCCTTGCTGTTACCACCAGTTTTAATAACTTTACATTTGCGATCATGACCCATTTCATCTAACACCACTGGCATCTTCTTTGACTATCAGACCCCAAACAGCAATACATTGAACTACAAAGATGTTATAGTAATGGTGTTCAGTTCATCATAATCTTTATGACATAATGTAATTTGCCGTCCGTGGGTCAAAAATCGTGATACAAACCGAATCGTGAGGTTGGTGTATCGTTACAGCCCTAGTCTTCATGCCTCAGATGCCTCAATTTATGTTTGTAAACCCCTTAAACATTTGTCTGTAATCTGCCTCAAACCACCTCCAAATGTGGTTTCACCGCTCTCATAGCAATCTGTTAGTACCGAAGAGTAATAAAATTGGGTCATAATAATAGAATTGAATCAGAATAACTAATACTAACCAGCTGTTACTGACACATCAACCAAGACATCCACATCAGCCTGGCATTCTTGCACCAGATCCTGAAATATAGTGTAAATTACATTTTCATAGGGTACAACATACAGTAACCACATTTCAGTATGAGCAGGATGATCTCATTTAACTTCAATCACCTACCTCTTCCTGTTGGTGTGAAGGCACACAATCTGTCTGCACATCATAAGATGCAAGTCCCTCCACAAAGGAACTGGGATCCCCTGTCATAAATCAAACAGAGATTAAACACACATTCCTCCCATCAAATAACTTAAATAAAATAATCAAATGTCCAGCATTACATCTGAATAACAGAAATAACTACCAGGTCTATGATTGACAGATGAAGCATTTTCATCACTCAGGATATCTTCTGGCAGACCCTATGAAGAACATTGTTTGCTTTAAATGAAGGCCTAGAAATCATTCTGGCATTTGTATATTTGGGGTCTTGCTCCCAGACAGGTAAACCTGGTTAACCTTGGGTCAATCAATTGACATCTATAGTCAAAGCTGTGTGCGCATCTCGTCTGTGATTTGCTGGAACAGTTTGTTATGTTTTTATGGGCTAGGTTTGCCCAGGTTGTTTGCTGCCATAAATAAAAATCTGTTCTCCATCGGACATCCTTACCTCGTCATCTGAAACACACTCAAGAGGATCAACTAGTACTTCAATTTTCCCTTTAGTGTCTTTGCTCCTCACTGGAAACAGATTGCATCAAGTTTAGCATCAATTATTCCTCAATGAGAAATTTCTGGAACTATATTTACAAAAAAACTTACCTTGTGTAAGATCATCTGAAGAGGGGGAATCTGTGTCTGCTGGTGCACTCTAAAAAATCATTGATTTAGTTTTAGGCTCTATATTCTTTTTGAAAACCTTATGCAATACTGTTAAGAGGACAAGATATACCTGGGTTTTCTCCTCTGGAATGGCTTCGAAGAGGTTTTGTGGATCAACTGCCATTTGAGAATCTTGCTCCAGTAACAATACCTGCACGCAAGAAATTGACAGTGACTACACAAAGTACACCAGAAAATACATCTGATGACTGCTACAATAGTTTTTAGGCAGGAGAGAAAAATGCTTACCAGTAAAGTTTCTTTGGAAATGCTTAACACTTTAGCATGGCACCAGTTCTGGTTAGCTTGGGACCAGACAACACACTCTGCTCCAACAGTGGCATTTCCTGTAGCTCTTCTAAGTTTGCCAAAATCTTTTTTGAGGATCAAATAGAAAGACACAGACACATTACAAACACTATTTTGAATAACAGGCAGCAATAACATCTAAAATGACAAAACAGTTTAAAATGTTAGTTACTGTTTACTCATTACTTACTGGATGCAAAAACTTCACTGGCATTTCCCTCCTCAAGAGCATCTTCTCCAGTTTCAGGGTTTGCAGCAGTTGCCTCTATAGACTGTTCAAGTACATTTTCACATGCCAGACTGTCCACATACCTATTTACTCCCTGATCATGTGAGGTTGAAGACTCATAGCTTTCATCAATGCAGAGTATATGGGTGCTTTCATTTAAATCCTGCTCCAAGATGAACACAGTGCTACTGGCAAATTGGTCCAACTCTACATTTTCCTCAGGGGCTTGTGCTGAACTTGTGCTTATCATTTCTATAACATCACTGATGACTTTTTGAACAACATCTTTCATAAGGTGATCACCCGTGTCTGGCAAAAGCATAGTTGAGTCTTCTTGGTTGCCGGAAGATGCCATAGCTACTGGTTCATTTTCCTCTTCTGTGTGTACATTGAGATCTTCAACAACAGGCAATGCAGGGATGGTAGAATCTATGGTTACTGAGAAGTTCTGTAGATTATCCTGCTCTTCTGGGCTGGTTACAGGGCCATCAAAAACTTTCAGTGATAAGCGATCCAGATTACAAGTCTGCACTTCCTGGCTAGATGCTTCAAATGTCTCCAACTCCGAGGCAAGAAGGGTAGACTGGAGAGGAACTACTGGCTCAGTTGAAACTGTTTCTGCTGTGGTTTCAGGAACCTCACCACTGCCAGAGGATGGACACCAGTACTTTTTCATGATGTCATTGATGATTTGGTCCTCATATTCAACCTTGACTATGTATGATGCCCTTCCATCCTCAAGCTGTGTAGGCTTTACAATTGTCACTTTCAGGAGTTTATCATTTAACAGCTCAAAAAACTGGTCAGCTGCATCATCTTTCCAGGAACCCTGAGAGCAGTCAAAACCATCCAGTTGACACAGAAAAGCTTGAGGGGGAATATTGTATAGCTGCAGAGGGAGCTCTCTCACTTTGTCAACATTGATGTATGATTCATTGCCATAGTCTACAAAGAGAATGGAGAGCGTGTCTCCCTCATTTGACAGGATTTCACCTCGATACCATTGTTCGTCATCAGCAAAGAGACCCAAGCAGGCTCTCCCAACATGGAGTGATCCTAAGTTAACAGCTTTGAATTCTAGAGCATTTCCAACATGTTGAGCAAGATCAGAAATCTCCAGGAGCGTGTCTGCATCGGAGTACTGACACCAAAAGAACTCAGGCCCATTTATGGTAGAAGCAAAAACATCTATAGACTGTCCTTCAGATAAATCAACCTTCTTGTACAAAACTACAACTTCGTCCAAGGCTTGACTCTCAGACGATGAACTATATTGTTTCAAACTTACTTCCTTGCCTGCTGGCAGATCAGTTGTTACAGTTGAGTTTCTTGTGTGCAAGTCATCTCCGAGTCTTTTGCCATTTGCCACTAGGGTCACTTCCCAACTACTTTCTTTTTCTCGAATAAACGTACAATGTATAACTCCATCAATTCCATCTATTTCATTCTTGAAGTCATCTGAATATCCTTCATTGCCTGTGGTCATGGAACCACTCAGGAAACAATGAATGCTCAGCCTGGGATAGCCCAAATGGGGCTGAGAAAGCCTGCAGATTTTCGAAGAGGGCACTACTGCCATGTTTCCGAAGTCAATAAACTCCACATTGTAAGAGTCACTTTCAACTTGTGTTTTTATGACAGCACGATACCAAGATTCGTCCTCTGGAAATTGAGCATTAACCAAATGTCCTTGTCGGATGTCTTTCACAGACAGGGGTGTAGTATCGCTGTCATTATTCAACTTTTCTACAACATCGAAGATATCATCTTCATCTGAGACGAGCTGGACAAAGAAACTTGAAGGACCGTTGCAGTGTGACACATAAATGTCTGACTCCGTTCTAGGCATGATGGACTTTGGTGCAAGATCAGACAATTTTGGAATGACCTGTGGAGCTGTGTCTTCACTCGAGGAGACGGCAGAAGTTTTAATGGGTCGTGCAGGACAGACCTCAGGGATGCCGTGTTGTGCAGGTTTAGCTGACGTTACTCTGGACTCTGCGGACACAGACCCAGATACATCACTGAAAGAGGCTCTTGCTGGTTCCGTCACACTTTTGTTTTTCTCATTTCCTGAGCCGAGTGACCTTGGTTTTGGTGTTGGATCTCGCTCTTGGCAGACATCTGCTTGCGGTCTTGAATAAGTGCTACCCAGATTTTGACCATCACCTCTGTTAAAAGACACTTGTGTGTTGCTGACTGGTGTTTTTGACTCAAACATGGTTGATTTCCCTACATCTCCTTTGTTGAACGGGATGGGTGTGGAGTTGTATTGCTTTCGCCAGACTTCATTTACTTGAGATTTTGAGTCTAGGTTTGATCCATTTCTCATATCAATATCTCTGTAGGAAGTGTTGTGAGTGTGTTTCTTCCGCCAGTCATAATCCACTTCTGCTTTTGACTCAAACCTGGTAATGTCCCTCCACAGTGGGTTTTGGGGAATCCTGGCGTCTTGCTCCAAGGCAGAATCCTGTCTTTTTGTCTGCAGCTCGGCAGCAAACTTTTCTTTAAGAATACGATTAATTTGTGTTTTTCCATCATACAGTTCAACCAATAGCTTTCCACTTGGTTCTTTTGCCACAATGACTGCTTTCAGAAAATGATCAATCACATACTTTTCAAACCAGGTGTTTACCTCACTTGGGACATCCACACAAATATCAGAAAGTCCACACTCAATAGCTTGAACAGGCATAGACATGATCTCACCAGCTTCAATGGGGATTGGAAGCAAATCTGACTTCTGCACTTCTATCGTGTCTCCATAATCCACAAAGTTAACCACAATGGATGGGTCGATAGATTTTATTTGCCCTCTGTACCATTCGCCATCTGTGTATTTCGCAAAGCAGACAGTTCCAAATGTCTTTGGACATTGCACAGACTCAAGCTGGTGGCAAAGGAAGTTGACTTTGTCTGCTAGCTCTTGAATCACTTCAGTGTTCCTACTGAGCTGGCAGTAGAACTGAGTCACACTCTTCACTGTGGTCACTATTACTTGTTCTTCAGACCCCATTTTGAGATTGTGGTTTGAGTAGTAATAGGTGTCCAAACGAAATGGTGGGACAGGAGCCTTCTTCGGGGGAGCACTTAAAGCCAGCCCTTTCTTCACTAGCAGACTGCACACACTCTGGAATGGCGTTTCCAAGTCCACCACATTGAAAACCACTTTCTGCATGTCATACATTACAGCATATATGGTGCATTTCAGAGTAATGTGCATGGATGATGCTTCATTTACAAACTCTTTGAACAGATGTGTAGCATTAGAATCCCATTCATGAGAAGTATGCGATAGTGGATGAATGAGGTTGTACAAGCTGCATCGAAATGCTTGACCATTCAGTTTCAAAAAGGGCGGGTTGATGGGACGGAGTTCCTGCACAGCAACTTTCCTGGTTTGTCCATAATCAATGAAAAGTACATCAACATGAGGTGTCTGGTGTTTGTGAATGACCAAAGCTCTGTACCACATTCCATTTTCAGGATGACGGGCTACACATGCTGCTTCAGCAAGTTCCTGGTATTCACTGTCTGCATAGTGAGTCTGCATATCTTGCATAAGCAACTTCAGGTGCCCTATATTTCTGGCAATCTGGCACCAAAAGTCATTTGGGCTGTCAATATGAGACACAAAAACCTCTACTGAGCTTCCAATTTGAAACAAGTACTCTTTGAAAGCAGATCTGGTAGCCTTAGGCATTGCTGCCCCACTTTCTGACAATGCTTCACTCTTGGTTTTGCAGGAATCAATGACTCTCACCTGTGGAACTTGAGACAAGGTCTGCGGTTTGTGGGCATATTTGATAACAGGCTTGGTAATTGCCTCTACCCTCCTGGCCAATCCAGCACTGCACATCAGGTGGCACAGGTCCTTCTCACCATCTAATGCTGGATCAGACAATTGAACAATATGTTTGTCCTCTATCTTGCCAGCAACATGAAGGTCAAGAACTTTGTCCATGACTGAGTCCGAGAAGAAATTCAGTGCCTTTACGCTCCATCCATCACACACAGGTTTGATCCCAGCTAAAGCACATTTCAGCGCAAGAGGTGGCAACACTTGGTATTTGGAAGGTAAATGACGGACACTTTGACTGTCCACCATCTCTGTATTTCCATAGTCAACAAAATAAACCAACAACTGTTTGCCGTTCACTTCACGAACATTAGCTCTGTAGTAAGAACCATCTTTAGACAATGCAGCACAGTAGAGACCAATTGTTGGGTTTCTTACAAATCCATCTGCAGATGCTGGATCATAGTACAAATCTGTCAGTTCATCCATCATCTGGTCAAATTCATCTGCATACTTCTGAGTTTGAACCCAAAACTCTGATGGACTTTCAACATACTGCACAACAACTTTCTGTGTTGTGTTCATTGGAAGGTTTTCTTTGGGCATATTTAACTTGCTTTCCACTTCCTCGCCATGGTTAGGTGGATGCAATCTGTGAGATGTGCTCTTGTTAATGCTGTAATCTTGAAGGATTTTCTCTGATTCCAAGAGACACTCTGCAGATGTGCCAAATTCTTTATTGAGGTTCCTGCTTCCAGCCCCAATAAGAGTGACATAATGAACCCCCTCTGACAGGCTTTGGTACTCAAATTTAGCAATCAAGGTCTTGTTTAACAGCAGAGACCTCAAATAGTCAATCTGAGAAGCAGTCCATCCAACACCTTTGTCAATAACACCATGCAGGGAGCACACATAGGTCACTACAGGCATTCGGAAGAATTCTGCTGCCAGGTGCCTTATGCTGTCAATTTGAGTAAAGTGTTTCTTGCCATAATCAACTTGCAATACCTCTGCTATGTTACTAGATGGCATGACCAGCTGCAAGACTGCTCGATACCACTTGCCATCTGGTCCTCTAGCTGCACATGGAGACCCCAATGTTTCAGGCGGTGGACACATTCCCACTCTACCCTCATAATGCTTGGTGATCTGCTCTGTTAATTTCATCAGCTCCTGAGCGAAAACTTTCAGCTGACAAAATATGCGTGAGGGGTTTGTGACCTCCGTCACAACCACCGTCTCTACCATTTCAGGTTGCAGCTCCGGGTACATATAGTTCAGTTGCGTCTCTGGGTGCCTGACCTCTGTAGATTTGTCACTGGTGGACTGATTGGCTGGAAGCTTTGTGGGTGAGCCTCTGCTCGAGGGCTGCAAATGATGAGATACAAACTCTCTGAACCTCTCTGGCAGAAGCTTCTTGGCAAAACCCATTTCCAAAATCTGCTGTGAAAGACTTGGGATGTCAAGGAGAAGAGTCCGATGAGGCACAAAGACTTCCTGAACACATGCATTCACTATCTTACCACTTAGAGATCTCAGGAACTCCAAGGCCATAGGAGACCATTTGTTATCAGGAGACAATGGTAAAACATTGGCAAGAACACACAACTCCACCTCCGGAGGTAGAAGGAAATGCTCTCTTTTGCCCCAGGCCAACATGTTAGTCTTGACATTCAGTGTCTTCCCCTCATCAAAAAGAAACACATTGTAATTGGATGACATACGTGAAACTACACGTGCTCTATACCATGTTTCACATATCTGGACCAAGCATTGGTCTCCTGGGCTCCCGTCTGCCTCTCGAAATCTCTCTCCATAACACTGAATCTCTTTTCGCATCTGCTCATAAACATGCTTACTCTCTTTGCAAAAATTTCCCCAAAATTCCACCATAACACAGAGTGGATTTGAGTTCACTCGGGTTATCAGTACAGTAACATTTGAACCTGCCGATGGGAGTCCCGCAATGGAACACATGGTGGTGTCTTCCCAAGTTGGGTTCATCCATCAATTCCAGATATCCAGATGTGACATTACATTCAATGCCTGTAAGGACCAAACAGAAAAACAACAAACAGATGCACTCAGTCAATTATTCAAATCTAATTTGAAGGCCTAACATTTGAATTAAATACAAAACACACTAGACTGGTATTAATTCAAATCTGAAAATCAATTTCCACATCATTGTTAAGGCGAGACACGGCAGGTGAAAACATCGTTTTTTCATGCACTGGTCAATTTCGAGATTTTGGGCTAATTTGCTACCTTAGCATGTATTCTTTCACACTACTACAACAACAAAGCCCGATTTACACATTTAGGTGTTTATTTCATTACATTTTGTCTACTCGCGCCTGTATATTTCTCCTAAATTCACCAAAAGTTAGTCTTCTAACGTTTCATGCTCTACCGCGAACGTGATACAAAACATAACATGTGTAGTACCGTTGGAAAGCTCTGTTTTTCCTGCATGACGTTGTGCTATCCAAATATGGACACTTCCTTTGTAACCGCAACCAATCGCGAAAGTTCAAAGGCGAGTCTAGGCTGAGAACGGAATCTCTTGGCTGTGTTCCAAGGCTGTTTTCTCAAATTGAGTTTTTATCATTTTCCAGTAGAAACATCTCAGCCTATGTAGCACCTATGTACACCAAACTTTCCAGATATACACTTAGCAGTATTCTGAAGATATTTACAGAGGGATTTGTTAATAAATCATTCCTGGCCTGATTTATGTGACATTTTAATCAAAAATATAAGGCAAAAATCGATTTTTTAAGGCTATGGACAGTATATTCTGATTTCCTAGGTAATGAAAGCAGATATCCTGAAATCCCTCTGTAATTTTATTTTTATCTTGTATGCAAACAAAATGAAAGAATAATTTTGTACCAGGCTTTATCATATGTTCAGATCTATCTACCGAAAATATATGCAAATTTGCGCATATTTAATGAGATAATGACTAATTTGCATAATTAAACATTCGAATTTCAAAAACTTTTAATACATTTTTTGTTCATACTTGTGTAAGTAATCAACTGAGGAAGTTTCATGGTGATGTCTATTATTTAAAATTTTTACCCTATTCACCTGTAGTGTCTCGCCTTAAATAATGGTAAGAGAATCTGTATTCATGTGTTCTTGAATTCTTGAATTTCCCCTTGGGGATCAATAAAGTATCTATCTATCTATCTATCTATCTATCTATCTATCTATGGGTTGTCACACACAGTAATGAAAAATACTGACATTTCATTATATTATTTTTCTGCGATAGGCTTATGTTGTGATATGGAGAATAACTAGATGTATCGCATAGAGGTACAAAATATGACAGCCGCTCAGTCCTGTACATCCTTTCCGCGAAAATAAATCACGCTTGTCAATTTGTCTCCATCTCCTACTAGGGCTTTAACTCCGAACTTCGTTATTCGAATATAATTCGATTATTTTAAACATTAAAGATATTCGAACGAATTTTAGGGATCTGTTAATATTCCAACCTGTAGCCTATGGAGATAATTTCTATAAATGTATTTGGTTGTAAACGTTGTTTTCAATTCAGATTCCGAGGTTTTTTTCACGCCTGGTGAAGTAAAATCGCGAGCTCATTAGCAAGGCTATTATTGGTCATCTGGGCTCCTGTAGGTGACGTTAGCATCCTGGCTGGTTCGCGCTTAGTGAGCTCACACAGGCACTTTTATTTTAAACTTCCTAAACCTTCCTCTGATTTTAATCACCTCCGTTATCAATCAAAGCAAACAGGGAAAAGAAATGGCAACACAATCATGAAAAACACTCAAATAAATAAATGTGCAGATAAGTCTGAATGAAAAGCAGCACTGGTTGAAGCCTGGAAATATTGTAAACAAAGTAACGTTAGCTTAATTTGCTAGTTTATCATAGTTTGGTTAGACTGTTCAGTTTCCCTATGTGTGTTTCAAATGAATAATTTTACTCCTTGGGACAGGCCCGTTTGAGTCTTGGAAAATACTCTTCCATTTGCATCAGGATTTGAGATGATTAGAACTTAGCAGTCAATTTGAATGCAACAGTTTTCAACAAATTCGTGCAGCGTGCTAATGATGCTAACCGGATTTAATAGCAATTTAGCCAGTCGTCTTGCACGATTAATGTTTGGATTACATGTGCATGCTGAAGAGGGATGCGCCTGTTAAGCAGGTAGGCCTACTTCTATCGCCTACTCTGGTAGAGTTTGACATACTACAATGCAAGATATATTTAGCCTATTTATTTATGGATAACGTAAGGCAGGAGGTGTGTGTTGCTTTTAATTATGAATGTTCTATCGAACATATTTTTTATTGATATCGATTACATGTCTATTGCGATACATATCGCTATCGTTTTATCGCCCAGCCCTATGCTCAATAATAACAATTTTAACACACACATAAATACTCAGCCTTTCGTGAACGTAGTCTATTGACATAGACTGACACACTGCCCTCTGGTGGAAAGAACATATATAACTTAAGATTGATACCAATATCGGTCTTACTGAAGACATTTAATGGTTAAAATATTATTGATACATATATTTGAATATATTCGAATTTTAATATTAATAAACAGTGTTGGGCAAGTTACTTCAAAATCGTAATGTACTATGCATTACTTATTACTGTCATTTCAAAGTAATTTGTTACATTATAATATTACTGTCTCTGAATTGTAAGGCATTACACTACTATTGCATTACTTTTAAGTTACTTTCACCAAAATATCTAAATATGGATTTGCCATTCTAAATGCAGTTTATTACGCTCAATGCAGCTTGCTCTTCCAAGGGAGGGAGGAGATGTGGTATAGCATAATGACTGAGCTAGGCTTAAGGCAACAGTAGAATGCAATAGGCGCAGTGCTCATAATGCAATACAAGGAACAATCATAGTCAGAATTTTGTTAAAAACCGACAAAAGGTCAAAGTCTGGTAAATTGTGATAGAAATACTGTAACTTTAAGGCCTAGGCCTACTCATTAAAATCAATAGAGAGCCTACTATATTGTAAATCAAAGCTTAAAGGAACCGTATGTAAGATTGTGGCCAAAACGGGTACTACACTACTTTCTTAATGTCTAGTGACATATCAGGGCAATTTTATGATTAATTGAAATAAATTTTTTACATACGGTTCCTTTAATAAAGACATGTCAAGATGGTGGCCTGCTGGCCATTTCGGTGCCCTAAGTGAGTGGCTTTGAGTGAGTGACATTTAAATGATAACTCAAACACCTAAAGTAAAATAAAAGGCCTATTATTTACAGACCATTACTGTGTATTTTTAAACATTAATTTCTGAAGAAATGCTGTTTTACTTATAAATGGTGCACTGTCACTTTAAGAGCATTGATCTTTATGTTGTCATAATGCCCTTTTGCCAGCTCTTGTTTACAAGCCTTATTTGTTTGAGTTACATTGATAGCACAAAATTAACAATAATATGCACATGTTGTGATAAGACCTTAACAGAGTTTTCTTTAACTTTAATGCAGCGGTTTTGAACAAATTTGTGCAGCATGGTCACGATGCTAAGCGGATTTAATAGCAATTTAGCCCACTGTGTTCTATGCAGTGCTTCTATGTGGCAACAACAATCCTTCAACAATCGTGAATGTTTTGTTAAATGCACATGCAGAGGAGGAGCAGCGGGCTCGTTACGAGAGAGAGCGGGCGGGGCGAGGAAAGGCTGTGTGAGTAAAAAGTGCAGCTCATTGAAATAATTTTATCTTATCTTTAATTTAAATAGCAGGCTTACAACATAGAACATCAATGTGTGGTGGCCGGTTTTGATTTCGTGGTGCCCAGCCACAGATTAGTCAACGTATGGAAAACACTGAAGGTGTAAAATTAAAAATATTTAGCAGCACACGTTATGCTTGACGAATCGACGCTCATATTTTGCGTCGACGTATTTTTTGCGTCGACGTCATCGATTACGTCGACGCGTTGTCCCAGCCCTAATGGTGGTCCAAGAGCTGACCATGCACCGGTCCAACTGAGCAGTGATGACAGCATAGGATGACAGTCAGGTATGAAGCACTGCACCATGTTGCTAATGTTAACGTTAACCGCTTTCACACACACGATATAAAATACACGATGATAAATATAAAATTCAATATCAAAACACTATTATTTACACGATTACTCCTGAAATAACTGCTATTAACTGCACATTCACTATATAAAAATAACTGTTTGGAGGAAAGGGTTTGCATGCTGTCGCCGGTTGGAAATTGTTCAAATGGCAATTTGTGCCGGTTCGTCCTTTTGGTTTATGGGATGAGTAGTTCCTTCGCTCGGAAATGAAAATATGTACGTCTTGTACCTTTGACTTTTTTTGGATTTTGTCTTTGTTTTTTCACTCGAAACGATATGTTGTATGCTTATGAGTTATGCCGTAGCTGGTTAGCCTAAGACATGCTGTAAAACTCTTTAGATACGGATTTTTCCAAAACATCAATGGGACAAATGAATGGGAATCTTACTTCCGGCACCTAACCGCATTTCGGCTGTGGGCGGGACTGTGATGCTTTATTGATCTACGACTCCATGCGCGCCCATCTCACCGATGCTGTCAAAAACCAAGTGAAGCTAATTCGGAGCTTGCAGTCATTCCGGGTGGATTAACTAAACTCCAGCCGCTAGATATTGGTGTCAACAGGTCGTTCAAAGTTAAACTGCGAGCTTCATGGGAGCAGTGGATGACAGAAGGCGAACACACATTCACCAAGACAGGGAAATGGCGCTGGGCGACTTACGCCACTATCTGCCAATGGATCGTGGATGCCTGGGCTAAGGTATCAGTCTCAACTGTGGTCCAAGCTTTCACGAAAGCCGGAATCATCACTGAACTGCCAGGTAACAGCGGCGACACTGACACAGACTCGGATAATGAAGAGAGGGATCCGGGCATGCTGGATGCCGTAATCGCCTAACTGTTAAACTCGGACACTGAAGAGGGATATGTGGACGAGGAATGAACTGAAAAAGTGAGTGTATTGTGTTGTATTTTACGTGTTATAACTGAACAATTTTGAGAGTTATTGTGAATACGATAACGTTTGATTTAGCAGTATCAGAGTGTGTTTTTTTTACGTGTTACAACTGAACAAGGTTGGGAGTTATTGTGAATACGCTAACGTTAGATTTAGCGATGTGTTTTTTTGACGTGTTAGGCTACAACTGAACAAGGTTGGGAGTTATTGTGAATAGCCTGCGGTACGCTCATTAACATTTGAACAATGTTGATAGTTATTGTGAACGTGTTTAATAAAGTTTGACTGACTGACTTATGTGACTGTTTTGTTTTGCTTAGCTTAATGCGCCTTATAGGCCGGTGCGCTTTATATATGAAAAAAGTTCGAAAATAGACCATTCATTGACAGTGCGCCTTATAAAATCCCCATGGTAACTTATGTGCCATCTCTTTTGTGAAACCATGTCAAGGCTAAATTCTTCCAGGATAACCAAAAAATCCCAGCTTAAGGCGAGACACTACAGGTGAATAGGGTAACATTTAAAAATAATAGACATCACCATGAAACTTCCTCAGTTGATTACTTACACAAGTATGAACAAAAAATGTATTACAAGTTTTTGAAATTCAAATGTTGAATTATGCAAATTAGGCAGTATCTCATTAAATATGCGCAAATTTGCATATATTTTCGGTAGATAGATCTGGACATATGATAAAGCCAATTATTTTTTCATTTTGTTTGCATACAAGATGAAAATAAAATTACAGAGGGATTTCAGGATATCTGCTTTCATTACCTAGGAAATCAGAATATACTGTCTATAGCCTTAAAAAAAAACGATTTTTGCCATATATTTTTGATTAAAATGTCACATAAATCAGGCCAGGAATGATTTATTAACAAATCCCTCTGTAAATATCTTCAGAATACTGCTAAGTGTATATCTGGAAAGTTTGGTGTACATAGGTGCTACACAGGCTGAGATGTTTCTACTGGAAAAAAAGAAAAACTCAAATTCAGAAAACAGCCTTGGAACACAGCCAAGAGATTCCGTTCTCAGCCTAGACTCGCCTTTGAACTTTCGCGATTGGTTGCGGTTACAAAGGAAGTGTCCATATTTAGATAGCACAACGTCATGCAGGAAAAACAGAGCTTTCCAACGGTACTACACATGTTAAGTTTTGTATTCCAGTCGCGGTAGAGCATGACACGTTAGAAGACTAACTTTTGGTGAATTTAGGAGAAATATAGAGGCGCGAGTAGACAAAATGTAATGAAACTAGATGTACCGCAGAGCGGTACAAAATATGACCGCCGCCCAGTCCAGCACATTTTTTCCACAAAAAGAAATCACGCTGAAAGGCCTATATGATTCTAACTGTCTCACTAAATTGCATTATCCACACTCAATTCTCACTGGTATCTGCTAGACAACAAGTACCAAAACATGATTAGTTCATAGATTTCACATGTAAAATTCATTTTATACAACCCCACCTCCATCTTGCCTGTTCATAATTATGAGAAATTCTTGATTGTTTGTGTTATGTTTATGTTATGTGTGTGGGTGTGTGTGTGTGTGTGTGAGTGTGTGTGTGTGTGTGTGTGTGTGTGTGTGCGTGCCTGTGTATGTGCCTGTGCATGGAAGCGTACATATGTCTACTGTGTGAGTATGTGTCATGATTACTGTGAATGTGTGTGTGTGTGTGTATCTGTTTGTGCACATGTGTGCACATGAACTGGGCTAACATGACCCCTGGAGGCAAATATACGGAAAAAATGGTCATCCTAGGCCCTACAGTTCAAGATATTCACAGAGAACTGTGTCTGGCCTACCCTCCTTTCGGGGGGTCCAGTCCAGCGGGGGGGCTACAGATCAAAACGAAAAATGACAGTTCCATGCTATCCATGTGGGGGTACATGCCCACCAAGTTTTGTGTACCCCGGTCTTTCAGTGTCCCGGGAATCCTTGTTGGTGTACGTCACTAAATGTACACATAAATTGTTTTATTGTAAGGCCCCCCATGAACGAAAGTACACAAAACTTGGCATGCATTCGGAGGGTGTCATAATGATCCTACACTTTCAATTTCGTGCAGTTTTGACCATGTCAGCCAGAGATATTGTGATGAAAACACCTAATTTTTTGCTTTTTAATTTTTAACTAGGTGGCGCTATACATGAAATAAGTGGTAATGGGATGGGTTGACATGGCCCCTTGAGATCAACATACAAAAAAAAGGTGGACCTCCTAGGCCCTACGGTTCTCGAGATATTCACAGAAAACTGTCTCCGGCCACCTACAGGCCAGTTGGTGTATAGTAACATAAATGAATTTATTGTGTGGCCCCCCATGAACGGAATTCCACGAAACTTGGCGTGCATTCAGAGGGTGTCATAATGATCCTACACTTCCAATTTCGTGCAGTTTTGACTATGTTAGGTCACAGATACCTGCGATTACAACACCTCATTTTTACTTTTTTGTGTTTAACTAGGTGGCGCTATACATGAAATGAGTGGTTATGGAATGGGTTGACATGGCCCCTTGAGATCAACATACAAAAAAAAAATGGTCCTCCTAAACCTTACGGTTCTCGAGATATTCACAGAAAACTGTGTCTGCCCTACCCTCCTTTCGGGGGGTGCAGTCCAGCGGGGGGGCTACAGATCAAAACGAAAAACGATGGTTCCATGCTATCCATATGGGGTTACATGCCCACCAAGTTTCGTCTACCCCGGTCTTTCAGTGTCCCGGGAATCATTGACAGAAATTTGGACATGCGAAAAAATAAATAAATAAATAAATAAAAAAAAAAAAAAAAAAAAAAATCTGACTAAACCTATATGACCGCCGCTTCGCTGCGCGGCGGTCATAATAAACACCTAAATGTGTAAATCGGGCTTTGTTGTTGTAGTAGTGTGAAAGAATACATGCTAAGGTAGCAAATTAGCCCAAAATCTCGAAATTGACCAGTGCATGAAAAAACTATGTTTTCACCTGCCGTGTCTCGCCTTAATCCCTTATCTAGGTTTTGTGAAATACCCCTCCAGTCAAAAAACCAAAACAAACGTCCTAATTAGTGTCGTCACGATACCAAAATTATGACTTCGCTACGATACCTGCCATAAATATCTCGATGCTCGATACTGAAACAATACCACGGCGAAATCCTAAAATATCTGGAAAAGAATGGACGCAGACCTCCAAGTGTATTGAGTCATTTGTGTTGAATTTGGTGCACTTTTGTAGTGTGCAGGTCAATTCTGGGTTCTAAACTTCTAAACTTCCAACATAATTATTTTTTATAGACAGTAAAATAGTAATTTTTGTGTGATTAAGTCCTTTATTGTTTGTTATAATTCATTTACATGGTGTTTTGGCAATAAAGTACCTTTAAATAGCCAAAGTAGGCTAGATCAAGGTTAGTGTTGAAATTACTGCATGCAAATCACTGAATGCTATGCGGAGGGGCCTAATCTTTAGGCCATCTGATGTAGGCTACCCTAGGCCTTCCCGTGTTTATGGGATTTCTTTGACAGTTGCAAAGGGGAAAAAGTGAAGATAGTCTTCTTTGCTCCCAGTGTACAAGTACAACGTTCCAACCAGGTCTTGGTCAGATAGGCCTACACCATTACCTGTTGCAATATATCTGTGTCGGTTACATTACGTCTATTTATTTGATAACATTATTTGCTACCACGTAAAAGCCACTATTATTAGTAGGACTCCACACGCTTCAGTGGTATAGCCTATGCTGTGGGCTTTAATTAGCGCATTTCGGGTAGCCTACCCTACATCTGGGCAATAATTATTGAACAAATTGCAGTCTACATGCCATGACAAACATAACCAGTAGTACTGACCGAATATTAAATAGATCGTTTGCAAGTTATGGCAATGTTATACTAGCGTGAACATTGCGTTTTCATCACAGCACACTATGATCAGTCATTATGTCTTGTCAAAATTCACTGATGAAGGAAGGTTCGCTTTATCTCAGAAAACCATACTCGTTTCAGTTAGGCTAGACTACAACTGAAGATGAACTTGGCACTAATCATGTAGTGGTGTTTTCTATAGCCTATTCCAGTGGTTCTTAACTGGTCTGGCTTTGGGACCCACAATTTCCATGATCATGAAGTCAAGACCCATATATATTTTATAGCGTTCAAGACAACAGATTTGGTGAGCTACGTGCTAAGAAAGGTGAAGTGCCTGTAGGCCTATTTGTTTGGAACATGCTGTTTGGCATTACATTTGTGAAGTCTCCAACTCCTGATGTCACCTTAAAGTACTTGACAGGTCTGTCTTTGACGGGTGTACTTTATTATGAGGCATTTTCACTCATGTTCCAGCAATTGTGAACATCGCACACTGTGGATTCTGCACCATTTCGTCTCAATTTAAGTCTATTTGAAATGGGCGATTTCTTCTCTTTTTTTAACCACAAGCTCCGCGACCCACCCAGAATGGTTCCGCGACCCAATTTTGGGTCCCGACCCACCAGTTAAGAACCACTGGCCTATTCGTTAACCTGTCGTTCTTTGAACTCTTTAAAAATTTTGGGATATGTCTGCAAGGTGCCAAGTTCTATGCGTACCCTACTGCTTTTGAATGACTTTGAAACATATTTTACAAACGGGCCTCTGTGTACCTGATGGCTTGTCTTCACTATCCGCGCGATGTATCCGTAGTAGTTCCAGATTTCACTTCACCTTTTGTTTTATCCACAAGCCGAGGACTGTCTTCAAAGAACTAGTTGACGTTGGCTGCGCTCTCACTCACTCAGAGATGCCTGCTTCACACGCCCATTTGCCTAGATGCTTGCAAGGAGCATGGAGAGTGGGAGCGGTCCACACAGACACAGAACACTATTATTTTAACTAGACTGCATTTCCGGCGGGAACTGCGAAAGTGTGCTTGCCCTGGTCCGGTCAGCAAAGTGAGCAGACAGTGGCATACGCTATGCTGAACCTGGCTTGATCCAAGCATTCTAACAGTGCCTTTCAGTATTGGAGCAGTGGCAATATCTCAAAAGCTCTAGGAGAGGGCTATTCAACTATTGGCTTGCGGGGTGAATGCGGTTCGTTGGATTTTACCTGTGGCCTGCCTTCGAATTTAGCTTCTATGACTAAGATCAAATGAATAAAATAAAACGACAGCAGTGATTGGCTGCAAAAATAAATAATGTCACGCATCTTGCGCCTCTCAAACTGGGCTATCAGGTAACCTACAGAAGAATTGAAATTATGAAATATGACCAAGACATTAAAATGCTGCTTGTTTGTCAGGATACTTTTTCACTGATTTATTAAAAAAAAAAATATGAGCTATGAGTGTGAATGTTATATATTCCATCCCCTAAATATGTTTTACTGGTTTATTTGACAAATAATCTATATGGATTTGCTCTAAAAAAGACCTTATGTCTGTCTGGGATTGTTTTGAGAGCCTATGTATCTCAGATGTATATCAGAATAAAGGAATACTTCATATTACTCTAAACCACCTTCTGTAAATCAACTGTAAGCTTATACTACTGTCTACATTGCACTATATTTCTTGACCTATGTCTATTTCATCCCCTTTCTATACTTTGCCAGTCGTTCTAAATGGATGGTTGCTATGGCCAAAGTTCAGTTCTATCTCTGCCATTTTCAAGCGGGCATATCCTAGAATTCTGATTAACCTTATCTTATTTGAAACATCTCTATTTTACTTCCATACAGTGGGTCCCATTAAGAAGTGGCCACTTCATTCGCGCTTACTGTGATTCATGCAGCAACATTATTAAATTAATGTCACCATATGCCTATGCCTACGTTTGCAAAGAGAACATTTTAATTTGATTCACAATGAAACGTTACATTTAATGTACACGTCATTGACAATAGGTTAGTTTTGGTTGTTGTTGGTGGTGTTTCTTAGAGCCCGACCGATTTATCAGCGGGCCGATATTAGCCATTTTCCAAACTATCGGTATCGGCATTTATAATGCCCGATAAATGAATATTTTAAAAATAAAATAAAAACGGACGAAACACCCTTCAACCATGTCATGAGTGTTGGCGTTGTATAGTTTGTCCACCAGAGGGCACTCCGTCCCTGCTGGCAACACTGGTGTCTAACGCGCCACACATCCTGCAACCTGCTGAGAACCAGTTATCCGGGAGTGAGATCAGTGAAGTGTGTTCATGGTGATTTGGTCACGAGACATACATTGCTTGAATAACAATTAAAAGAACATCCCCTTATTAGACATTCTCTGTCTTAACTCAAATAAGCATGACAAAATTCATGACAACAGTGTCCAGTTTTGCTGCTGTTAAATAAGTTGAGAGTGAAGTGGAATTAGCTAGTAATTACGTTACGTTGTTACAGTGTAGTTGACTGTCTGTCCTTTTAACTTTTGACAATGTGACTGAAGATGTATTTCTTTAATAGCGTGACAGTTATAGCAGTGAGACTTCTCTTTCCCCGGCCTGTTATTTTGAAAGCGTATGTTTTACAATTTGCAGTATGACGTTATCCATTGCTAAATTATGGCTCATCATAGACTAGCTAACCACAAAGCTAGCTAATGCCATGAATATCAGTGGAAGACCGTTAACGTTAACATTAATGAGCTTGGAAACCACAACGAACTTATTCTGCCTAAATAAAGTAATGATTACTGTATTTATAACTAGTATATCTGTAGTTCCAGTCCCTGCATTGTAAAATGTAAATTAGACGTGCGAGGAGGAGTGAACATTTAGACATAGAGGAAAAGTATCAAACGTAGCTTGTGCAAAACGTAGCTTGTGCATAAAAGTTAGCTTTTCTTTTACATGTGTGAAATCCAATGACGCCAAGTGTGCGTTTCAGACTGTCGTTCAGCCGCAGCATTAACGAGTTACATAATGGATTTAGATGACTAAATAGTAGCTTTTAGAAGGCAGGCAGCAACTGATGATTGAAAATGGTTTGATGTCTGTTTCGGAATCAGAGTTGCTAGGGGCAACATCAAATAAACGAAATGAGAGTCTTTCAGTATTAAAATGTGTACGTGTGATTACGAAATGGATGTGTGTGGTTTGCAATTAGAGTAAACAAGAAATAACATTTCCAATAATTTCCCATTATAAATTGCATAATATTTGCACCTTCCTTACTTGTGAAGCTCACATAATTCTAATGATGTCACCGTATTTATGTGAAATGTAATACAACATTTCCACCTAGCGTTCAGATGTATTTAACCTTAGGTGACATTTCCTGCTTGTGTAGTCAACTCCATGCTTTAAGGAAAACAATCTAGTTTCCTCTTCAGAAAGCAATTACCAGGTCGTTTTTGTAACAGAGATGGCTGTTTATCGATTAATCTAACGTTTTTTTTTTATCAGTCCGATTCGATTTTGATTCGATTATCTCCCCATTAATTCACTAATAGCAACTTCTACATGTTTATTTACATATCTGAATGAAAAAACATGAATTCTTTAACATTGCAATATATGTTTATTGCTTTTAAGATTACAAAATAAAAGACTATACAAGTGCAAAGTAATGCATTCTTAGTCAGAGGTAGCAGTAGTTCAGTAGTGTATGTCTAATTGAGTACCTGTCATTTTAAGACGTTTGTGTGGGAATCCTTGCAATTAACATTAACACAGTTAAAAGGCTGCTGATGTGTGGATGCAATTCATAACGTAGTTAGTTCAAATAATGGTTCGTAATTCTCCTTATGACAAGCACTTTTAAGTCTTGGAAAACACTTTTCCATTTACATCGGGATTTTGCAAACATTCAGAGTCAATAAAATGAGCCCTGCATGAATAACGAAAACAAGCAGCTGCAAGTAAGCATGCTAAACTTGACATCCAAACAGTATTCTAACGTTAGCTTTGAGATACTGCTTGATTGCATACTGTAACTTAACTTGGTACATTGAGGAGACTAAACTATGCTGTGATAAGACCTTGGGCATAAAAAAAAAAATTCTTGGGTTCCGGTTTCCGACCGACCCTGTCAATTTATGTGCGACCCAAATTTATTTTATGAGCTTGGGGAAGAAATAACACTAAATAGTCTAGGCTACATTAAATAAATCCACAAATAAAAGGCAAACTATAATTACATTAATTACCCCTTGGTATGTATAGGGATGAGCATATATGTCCTTTTAGCTTATGTCATGTTTGCTAGCTTGTGGGCTTAGTTTGAGTAGTGCTAAAATCATAGAAATTAATAAAATTGCAAGACATTTACCTCTTCTATGATCCAAGAATGATTTCATTAGAGTTGTTTTTTTAACATTTATTTTAACCCTTAGAACCCTAAGCTGTTTTTAGGGCATTTTCACTACCTTTATTCATAAGGATTTATTCTGGTCATTGTAAGTGACACACACACATATTATATATTGTTTTTTTCAGCAGAGTCTAGGCTATCCATCATTTCATGTATTAGTACTGGCATGATTTTTAAAGAATTAAAATACAAAATGCGTATTATAAAAAATCTTATATTTTGACATGTATCTCACCACAGCAAGCTCATAGCTCTACATGCATTCCATTTGTGTGTAGGGCAGACGGTCCTGAATCTGGCAATATAATTGCCATGTTGGAGGGATACTCTGGGGCTGAGTAATTTACAGAAATATGTGGTGTGTGATTTACGGAAATAAATGCCATTTTTTATTTAGTGATTAAAAATGACCTTTCTGCACTCCATATCTTTGACACGAACTGATCTGACCTGACTTGACCAGAGTTTGCGTGTTAGCCTGCGTGTGAATGCACTCAATGATTCTCAACTTTATACTGCATTGCCATAAACAAAGTAAAGGCAAAAAGGTGTTTCTTTGTTGAACAAATTGGGATGCAATGTGCGCCTTGAATTGGATGCCATGCAAGAATTTGCTAGGATCTCAAAACCGGATTATGAACATGCTTTGCCATAGAGAAACACACGATGGCGTTGGATTATAAACATGCTTTGCCACAAAAACAGCCAAAAACGTGGGTAAGTCCAGCTATATGAAGTTATTATTTTGCTGTCACTTCGTCTGTTTTATAACCCAGAAGGATGTACTTGGTATCAAATGATAGCTCTGTGTCTCCTCTTTCATCTGACATGCGTGGCATATCTATCCGATCACGGGTCCGCGAGTAATTCAAACGAGAGTAATGGGAGTGCAGCGTTGGTTTGTGTACATGACGTTATTATTTTGCTGTCACTTCGTCTGTTTTTATAAGGCAGAAAGATCGATAAACATGGTACCAATGGATAGCCCTGTGCCTCCTCTTTCATCAGATATGCTTGCCATATCGATGCGATCACGGGTTCGCGAGTAATTCAAACGAGAGTAATGGGTGCGCAGGTGAACGCAGAGAAGTATAGACTGTAAATATGATGCAATTTGATTTAATTTCATGATTTTTTTAAATGTTCATACTTGATCGTACAGACAAGTGTGTAGTCTCTTTGGAAAGCCCCACTTCTGGTCTGTCATGCAATAAAGGTTTCATCTCGCTGCGACGAACAGTCCCGGAGCAGTGTAACAGAGAAGAAAGGGTGTGTTTTTTGACGCACTTTACGTCAATTGGGTTCTAAGGGTTAACTAATGACATAGAAGACATTCCCAATTGCATCCACATATAGTAATGCACTATGCAAAAAGTGATTTACACTCGTAGCCAAACACAGTGACATGCAAGCATTCCAATCCACTCAGAAATGTAATTAGGTTACTCTCACGTCCTTAAAGGGGCAGGCAGTCAATTAGACGTACACCACCAATGTAATGACATTAAACAGAAGTGTAGTCAAATAGTTTAAATCAATATGAAATTACTAGATACTTACTTGGCTATTAGTAATTATGCAGGCCACAGACTATGAATTATTAAAAAGATATGAACTTAATATGAATTACAAAATATAGGAATGTATTGAAACATATGACATGATGCCATCTCTTTAGGTGACTGTCTTTTTTGGACAGTTCTACGAAAGGTTATACTTTGTGAATTACCTCTGTCAAAGCATTTTCACAAATAAAGTAGGCCTACTTTGATTTTCTGTAATCCTTACTGTTTACCTTTGATTATCCTTTTTTAATAAGCATCAAGATTATCAGTGTGATTTTGGTCTTACTAACCTTAATTGCCCTAAATTTAAAAAAATCGCAACTATTTTTGCAATTTTCACTTCATCCCGCAATTTCTCCACAAGAAACAGCTAAAAACACCACAACTTCCATCCAGGCATTTTAGGTCGCAACAGTCTCAAAAAACCTCGCGAAATCCTGGAGGGACTGATTTTCTACCTATAAAAAAACGAAAAAAAAAATAAAAAAATCCCTACCGACCCATGGCCTCAACTGAAAACCAACAGGAACCAAACCTTTTTTTTTTTTTATGCCTTAACAAAGTTTACTTTAACTTTAATGCAGCAGTTTTGAACAAATTTGCACAGCATGGTCACGATGCTAAGCGGATTTAATAGCAATTTAGCCCACTGTGTTGTATGCAGTGCTTCTATGTGTCAACAACAATCCTTCAACAATCGTGAATATTTTGTTAAATGCACATGCAGAGGAGCAGCGGGCTCCTTACGAGAGAGAGCGGGCGGGGCGAGGAAAGGCTGTGTGAGTAAAAAGTGGCTCAATGAAATTATTTTATCTTATCTTTAATTTAAATAGTAGGCCTACAACATAGAACATCAACGTGTGATGGCCGGTTTTGATTTCGTGGTGCCCAGCCACAGATTAGTCAACATATGGAAAACACTGAAGGTGTAAGATTAAAAATATTTAGCAGCACACGTTATTCTTGACGAATCGACGCTCATATTTTGCGTCAACGTGTTTGCGTCGACGTCATCGATTACGTCGACGCGTTGTCCCAGCCCTAGTGCCTATAATTGTCAGCAATGTGTTTTTGTTAAAAATATTTATTTATTTATGAGATTTTCCTTTTTCTCAAAATACATTTGCTTCCCTTCAAGGTTGGATTTTTCCTAATTCTTTTCATTGTGCGATTACAATAAATCACCACCAGATTATTTTTTATACTGGTTTTTAGTCAACTTTCGCAGAGGTGCCAATAATTCTGAAGGGTACTGTAGCTGCACACAAGTACAGCTGCACAAAAATGACATGCCATTGTGGAACAGGTCTCATTTTCTGGTGAAGTACTTCCATACATAGGAATAGTATCACCAGACTCACTCACTTTGGACAAGAGTCTGAGTACTCTCAATTAGAGATGGGCATTCGATTACATTTTCTTAGTCGATCGTCGGGAGAATTAAAAATCGACTATCGATTAATCATTAATATTTCTAGGCCTTTAAGTTTTTATAAATTTAAAAATGCAATGAAAATACAAAAATACAGTGTGTTTTTCCTCGATGAATGATGGTTTGCTTGCTTGTTATGGGCGTGATGCAGAGAAACTTGTCTGTATGACGAAACGCCGGTTGTTAGTGATTGGTTCAAAGCAGTTCAAAGAAACTCCAATGATTTTAAACCTCAAACTGTGCCCTCCCACCCGGAAATAAACGTTTGCAGATGGATCTAGGCCAGACTCTCTGCAAAGTCTAACTGCTTTTCACTCTTCTTAGAGAACGTTTACAATGTCAAAACAGCATGTTACATAGAGATGATGATACTCTAATCTCAATTGCAGCAGATCTAACTTGAACGTTATGCTACTCCATTTAATTGTGAATGCGTTTGAGCGCACACCAGAGGGAAAGAAAGAGAGCGGCAGGTTCCAGCTCAGCTGGCTTATTATTGTTGATAATTGCTATTTCCTTTTTTATAAGAAACGTAGCAAAGATCATTATGAGAACTAAAGGTGTGGACACAATGCTTAAAGTGACAGTGCACCATTTACAAACAGCATCAAATGTAAAAATTATATTACTGTCATTATTAGCATTTAAATGGTATGAAACATTAAACATTCAACCCGCAGGCCAAAATTTTCAAAACCCAATGTGACCCTCGAACCAAAATGTTTGCACACCCCTGCTGTAGAGTGTGTGGGGCAACAATTCCGTGGAATAATCTACTCTACCACCTCAAAACGAAACGTCACTGAATACCAACATTGCGAAGCTTTTTCTTTTTAAAAGTCTCTGCAGCTAGTGTACTTGAATTTTATTTAGCGGCAACATTATGTTGTATAATAACCAGGGCTCCAGAGTGCGACCAATTTGGTCGCATATGCGACCTAATTTTTCAGAAGTGCGACTAAAAAAAAAATCGGAGGTTGCACCGGTGCGACCAGCTATTCGAGAGAGGAAAAAGTGTCCGATTTGAAACTCTACCTTTGGTTCAATAACAGACACATATTTGGCCAATATCGTGGTTTAAACAAATCACAGATAGTGAAGGGCGGGACATCCCCTCTGATTGGCCGTGGCCCAGTGCCGGTGTGTAAATTTGAAAATGCGTGTGCTGCAGAGAGAGAGGGAGGTCAGAGACCCGTCAGATAAACAGAGTGGATGTAGTTGCATTACAGTGTGGTCACATAGGCCGAGATAAATGTCCCCTCTCCCCACTGCCTTTCAGCGGCTGGCAGCAGCAAACCGATCAGGCGAGCCCGAGATGATGATCAAGTTTATCATTGCCTACGATAGGCCTAGTGAAACTTCCCTTCACCAAGTTCAGTCCGAAATAATTATTCACCAGAAAAGTCACTGCAGATGAAAAGACTTCTTAAAATTGTGAACAATGCATACAAGGCCTTCGCGAACGACAGATACAGATATCGCCGAAAAGGAGTGCGTCATTGACCGCAGTTACATGCAGGGAGTAACCCGGTTTTCAACAGCAATATTCGTTTTGCGCTAGAGTTGTGATGGCATCAATCAATTTAATCCGGTATTTGGCGCAAACCGAACATCGCTGCTACATTTAAAGCCGAATATTCCCTGCATGTATACAGTGGTCATTGTGTACGGTGAATTGAATGGACACATTTAGATCGAGCATGATAAGTCATTGCAATAGCCTATAATAATAGGCCTACCATTTCGTTACTGCATTAACCATGTTCTTATTGAAAATTTAAAAATACTAAAATTAAAAAGTAAATTGCATTGTGGGGCTGTCAAATGATTATTGCAATCATTGCAAAATCACATAAAAATCCCCCAGGCTACTTGGAACATCTCTTTAAATTGTGCTCAAATACATTTCTATGGAAGATGCTAGCATGGCGAGCTGGTTTAGCCAAGGCCTAAAGATCAGGAAGGATAGTATGTAAAACATTGAGCCATGAGATGTGCAGTTTGAAGCCCTTAAAAGACGTGCACTGTTAATTTACTCACTGTTATTTTTATTTAATACATCTTGATATGTTTTAAGTTTAAATTTCAGCTCAGTGAAGCACTTTAAGCACCAACACTTCATTAAGTTACTTTTCTTGTAGAATTGTAAATCATAAGTCATAGGACAACCTATATAGGACAGTAATTAAGGAAAAAAAGTGAACCTGCTGCGGTGTTAAATGCGATGTGGTTGAAAATTTGGGTGCACCTAACTTTTGTGCTGGTGCACCTAAGAAAAAAAGTTAGGCGCACCAGTGCAACCAGTGCAAAAAGTTAGTCTGGAGCCCTGATAACAGTTTTGCACAATAAATATTCTCAAAACGACATTCTAAGTTTCTTTCTCTTTGACTTTCCTTAGGGTCTATGTAACAAGTTCTGAAATGGTTCTCATTTTATATTGCGATATATCGTTATCACAAGAGGCTGCAATATATATCGCAATATGGATTTTAGGCCATATTGCCCATCCCTTGTGGAGGTTCAATGACAATCTGTCCATCTCTGCCAAACACTAAAAGTGGGACATGATTGATGTGCTGAATGATCCAAAGTACCAGAACACATGTCCAGATCAAAACAAAAATAGTTTATTGAACACAAAATCAAGCTTATTAAGCAGGGCTCTACAGTGCGCCCATTTCACTTGCACATGCGAGTAAAAAAAATTGCGTGCGAGTGCAAAAAATATTTAGGCGCACTGGTGCGAATGACTTCTAGCCAAGTCAATGTTGGTCTACATTGTCGAGTACTCAAATACACCGCAACATCGTGAAACATTTCTGGTGCGAACCATAAAATTACGTCGCCTATATAGCATAAAAACTACACCTCCCATCAACGTTAGCAGTTTCGGGTTGTGACTCGATAGATGCTTATATCAAATTTAAGGGTGCGTCGAAAAAGCGGAAAGTTAGACTAGCCAGCCAAGATGCGAAGTAGAACTAATTTCTTCAATCCACCGAATTCATCGGATATATGAGGAACAGGATGAGATTCTGAGAATGCAGTGAGAGGAAAAGTTAACAAGCCCAGTTGACGTATTGGCTGCAATATGCAAAATATAGCTGTAGCGAACAGGCACAAAAGTAGCCTCCCATAATACTACCGTTTTATTCAAAGGTAGAACGCTACAGACAACTCCAGGCTTCCACACATGCTTTTTGTTTTACACCGAATACAAGCTGAAGTGCAAAACGAAAGTAAGCATAGGCCTACCATCTGCCTACTGCCTCCATCAGTGCAGATATTTCAAATAAATATAAATATCATTGATTAGACTATGTTGGGTTTTGTAGAAGAGAAAATTCAAGGTTTTAGTAGGCTAGTATTGGGCAGTATGCAGTCAGATAGGTCACCATGGGTATATTTGGATTAGCTACAGGTGGATTCACAAATAAATAAATTGACCTAAGGACCTACATTTGGCAGGATAGCCTACTTCATACGGGCTATATGCAAATATGGCAATGCATTATATTATTTTACATTAACAAAATGTAGAAAAATAGAACGGACTGAAAATAAAGTAGGCACTGATGTTCTTTAAAATCTTGTTTCTTGTAAATCTTGTTTCCTGTAAATGTTGTCAGTCACTCTGCTGTTAGCTGCAGTGTAAAGTTACATTATGTGTAAGTTAAGTACAGAACTGACTGTGCCCCCAGATTTTCGTCTGTGCTCCTAAATTTTTTAACTTGGGCGCACAAGTGCTCCTGGAAAAAAATGTTAGTGTAGAGCCCTGCCGTATGCCAACGTCTGCACAAATTTGCCTGAAAATACACTTTTTCAAAAATGGGTTTCAGAGTGGGAATTTTTGTAAACACCGCACTGGCATTGTCATGTGCAAACGCTGATGTCACAGACCTGACGAAACACCCCTTACCTACATGGCAGGACACCCCAAATGGTCAGTGTCTGTCAGTTTGTCACATAAACATTTTTTTGCTTTACCTCATGATTTCTGTGCAAGCAGCATCAACTTTTTGTAGTTAACTTAAAAGCACACCTTAGGCTAAATATTAATATTAATAAGAATTATAATATAAACATAATGATAATATTTTCCAAATCGTTTCAAGGTCTTCTGATGTGTGGGGTGGCATTACATACAGTTGGCCTAGTCATTTAGCCTTTTCCTAATGATTAAAAATGCTTTAGTTCTACAGGCATACAAGGACTGATGCTAATCAAAAAGAAAAATGCAGAAATCCCCTGACTGAAAAACCTTTTCCCTTTTTATCAACATCCTTACAACTTGAAAATGTTTCCTACTTCAGCCAACTAAAGGACATTTAGACAGGTCAATATCCCTCAGGTTGAGGCATCCTGCTAGCTAGGATAATATTTAGTGGAGGCAGACCTTGGTCTAAGTGGAGCAAAACACTCAACGTCAACTGAAACTTGTCGACACTTTTAACTCAAAACTTAAATGATAATCTTCACAATGCCAGAAGGGAAACTAAGGTCATTTATAATAATGTAAAGTGGGTTGTGCTCATCACATGCTCGCCTATCCGCACACAATCATGCCCTCATGAGGACCAGTTTAGGAATTTCCCTGCCTGACTATCCGCGTCAAACATATTAGTGAGTTAATCTCTACACCCCAAATGGCCCCTAAATGACATCTTGGCAAGTGTCCGGGATTAGTTCACAACGTACACGATATATCGGTCTAGTATAAGGATAATGTTGCTTTGCCTTTCTGACAGCCAGCACATGGCTAACAAGCTCGATTACATTGCACGCTGCTAACTAGCTACGGTTTAGGGAGCTAACGTTACATGTTTCCTGACACACGCATTAGCCAAATCAGATTGAAGCTTTACACTTCCACTTACTTACACCAGTTAAGTGCACTCACGTCAGTAAATCCATTATGTGGGAAATTATTTTAATGTCACTGTGGCTAATTATACGATTTCTAGCGAACACATTCTGTTGCCGCTAAACCATACTTATTGGGTTACCAATGCATTGGATGCTAGCTACTCGCGTTGGCTAC
Source organism: Alosa pseudoharengus (assembly GCF_046254945.1). NCBI lineage: Eukaryota > Metazoa > Chordata > Actinopteri > Clupeiformes > Clupeidae > Alosa > Alosa pseudoharengus. Next base: position 23,233,475 of record NW_027468859.1, on the reverse strand, counting down.
ATGTGGGAGCAGGTGGCTAGGCAACAAGTGAGGATATGCTAGAAATGGCGTCATGCACAACCTGACCATATCACTTACTGATTTTATAGTACCTCGTTTGGTAACGTGCAAAGCTTCGACAAAGTGTTTTATTATCACATTTAACTATTTGGATAACACTTACCTTTGCTAGGTCCTTTTCAGGTTCGCTAACGTTAATGCGTCCCTGTTGATTAGGGCGGTTTGGTGTCGAAATCTTCACTCCACACTCGTTAGGTTGATTTAGCAGACAAAAGAATGTGTATAAAATACGTTCACCCTCAACTAACTCCGACAGACTTCAAGGGAAAACTTGAATGATATCCAGAAATGTTCCGAGAGTACAAAGTTTTCACGGTTCTCTAGCTGAGATCTCCCGCTCGAACGTTACACTTCTTCCACATGTGATGCTTTGCTCACTCACGGAGATACATTCTGATTGGGCCACGGACGTAATTTTGGACAAACGGAATGATTTCCTGCGTCGTTTATAAGTTAATTAGCCTACTGCTAGCCAGGAAGAAATCCAGCTGAACCCCTTAAAAAATAAGCCATTGAGGTCTTTGCATTTTTGGTATCCTTAAGTATTTAGAGGGAGAGCAAATAGCTAACAAACGTTCAGAAAAAGTCCTGTTGGCAAATTTGAGGAAAAGTCGGTAAAGGGGCTATTTCACACAATTTGAGGGTGCTGAATTCAAATATTTTGTTTACCAAGCTCAATTTTAAGTTTTAAGCTTGCTAATTAGCATAATTCACATACTTTTTGGTTTTGCCATCAGATATCATAGGAATTGCAAAAAATAAGGCATTCATATACTCTTTATGTATCAGATATGTTGTAGCCTAGGATAGGACAGGAATTACCCAAATGACCCTCAAGTAGCAAATGAAAATAAGCTAAAATTAAAATATGAATTGAAATAATAGGTAAGATTCAGTATGACGTTTAGAAACAAAATAGATTCCTTGATAATAAATTGATAGAATAGTAGGTGACTGCTCATTTTTCAGTAGAAAGGCCTTTATCACTAACTATTATGAACAGTCTTTAGGGCAAGGACAGTCAGTCTTTACAGAGGATTTACACTGTATTTTTTTTTTTTTTACTGTAAAGGCGAATGTGCTTGCCTAGTTAAAACATCTCACTGGAGCTCTTTTCTATCATTCAAATTCCAGCCATGCAGAAAAATGTGCAAAAGAGTGTGCATGTTTGAGGAGTGCTGAAGAGTGCTATGGAGATTGCATTATTTGCAAAAGATTTAGACAAGATATCCTTTAGTGCAACAAAAAGAAACATTCTCCAGTGCATCATCACTGCATATGATGCTGAAAGGGAAGTGGACCTAGGAGAAATCCTCAGCTATGAACTGATTAATGTCCCTGTACTGTAGCTATTGCAGATAGCGATGGTTATTTGTGAAGTGGAAATAAGTCTATCCTCACTCAAGTGCTGTCTAGCAATATGGAATGTCCAGTAGTGATCACTGCAAAAACTGCTCATTCAACACTGGTAATAGATGCTCAAGATCTAGCTATGTCTTTAGGACACCCATCTGACTGCAGCACATTTAAGAAGTATGCAGGATAGTTTGTAAGAAACTTTTGTATTGTTATTTGGTATTTGTTATGTGGTAGCAAATAATGTTAACTATCAAATAAATAGATCTAATGTAGAAATGCACACAGCTATTGCAACAGATAATGGTGTAGGCCTATCTGATTAAGACCTGAGTGGTTGAAACATTTATTAATACACTGGGAGCAAAGACTATCTTCACTTATTTCCCTTTGCAACTGTCAAAGAAATCCCAGAAACACGGGAAGGCCTTGGGTAGCCTACATCAGATGACCTTAAGATTAGGCTCTTCTGCATAGCATTAAGTGCTTTGCATGCAGTAATTTGAACATTGACCTTGATCTAGCCTACTTTGGCTATTTAATGGTAATGTATTGCCAAAACACCACACAATATAAATGAGCTATAACAAACAATAGGACTTAATCACACACAAACTACTATTTTACTGACTACAAAAAAATAATTAAGTAGGAAGTTTAGAAGTTTAAAACCCAGAATTGACCCAAAGTGCAACAAATTCAACACAAATGACTTGGAGGAGGCCTGCATCCTTTCTTTTCCAGATATTTTGGATTAGGATATCGCTTCAGTATTGAGTATTGTATCGAAGTCATAATTTTGGTATCGTGACAACACTATGCCAGAGCCACTCTGTTTTCTAGATGTCGAGGATTGGAGGCATACCACCAACAAGTGATGCAGCTCAATGGCATATTAGAAGAGCACATTATCAAGCTCTAGTATGGAGGAAAGCACACATACTAAATCCAGTGTTACTAGAAGTAAAATGTTTTTTACTTGTAAGTTGTTGCTAACGGTAGATGCAGTTCTGCATTAGGCTTATTCCCGCTATCTAGTTCATATGTACTGTAGGATATATTCTGAGTTGAAGGTTATCTGTGCAACTTGTTATTGTGATGAAATGCATTAAACACCACATGAGTGACTCACTATGTTAGCAATAAAAATTTGGTTGTGTTTTGATTAATTTCGGAGTTTATTACATGTTAACTGTAATCATGTTCCCATTAAATATATTAATAAACTATAGTATGGGTTCTTTAATGCTCAAACATGTATTTAAAGAACACTTTTATTTGGTTTTAGTGATTACTTTTGAAATCAACCCAATTTAGGGAAAAATAAGCAAAAAAAATAGCTATTTTATGTTAAAATGCTGATTATGCGACTTAGAACTTATAATTGAGCTTGGTAAACAAAATATTCAGAATCAGCACCCTCAAATTAGGTAAGAGAGGTGGTTTACCAACTTTTCCTCAAATTTGCCGTCAGAAGTTCTCTTCTGTGAAGCTGCTCTCCCTCTAATTCAACATTTCTGGGTGATAACATTACTTAGGCGGTGGCAATTATTTTTATCGTCATATTTCCAAAATGGCCGCCAAAAAAGTCGGATGAAAAATAGCATATCTCCCTGAACCATATGTTTCTGGGATGCTGAGTTAAATGAATATGTTGGGGGTTAATGGTTGCAATGGTCAAGGCGATGGTAATTTCTAGCCCAAAATGCAACCAAAACATCATAAATACTAATAAAAATGGTTTATTATTTGCTAACTAAAATTGCTAACTAAAATTGAGAAATTGGTTGTAGCCCAGTGTTAAGTCAAGGTCATTATCATCTGGACCTAGCCTACACTAGGTCGCACGATTTGGGGAAAATATCTAATTGCGATTAGCATATGATTTTTTTGAATGGACACAGTTATTTTGTAAAATAGGCCATGGGCCAGAAGGGCCTACCATGAATTTGCTTTCTTTTAATGGTCAAGGCCAAAATGTATCAGCCATATAGGCCTACTTGGTTTACAATACAGAACTTTGTGCATGGTATGGAGGTGGGACATATTTTAGCTCATGTTAATGCCTGTCTAGAGGGTGTAGATTTTAAGAAAATATGTCATTTAGGCTGTTTAGTTTTCCCTAAATATTACAGGCCAAAATATATCAGCTATATACATGGCTCACCATACAATATAAGACTTGTGAATGGTATGGAGGAAGGGATGTAGTCAACTATTGTTAATGCACACTAGTGATGGGCAAATGAGGCTTTGGTGAAACACTGAATCACTTTGAACAGTTGATTCGAAAATGGGTTCAATACTCGAAGCTTCAGTAACAGCGACCTCTCCTGGTGAAAAGCCAAGACTGCATTTAAATTATCCCGGCTAGATGGTGGACAGGAATAGCCTAGAAATCTAGACGCACCCTAGCGGCGGCAAATTAATTTGCTCAGCTTGTACGTCTAGTATCGAACCATAGGAATTTCTATTGGCTTAACACCGTGGATGACGGCCAATCACAGCGCTCTATTTCGTTAGAGAGTCTTAAGGCGGGCTTAACAGGATAATGACATCCTGCGACGGTGAACAACAAGGAAGGTGGCTATGGCAAACGAAGAGCGGTTGTTTGAATCGGCGTTGGCGTCAACTTTGGAGGAGTTGGACTTGTGCTTTTCTTTGAAAGTAGATCAACACAATGCACTTAAGTCATTCCTTTCGAAGAAGGATGTATTTGCCGTTTTGCCGACCGGATACGGATATGGTCGTAGCGCTGGCCTATTGCATGCCTAGGCAGTTTGAAAGACAATTCTCTGCCCGCCCCTTGGATTAAGCGAGGTGAATGATTCGATGCCAGACTATACATGTCAATGATATAGGATGGCCCGCCAGGCTAGGACAGGAACCTTTACTAGTGAAATTAATCTAGTGCACGCACCATAGGCCTAACCACCCCACCCCGGCCCACACATACGTAGTGCACATAAATAAGAATGGGATATTATTCTTTTTACAAATAAAGATTGATTAGGAGCCAGACTAAAGTTTTTCCACGTCTCTCTTACATTGTAATACAAATAAATCGATACGAACAAACTATGCTTGTCACAGAGGAGCCTACGAACTAAACGCAATGTTGTGCATTAGCCTAAATGGTTTGAAGCACATGTTGAAGCTTCAGTGTCAGACTGACATCACTAATGCACACGCAGAGGGTGGCGTTTCCCAACCATGGGGACCCCATGTGAGGTCGCCCGAAATTTAAACGGGGTCGGCTGAAATATTGGGTATCTTGTACATAAAACTATATGCATTAAATAAATAAAAAAACATGATATCCAAGTTAAGTAACTCATCGGATCCTTCATTATAGCTATGCAAGAATAAACATAGCCATCCTGATTCCCGCATGAGATCATCATGGATAGCCTAATTATGTTTGATCAATGCTCCAAACAAAGTAGAAAAACAACCAGCTCTCGCTCACATGTTGTGAACGATTGGGGTGCCCCAACATTTTGTGACATCAAAATAGGGTCACCTGCCAAAAAGGGTTGGGTGCAGGATTTAAAAGAGTTTAGGTGGTTGAATGACCTTCTCCGTGCTCTAGCGATGATGGGTAAGGTCACTTCTGTTCGCTACTTCCTCCCACTTCTTCCCGTGCAATTAAACTCTCCTAAACACGCATCTCGTCTGTGATTTGCTGGAACAGTTTGTTATGTTTTCATGGGCTAGGTTTGCCAGGTTGTTTTTGTTGCCGTTTTTGTCCACAGAGATCGCGTTTTTTACAGTGTATTCAGGACACAGACAGATAGCGGTTGGTTAGGTGATGTTTGCAGCAAGTGGCATAAAATGTTTTAGCCTAAAAAATGCATTGCATCGCTTAGATCACCTTTAATGCTAGAGGACAAAATGTAAATAGTAAGTGAATAACAAACTCTGAACATTGTTATTGAGATAAAAAAATGTTGCATTGTTAGGCTCGAAATCAAATGGACTCAGCATCCCAGAAAACCTGTGTTTTAATAGCAAAACCATCCAAATCGACCACTTAGGTGTGGAGATATGCTATTCATATTTTACATCCAACTCTTTTGGGGGCCATTTTGGAAATATGCCAATAAAACATTTTCCACTGACTAAATGTAATGTTATCATCCAGAAATATTCACTAGATACAAAAAATGCAAAAACCTCAATAACTTTTTTTTAAGGGGTCCAACCTACGTCACTGCACAACACATTAATTGTCATCATAGTCAGTAACAATGAAATGACTAGAAAGTGAATGGGAAAGACATGTTCTTTTTAATTGAGAAAATAAGCATCCAGAAAATAATCCAGTAACAATTATGTAATTTCCAACATTTTTAAACCACTGTACCAACGAAAAACACTGCTTGTTATATACAAAATCTGATGCATAATTCAAACGTAAAACCAAATAATCAATACAAAATTAGTAAAGTGAGTAGCCTATATTGTGTGGCAAAAGGACAATCATAAAAAGGTGCACTGGTCAGGATGGTCGTCTACTTTGGTGGGTCTGTGTTTATTCCATATTTCTCCTTGAGAAGTTTTAGCTGTTCTTCTTTCTTCTTTGTGTCCATTTTCTGGAAGGCCTAAAGGAGGGAAGTAATAATGTGTATTACCTATCTGACCACAACCCAAATCTGAAGGTTAATACCACCCTGACATGCCAAACCTGAACATTTTTGAGGATGTCAGCCTACATGCTTGCGGCCAAAAGCAGACATAACATATCTAAGTTACATTTTGGATAACCGACCCATTTTTTTAAATTACTTTGATCTATGAAAATAAAACTGTTTACAGGGTCTGATGCTGATGTGTATAAATAATGTCCATTTTCTTATAGTTGATTGCTAGAATGTCTGCAGTCTCCATATCATTTCTTTTCAATCTATTACAATTCCTTATTTATTTTGTGAAAATGATAATACGTCTCTCCCTCATGTTATGCCAACATAAGCACCTCATTGTAATTCACCTATACATAGGACACAGTAGTTAGAAGCTATTGGCCTTGTGTTGTTAAAGGATGTAAGTCATCCATCAATTTACAATACCTAATCACTAAACTGTTTACTACAAACTGTTAATTTTACTATAAACCGTTTGTTTTAATGTTAAGGTAATGTTTATTGACGTCATTGTAAGTCACCTTGGACATAAGCATCTGCTAAGAACCATAAACATAAAATTGAAAATATGTTCAATTACCATCTGAATGATACAAACTATTACAGACTAACAGCTTTTTAAGAATTTCACTTGCATTCTTCAAAAAATATTCATATGTATTATAGCCAAGCCTATTATAGGTGGCATGTTATTGTATTCAAATCATTCTTTAGCCTACTAAAACCATAACCCTATATTTAAAGGAGAATTCTAGCGATTTGTCACATATGGTGATCTGTTTCTCAAGGTCACTGAGTACTGTTGGTACGAAAAAAACAAACACTCGATGACCTCGAGAAACAGATGTATGTAAAAACACGCCAGAATTCTCTTTTAAGAAAGAGGCAAATCACAATTAGGGCTGCTCTATTTGGGGAAAATATCTAATTGTGATTTCTCTGACAGAAGTTGTGCTTGATATGTAATTTTTGGGATTCAGAGAGGCACTATTCCCCTCCTGGAGCAATGGGATGTCTGGCAGTCTCTGCGCCAACACATGGTACCAGCGTACTTTGATGTAGCTGGTGCAGGTTGGCAGGTTTGCGTACCATGACATTTTTTTAAAACATTTACTACACCTAAACTCCTGAAGTGCCTAAGCTCTTCATATTATATTTACACGAATTCATTGTCTGTGCAGTTAAGAGCATGACATGCTTTTGAACTGCTCTAAGATAACCTGTAACCTGAACTCAAGCCAGCTGTCTTTCTATAGACCTTTGCTAAAAGGAACAATATCAGGGACCATAGTGTACTGCGAAGACAGCAAACTGTATGACATAAGGCATTAAAGTGGAAGGCTATTTGAAGACCCATACAAATTGTACTGCAAAACTTACCCTGTTGGCGTTGTAGTACAATACTACCAGGTATCTGTTGCAGACATTAAATCCAGACAAGTGGTCACAAGCATTCTTCGCATCAAAGATGTCCTCATACACAACATAGGCAGTTCCTCGTGACTCTGGTGTATTCCCCCTAAAAAGGAGCAAATACAAATTAAGTTTTAATGGCACAACAGGTTACAGGTTACATTTGTGTATTACCGTATATAACTGGTTTGATTAAACTTTGGATTAAAGTGTCTCCTAAATTTCACATCCACTACATCACACTTTTTTGCTAAATAAATTAATTATTTTATCATTCATAATCAGCTGTTTGCACACTGTGCATTTTTAATACTTAGCCACTTTTATGCTCCCACTGAAGCATAGATATTTTGGACTAACTTATATTATAATATCTTGCATGTTGTACTTGCTGTGTAGTCTTGTTTGTGTGAGCTATATGTTTATGTTTATGGGGCCAAAGATGAATTTTCACAGGAGTGGACAATAAAGATTGTTTTATTCTAAATACATAAATATTGAAAGAAACTCAGTGTAAAGACAGCAGGTATAAGATGTGAGCAAGAACATACAATGATTTTCAAACTTACACTCGGATTTGACGGATAGGTCCATATTTTCCAAAAATGTCGTACATTTCCTCAGCTGTGATCTTGTATGGTAGATTACGAATGTACAATATTCTGTTTACTTCAGGGGGTAAGCGAATCTGAAAGAGAACATGTATGATTATATAGTCATCATTTACAACTAGAGCAGTGCCCTCTCAAAACACTCCTATTCCTGTAGAAAACAATTGCATGCGCGCAGGTAGTCCTTGCGCAGGTAGTCCTTATTTTAATATTAATATAATTGAATCAATTGATCAAATTTTTTAAGTGTTTTGTCCTTCCGCTCTTTAACTAAGGCCATCCTTAAAAATATTTTCGTTTGCCGTAACCCGACCGACCCTGTCAATTTAGAACCGACCCAAATATTTATTTTTTTCCCCTTTTAGTCTGACCGACTTGCCGGTTGTAAACTTGCGTTAATACCGACCGATTGTTTTTTTCACTCTAAACAACCAATAGAAATGCAATGAAATAATATCTCTTTTAGTAGGCCCAAGTATTGTGAATAAATTGCCTACATGCAAACGTGGCTCACTTAAATAAAACCCCGTGGCGTCATCTCTACACCATTAGTTTTACGCATGTCACACTATGGCCTACGCTTCGTTTCATTCACACAAACTGATAACGCTTTTACTTGGCACGAAGTTCTGGAAGAACTGTGGCCAGATCTTTTCTCATCCCTTCTCCCCCCTAGTCTAACGGTGACCGTGTCGGAGTATTGAAATTGGTTGTGGTCTATTCAGCATTTCTCAACATATGGGTCCGCAACATGGAGACTGCTGGTCTGCGGAGTCGTGGAGTGAAATTAGGCCCGGTGCTTCATCTGATAATTTGCTGCGCAGTTGATCAAGAAACCGCGGATCGACGAAAAAAGAAAACAAACGTTTCTGCTATCGATGTCATTAAACATGGAGCCCTACAATTAAGTGGTGAGCACTCATTCAATGCGCGTCTGCGTGAGAGAAACTGAAACTAATCGATAACGTTGGTATCAAATATCCGCTTTAACCTGTTGGAAGGCTATTTATTTATTTAACGAAACTTAATAGAACGACGTTGTTTTTTGGAACTTCCTTAGAAACAGAGCAGAGACTGTATAAAACACTGTATAGCATTGAGTATTGTATAGTCAAATTTCAATATAACGTGGCCAAGAGCTAGTAGCCTTCTTTCTGGGTACATGTAGATGAGCCCTATGACCCCAAAGTCTGCCATGACCGGGCCTCAGGTCAAAGAAGTTTGAGAAAGGCTGGTCTATATAACCTGCATCAGAATGAGATTTGCAATGGTGCGCCTGAAGGCACGGGTTGAAGACCCAGTCAGTTACGTCACGATATGCACATTTGTGTAAATTCATTCCTACGTAATCACCATGACCAAAATTGTACTTTTTTTTTTACTTTGAATCTTGAAAAAAAAAATATTGACCTACCTACCGACCCATTTTTTATTTTTTTTGGCTGTTACTGCAAACAAAAATATTTTTAAGGATGGCCTAATGCCAGTAATCATAACATATTCCTAATCATAACATGAAGTAGGCTAAACATGAGCTAATGTATTCAAAATTGTAACTACACCTACAAGAGCAGATAGGATGAACCCATGTTTTGCTGTGTAAATATCCTAAACCTGGCACCACGATACTGGCTTCTCTTTATATAACAACTCCATGATTTCTGTATATGATTACAGTTGCATACTTTTCTGCACCCTATAATGAATCAAGAAAAAATACTAAGGAAAAGAAATACAAAGTAATGTAGCCTAATAGCCAACTGACATTAGGGGGCAGTTTCCTGTAGATTAAAATAAAATCTCAATGGGAAAAAAGCTCAGGTGTTTATTTCTCAAAGATAGGAGCCGCCCATTAAAATAAAATAAAATAAAACGCACATTGTGCATATTGGTTACAGAGCAGGTCGTGAATATTTTCCAGCATTGTTTTTTTTTATTTTAAGAATGACAAAATCAGAAGTCCATCCGTAATTTTGACAGATTATTAAATGGCTTGTTTTTCAAATATATCCACAAGACAGGCGTTTCGACCATTTGACGGACAACGACAAAGTGCGACGCAACCCATGATTGCTTACGGTTATATTTGCACTGCTGTTGTCGGGCCATTCCACATTATGGCTGTCAGATGAAACAATGAAAAATGAATAATGAAAGAACCCGCAAGGCATTTAGAAAAAATGTGCGGACACAAATCTATAGGCCAAGTTAACTTAACTTCCATCATCATGGCGAAACCAGTCAAAACAAGCGCGTGCTATTTAGCTAGATTGCCTAACGTTAGCATACTACCAAACAAATAAGAACTGGAAAAGGCACAGTGCTTGTCGGTACTATAGTACTAGATAACAATAACCACAAAAATGATGAAAACATGTTGTATAACATTTAAACTTGTTTCACCACTACATTCGACACTCAATTTGCCACATCGTTTGTTGGGAACACCAGAGCTCGTTTATTAGCACTAGACATTCTCTGGGAACACCAACAGCAGATAGCTAGCTTCTAGCTTGCTAACGTTAACTTTAAAAAGAAGCAAACGATAAGTCACATAAATTAATTAAACTTACATTCGCCCGTTTCGCTGCTTGCATAGCCATGGTTGGATCTTATTTCGAAGCCAAATGCAACAAATAAAATAACACAGATCCTGTACAACCACAGAAACCAGCTAACGTTGTATAATCTGCGCAACACAGACACTGGCGCTGTCTGATGACTATCATCCGGTTTGATGATGTCGTTTCCGGAAGGTTGTTGTAAGTCAGTTGAAAAATTAAATTGGATTGACAATTGAAAAACGTCTATATAAAATAATGTAAAATACACCCCGTCAGGTAATCCATGTACTTTTTGGCAGAGCCGTAGATTCGAGTTCGGACAACTAGGGAATCGAGTGGTCTGGGCGGTCACGTGGTTCGTGGACGCCATTTTGCTGACCAACCTTCATGAAATTCCCATTATCACAGTGAAGTAAATAAAGAAAAATAATAATAGACTAGTGAAAATTGGTACAATATGCCCAACTGTGCCGCTTATGGCTGCAGTGTAAGACCGGGAAGAGGGAAACGGATGCACAATTTCCCCCGTGACCCAATAAGAAGGAAATTATGGGAGCAGAAAGTCAGAAGAAAAAACTGGAAGGCAAATAACTACTCCATATTGTGTGAGGTGAATGTCGATTTCTCTCTTCGACTTATGTTAAGAATTTATATAGTAAAAATATAGTAATGTCATCATTAATGTTGTCAAAAAAGTTCTAACTGCTTTAGAAATGAATGAAGTGTGAAGCTTAGAAACTTGTGATCTTTCCATAGTCATGACTTAAAGTTAAGCTTGTCAAATGTCAATTGTCACCTGTAACTCAGATGTAATATACTATGAAAACCGCACGGGCATGTAATTTACATGGGGTCTTCACTAGCCTATACCAAAAAACTATGCATAGTCCGTCGTTTATCTGGGTGGGCTCAGAGCGGCTCAGAGCCTGTTTTCTCTACCACTCTGGGTGGCTGAATATTGGGTGGGCAACCAAGCAAAACGGTCAAAACACACAGACACAAAAAAATCGATACTCCCTCGCTTGAATTTCTGCAGCCAACACCCAGGGATAGGCAGTATTTTTGATAGGCTACATGTATGAATCATCATCATAAAGGAATTGTGACAGATTGATTTCAGGTTCAGAAGAGAAGTTAAGTAAAAAGATAACTTTCCCAGTAATGCCTTATAAACAAAAAGGAGGCGGTGTCTTTCCCTATCATAGAGGGAAGACCATCCTACATTTTGGTAAAGTTTACAGTGATGAGTTCTAACCCACCTCAAAGTAAAAAAGTTAAAGTCAAAGTCTGCTTTATTGTCAATTTCTTCACATGTCAAGACATACAAAGAGATCGAAATTACGTTTCTATCCCACGGTGGAGACAAGACATATTTTACCAATTAGGTCCAATAACATTCAAGTAAACAATATAAAAAGTAAATAAGAAGGCACATACCATGAAGAAATAAGAGCAGCAAAATTTGGGTTGAAATTGTGCAATTGTGCATACAGTAGACAGTCAATATAATAGTGCAAAAGTCAGGTCAATAAATGGCTGAGGTAGTTCTTTTTGACCTAAGTACCTCAGTTATAACGTAGTGAACTGTGGTAAATTGCCTCAAGTGATTTCAGTGTGGAAGGTGCTACATGCACAATGTCACCTTAGTCTAGGACTGCTATTGCAGATATAGATAATATGTAAAAGAAGTATTTTAAATACAAAATAGTATGTTGTAATTTGTGTTTTATTTTGTTGAAGAAAATAGCTTCGCATTTTGTATCAAAATACTTTATTGGTGGGTATTTTTGAAAATATTTTTGGTAAAACCAATGACCTACTTTTGGTAATCACACATCATAAAAGTGCAAAACAGAGTTGTTGTGATCAGAATATTGAGATTCAAATAGATGATCCAGTGCAAGATGAGTAATGTGTAGGTTTCTCACACACACACCAACCTCAAGCTTCTTGAGAACTTTAATCATCCAATTGAAAAGCATGGAACCGGTTATGTGGTGGCCCTGCAACAAGTTGCCAATGTATCGCCTAAACCAACACGATAGAAAATGTATTTATTTAATAATTTGCCCAGATTTGTTGTGATCTTGTTGATCATTTTGCCCATCCCTGTCAACAGCTAGAGTAGCTGATCATTTTGCCCCCCATAGTATAGCACTGTAGCTGCCTGGCTGTTCAAGCAGGTTGGCTGCAGCAACACAAGCTATAGGTAGCATTGATTGTTTTCGGGGGTTTTTCTCGTACCAACAGCACTCAGTGACTTTGAGAAGCAGAGATCTATGTGAAAAATGGCCAGATTGTTGCCTTTAAGACATCAGGAGGAGGGTTTACCTAACACACATAGGCCAACGTAGGCCTACTGCTCAGCTATGTACCAGCAGCTAGCTACCATTAGGCCTACACTCAACACCAACTCATTTACATCCAAGGCTGAGTTTGAGACTGCACACTGCGCAGATGCACAACTGAAAAAAAAACCTTTGACTTCTTGACTTTGTTTGGGTGGGCAAGACACAATGCTTGGGTGGGCTTAGCCCACCCTGAGCCCTGCGTAGAGCTGTTAGTCTCCCGAACATTCCTCACCCATTATCCAGACATGCATGAAAACATTTAACTCAAGGAAAATTGATATAGCCATAGGTTATTTTGAAAATGATTACTTTCTCTTTGGCATTGTCGTAGCATAGCTAGCGATACAACCGTTAAAACGAGGCAGATATGAAGAGGCATTGCAACAATGTTTACAAAGGTACATGTAACGTTGCCTGCAAAGATTATGCAAACTGCTTCGATTGACTCTCACACACAGACACACACACCCACACACACACACACACACACACACACACACACACACACACACACACACACACACACACACGTTGTCACTGGACACTTTATTGATCTTTCTACGTGGGTTTAGTTAATGATTGGGCACATCAGCTATGTAATATTACCGGGACAAAATCGGGACTGTTCTGGTTAAACCAGGACGTCTGGTCACCTTATCTTAAAGGCATTTTTTACGCTGAATTAACTAGCCATGTTTCCAAGCTGAATTTTGAGTTTATTGCTAGTTTTCTGAAATGTTATGCTTACATAAATAAGTTAGGCATTATCTAATTAATTATGCACTCATGCTCACAGTTCAAATACAGAAATCTGAGCACTGGATTAAGTCAGATTAAAAAGTCCTGTTTCATTTGTTTAACATCTTAGAGGACAATGTTACAGGTGGAAAGAAACTTCTCTTTTAATTCCTAGACAAATCTGAAAATATTGCCTGTGTGGCCTTTCAAAAAGTCAATGTCCGCCATGTTTTAACAAATGAAGTGCTGTAATCTGGGCCATGAATGCTACATGAATAACCCACTCTGGAAAAAAACTTCAGAATATACATACTAAATAAAATCAGAAAGTTGTGCTACTGTATGTACTGTGCTATTGAAATAGATTTCGGGCTCAGAATACAAGAAAAGGCTCACTTGTTGACAGTTTTTTTCTCTATTTTCTTGACACCACCCATTAAAAAGTTCCTGTCGTTTTGCTTGTAGGACCACTTCGATGAAACCCAGTATGAGAATGGCAGAGTTGACGGCCTGAGGAGGCTGAAGCCGAATGCTCTCCCAACGCACTTCGTCTTCACGACACCAAAGCTCCACAGCAGACTCACCAAGCAAAGTAGGACAGAAGATGAACCGTGTGTTGGTGGACAGCGACACACACAACACACACAACGCATACAACTCGACCATGCCTATTATTCTACATCCTGTTCCGCATCCCTTGAAGTTAAAACAGGTAATTATGTTCAAGGTCAAGTGAGAACTGATTAAAGTTGTTTGGTTATCTCCATGAGCACAGGAGATGCACAGTGCAAAATGCAGGTATAAAGTTAATGTAATGTGCAGATAAAAAACCTTTTGGAGAGTATAAATTCACTCTTGCTGTATTTTATTTGTAGGTGTTAATAGTTTTCATTAAAAGTGTCTACATTAATCAAAACACTAATATACATTATCAAATAGCATACTTCTTTTTATTATTAATTTCAGTAATGTTTATAATTGCAAACGGACTGGCCATCTGGCATACCAGGCATTTTCTTGGTGGGCCGACGTACCTTTTGGGCCGATAAAATAGGCTATGTATAATTTAATTTGTTTGGTCAACGACCAGCCCAAAGGAAGGACAGTCAGCGGACCATTGGTTCACTTTCCACACTGACACTGGACTGATCCAATAACAGCTCTGTGTGTCAAAGCTACACATTGAAATTGTGGCGGGTGCCAGTAGTGCCAATTGTGCAAAAATAACACCAATGTAGAAGCTTAAAAAATAAACAATATTGCAAGTAGGCTAGCCTATGTCAGCAACATGTAGAAGTTTGTTGAATTTGAGCTAGGAGATGTAAGCAAGCATACAGAGCATAGGGACAGTGAACAGCAGCAGCTGGTGGAGAGTGTAGCCTAGTTGAGGGTAGGCCTACAGGATAACAATAACTCAGTGGTGATGGAGCAGGTATGTGTGACATGACATGCTGACGATGATGATTATGATGACTATTAATTGCAATAATGTAATGACATGGTAATGACCCTGCTGTGATCATAATAACAAATAGCGTAACTCAAGTTTTCTAAATGAATGATTTGCCAACCTGGACAGCAAAAGAGTGTCAAATCGACGTTAATTGTTGGTCAGATTGATCAGTTTACGTCAGATGGCCAAAATTCAACATCGATGGCATAAGTGGAGGTTGGTCTCGAAAGTAGGGCGTCAAAAGGGTTCTATCTCTGAAGGGTTCTCTTGGTAAAGATGGACTAAAAGACTGTAGACTGATGGAAATGTAGGCTACAAAACGTCAAGTCATACTCATGCACAAGCTAACTAAGCTGTATATAACCTATACGATAGGCTACTGAAAGACATGGCAGGGAATTAGTTCTTGTAGCTGTACTGTTCTAAAATATAACAGCAATATAGGTAGGTAGTATAGCCTACAGGAATAAAATATTTCCACCAACAGGTAACAAAGTTGCCCTGTTTATTTTGTGTTGTTTCCGTTGTCCTGTAGTGATACCTGGTATACATTACAATAAGGTCTACTACAATGTAGGTAATTTTGTTCTTTACATATAGGCTTCTGTAATGTTTTGGTAATGCTATCAATTGAGCATTTTATAGTTTAAATGAAGCCTGTTGAATAATTTTAATTGATACTTTGAATTCAAACAGAAACTCTTTCATAATTGCTTGTATAGCCTACTTGAATAGATCATGTGCTCCATGGCTACCTCTGATCAGTCAGTGATAGTGTAGTAAATATTCAAAAAGGCCTGTAGTACTGAGCAGTAGTACTTTCAACTCAGCGTGTTTCCTTGGATCAAGGTTTTCCAGAGTGCTAATTTGGTTTTGAATTGAACGGGTAGGTATGAGTTTTTTTCCACCACAATAGCAATGAGGCCTATATTTATCCATTTTCAGTGTTCCCCGACCCTTAGTTGAAAATATATGCCTATTTAAGGGTAATGCAAGGATTTTGTATTTACAGTAATTAGGTGTGCCCGACCGATTTGAGGCTGCTTGGGCCACATATGCCAGGGCTGTATTTTTGTGCCAGTCCGTCCCCGGATACTACTACACCATTAAATCTTTCTCAGCGTCTTTGCAGTCTGAAAACAGACTGTACTGACGGTGTGTAATTTAACCCGTGTCTTGTCTGCATACCTGTTCCCATGTTTAACAAATGTTAATGCTCCTACTCCTTTCTTCTTATTCTGTTCCAGAAATCGAAGTTGGCCATGAAGAGTTTGATCGGACGAACAACGCCTACACTGGTGGGACTGTGAGCGAGGAGATGGTCATCACCAAGACGATCAGCGGGGAGACGGTCATCAGCGGCGAGACGGTCAGCGTCGAGACGGTCAGCGAAGAGACATCGGGCAGGGAGAATGTCAGCGGGGAAACTGCAAGCGTGGAAGAACAACTGAACGGCTTGAAAAACAAAGTGTTATCACTCCAGCGGGCTCTTGTGAAAGAAAGGAAAGAGAAGTGGAAGATCATCAGGCAGAGAAAACGACTCGAAGCAAATGTTTCAGGAGTCTTCAACACAAATCAGCTTTACAAACTTAGCCAAGCAAGTACACGGGGGACAAAATGGTCAGGTGACTCAATCAAAAAAGGTCTTCAATTAATGTTGGCATGTGGTCCTACTGGATACAACTTGCTTCTTGCCCAAAATCAACCTCTGCCATCAGCTAGATCACTACAAAGAAGATTGCACATTGTTAGGGAAGAAGGTTGTTGAGAAATTCACTTTATGATTAAAGAACGTCACCTTCAAGCATGTAAAGATGTTACATGACTTTCAGAAAGATAAAGACCTGAAGCTTGCACCCAAACTTACAGAAACACACTTAGGTAAAATGAAAGTTTGTAATGTCCTAAACTTTAGTGAGTTCTGCACTTCACTACTAGGTTGATTCTGAAGGATTTTATCCAGACCTCCTTACCACAGCTTGGTTCTTGGATTTTTTCAACAGATGGTTGGATCTCATGTCAAGTAGACACCCTGACATGGCATTGAGTCAGCTCAACCAGGATTCACATGTGGCTGCACTATCACATCTGCGCTCTGCCATAGTGGTGATGAATGAGGCAGCCGTGGCCTACTGGTTAGCGCTTCGGACTTGTAACCGGAGGGTTGCCGGTTCGAACCCCGACCAGTAGGCTTGAGCAAGGCACCTAACCCCTCACTGCTCCCCGAGCGCCGCTGTTGTTGCAGGCAGCTCACTGCGCCGGGATTAGTGTGTGCTTCACCTCACTGTATGCTGAGTATGTTTCACTAATTCACGGATTGGGAAAAATGCAGAGACCAAATTTTCCTCACGGGATCAAAAGAGTATACTTATACTTATACTTATACTTATAAGAACATGTCTATTGTGGAAAAAGGCCACTGGAAACCGGTGCAGACAGGTGCGTCCTTTCAACAGTCTGAACTTCTCTCTAGAGGCCATATCTGTTCTTCCAGGACTGCCTGGAAAATCTCTTTGGATGGAAAATTCAAGCAGACACTGAAGATCACTACTGTTGCACAGTTTTTGGTAGATACGAGGAAGATGACCGTGCTTTCCTTGCAGAGTTTCTTGATCAGCCACCCTCCTCGGGAAGTAGCCCTGACATTGCTCTGCCTGTCGATACAGGACCTACCATCTTCTTCAAGGCATGGTAGATGCAGAAAGGAGCAGCCTGCATGATGTCACTGGCCACTGTGTCAATAAAGTGCTAAAGCAGAAAAATCTGTGCTCAGGGTGCAACCCCAAAATAAAGATCTGCTTCAAAGACTTACTACACTGTCTTCAATTTATAAACATTTGATAATTTGATAAACATCATTTGATGCAACTGAGTGGTTTTCTTTGGGGGAACAGGCTTATTGACCTAGGTGCTATAACTAGCGATCAGGTCATCAGTATCACAACATTTATGGGAAGGGTTTATCGATAATAATGATAATAGCCTACTAACAATGCAATAATCGTTACAATTAAATTTTTCAGGATTTATAGTATCCTGGATCCATGAAATAACTGGCCTTTAAAAATAAAAATCTGCCTACCTCTATGGGAATTTAACATAGGGGTGCCAATACTTATGACCCCTGTATTTTAAGGAAAAACATTTATTTTTGGTATGATACATTATTTATTCACAAAGAAAATTGGTGTCCTTAAACGTCGGATATTTCCTCATTTTTTTTACTTAAGGCATTAAGATTTTCCGAACAATTTCCAAAAGATGATTTTATATTCCTCTTTTTAGTCAAGTTTAGCAGAGGTGCCAATAATTCTTGAGGGTACTGTAGGCTTGTTGATGGTGAAAATAAGCTATTTATTTCAACATGGCATATTCGCCCCATAGGGTAAGCTGTAGTCTTGAAGTATGGTGTCCATGATTTGAGTTGTCTGAACTCTTTCTACGGCTCTGGCGATTGGTACCTTTTCCTGCCATCTAGTGGCCTATTTTGGACATTCATTTGTTTTATCAGATATTTTAAGAAATTAAGATATCCCAGTGTTACAATAACCTACCGGTACTCTGTACAGAATTAACCATTCATTGGGGGCCAAGCAGCGAAGCTCACTGTGTTTCTACATTTTCCTGTTATTATTATTATATGCAATGGGAGTCTATGGCAGCCCAGTTGGGAAATTTGTCACACTGATTGGGGACGGTCCCATGATTCATGTCACCAAGTTTCATGTCGGCAACTCAAACCCTCTAGCGCCACCAACAGGCCAAAGTTGGACGTGCGTTCATGCACGTAACTTTTGACCTGTTGGTCCGATTTTCAAAAGTCAGGTATTGTTGGAATCCTTGGACCAAGCCGAGTTCAACTATGACGTCATTTTCCGCCATGATGGATTTTCCGCCATTTTGGATTTCATCAAAAACACTTAAAATGTATCAGGGGTCACATACTTTCTCTGATTCCCACCAAATTTGACACAGTTCATCTTCAGACCAAGCCTCACAAAAGTTATCACTTTTTGTTTTCGGAAGTATTACCGTTCGCCCGTAAAAGCCAATCAAAATTTGCGGCGAAGCCGCCAAACAGGAAGTGAGCTCATATCTCAGCAACCCTTGCATGTATCAAAACCAAACTTGGCTGCAAACTTCGTACATTGACTCATGACCCCATCAGGAGGACCCTCAAGAAATTTGGTGACCTTTGACCTCTAGGGGGCGCTGTAATTCACAAACATGCCTTTTGGCCTGTAGCTGCTGCTGTGCTTAGAATTAAATTGTACTAGTGGTGTCTGGTAATACTGTGAAAGGTCCTTAGGTCAACTGAGGGCAACTTGTCACATCAATATAATTTATTCGGCCGCCATATTTGATTTGATCAAAAACACCAACAATTTCGCACAGGTCACAAATTTCATCTGATCTTCACCAAAATTGGCACAGACCATCTTCAGACCATGCCTTGTCACTTCATTTATTTCTGTAACAATTGATAGAAGCGTTCGCCCGTCACATCCAATCGAAATTTGTGGCGAAGCCGCCAAACAGGAAGTGAGCTCATATCTCAGCAATCGTTGCATGTATCAAAACCAAACTTGGTACATGGACTCATGAGGTGAATGCCGAAGAAATTTTGTGACCTTTGACCTCTAGGGTCACTGCAATTAGCAAAAATGCATTTTGCCTTGTAACTTTTGACGTGCTAGAGGTGAAACTTGCTTTGACAGCTTATGGCCATACGTCTGATTGCCGCATTGAGCTAACAGCATTTCGTTGCCATGGTTACTCCGGCCTATCTGCTTGTTGGGGCATGTTCAATTAAATTCACACCTTCAGAAAACAGCCTGTAAATGTTTTATTTAAACCACAACACAAGGAGTAGTGCAGCCATGTCATCAAGGGAACAATACATGCTACATGTACAAAAGAATCCTTGACATTTTTGCCAACAGTTGCTTCAATCTGGAGTCTGATAACGATAGTCTAAGTACATACGGCTTGGCAAAGAAGTCTGGGATAATCAAGACCCAGTGTTTCTTGTCATACTGACCTGATCTGAAAACAGCGTTTCTCATTTTAAAATCCAATCTATGTTGGACAGAGTTCTTAATGCGTCAGACAGTGCATGAACTAACAGCGTTGTTTCCAGACTGCACAAATGAGAGAGACTAGGCTGGAGGCCCTCTAAAAATGTTTTCATCAACATTCACAAGCAAAGACACAAAGGACTCCTCAACCACTCTCCACAGAGACGAACAGGAAAAAGAGCAGGCATACAAGTATGCATCAACACACATGGACCGGAAAGTAGAGAAGAGAAGTTAGAAAGAAAGAAAAAAAAGAACATACAGAAAAGAGACACATCAAGCTCAGGGTAGCACTTAGCAAACCCATTTGTCCTATTGCCACAAATGATTGAATAGGATGCATTGCTGACTGGTTCTATATGTAGTTGGACCCTCACCTCTCAGTTTGTGCTTGGAGAGCGCGAGCGAGTGGCAAGGAGGAGTAGAAAGCCAAGCAAAAAAGTTTTTGCTCCATTTTTAACCCTCTCCGTTTGGAAACTAACTGAGAAACTGTTATCGCTCTGATATGCAAGCTGTGCCTTTGTGACAGGAATACGTGGCTTGAAGAGACAGTGTTGGAAAATATGTACACTAAAGGCAGTGGAGGTTCATGCTATAACTGTGGTTACAGCATAGTACTGTTCGTACATGGACAACACATGACACTGGGTGATTCTAATGCTCTAAATGAAAATTTGTTCATAAGCGGGTCACAATCTATAAGCCTTAGAGATGCAAAGCATACAGGCAAATTCAAATGGCATACCTCTACAGGAGTTTGAGTGACTGTTAGTAGTTTTTGGT
Organism: Alosa pseudoharengus; assembly: GCF_046254945.1. Lineage (NCBI taxonomy): Eukaryota > Metazoa > Chordata > Actinopteri > Clupeiformes > Clupeidae > Alosa > Alosa pseudoharengus. Next base: position 23,212,422 of record NW_027468859.1, on the reverse strand, counting down.
TATTTCAATGTTATGTTGAAGATTACCATTCTAAAACTATGTTCATGAGATGGATTTAAAATAGGAAAATGCTTTGATGGGAAGCATTAACTATTCTATACTGTGTTGAGGAAAACATGCTCCTACAGGTATATAGGAAAAGAATAATAATAATAATAATAAAAAATGCTCAGACAGATCACAAACATACATCCCATTCAATACTGTATCTAATGTAACGTGAGTGTCCTGTTCTGTCTTTTGTATTCAGTTTTCAATTGCATTTTCCAATAAGGCGATTTTTTTCATCAGTCTGGAAGGATGCAAAGTCTCATTTCTTTGTAAGGCAAAACTTAACAGCATGCAAATAAACTACAATTATAATCACCCACATTACAAGCACATTTGGAAGGTGAAGTTGGAGAGATCATAATTCAGCGTGTGGTCTATTCAGATTCAAATTTTCCAAAGGAGTGGATAAATGTGTTACTCAGACAGGATTTTGGTTTTCGTCAACATTACTCTGTAAATGAACCACATAGCTAGCATCAGTAAACTTGAACAATAAATAGTAGCTTAATTCAACAGCACATCACTGATGCGCAAGCTCCAGTGGAATGGGACTCTACGGGAAGTACTTTGCACACTGTTCACATTTTGGCAGTTTATTTTAAATAATTCATATATATTTATATATTTATAGAATTATATATATATATATATATATATTTGTGCATGGTGTTTTGTGTGTGTCTGTGTGTGTGTTTTTGCGTGTGTGTGTGTGTGTGTTTGTGTGTGTGTGCGTGTGTGGGACAACTCTGTAGTGTGGCAAATATTTTTCAGCAAATAACATTCTCATGCACACGAGTGTTTCAAACACAAGAAGCGGAATCTGTTGAAAGGTAGTCCAAGCATATTATAATCATAATTATAATTTTTTCTTCTTTTTATCAGTGGAAATAGCTGCAAACTGAATGGAACATTAATCTTCTGTGCAGTCCATGGCGCCTTTGCCTTTTCTCTCTCTCTCTCACTCTCTCTCTCTCTTTCTCTCTCTCTCTCACTCTCTCTCACTCTCTCTCTCTCTCTCTCACTCTCTCTCTCTCTCTCACTCTCTCTCTCTCTCTCTCACTCTCTCTCTCTCTCTCTCTCTCTCTCTCTCTCTCTCTCTCTCTCTTCCCCTTCCTCTTTCTGTACAAGTGAAGAAGAGAGGTGAGGAGTGGTTGCTCATTTCTGCAGGTCGCACTGCAGCAGTAGTACAATGGACGGGTCGCTCTTGGCCGCCTCCTTGAACTCCTCCAGCGAGATCTGGTCGTCGTTGTTCTTGTCCATCTTGCTGAAGATCTTGTCCACGCGCTGCTCTGGCGTCAGACCGTCCTCGTTCATCTTCATCATGATAACCGTGCCAACCATCTTATAGATAGCCTGCAAAGTGCGAGAGGGAGAGAAGAAACACAAACCCACATTAAGCTCTCAAATCTTTCTTTATAATAAATGAGGGTGATAACGTAGTGGCAAATGAGCTGGGCTAGCGTGCAGTAGCTAGAAAAGTTGTGTGTTTAATTCCCAGCTTCTACCGCTGTCCCTTGAGCAAGGCACTTAACCCCGAGATGCTTCGGATAAAAGTATCTGCTTAATGAATAAATGTAAATCCGGAAGTTTTCATAACCTGGTTATGAGCTATATTTCAAACTCTATTTGGTAACTATGTTTCCTTAACCCTTAGAACCCTAAGCTGTTTTTAGGGCATTTTCACTACCTTTATTCATAAGGATTTATTCTGGTCATTGTAAGTGCCACACACATATATTTGGGGGCCAAGCAGCGAAGCTGCGAAGGCACCCATTGTGTTTGTACGTTTTCTTATTATTACGCATCATCTTTCTTCTGCCATGGAAGTCTATGGCAGCCCATAGAACCGTCTGGTGAAAAGTTGTGAAATTTGGCACACTGATTGGGGACACTCCAATAATGTATTTCACCAAGTTTCATGCCTCCCCGTTGAACCCTCTAGCGCCACCAACAGGCCAAAGTTGGACATGCGTTCACGCACGTAACTTTTGACCCGTTGACCCGATTGTCAAAAATGTGGTATCGTTGGAATCCTTTGACCAACCCGAGTTCAACGCACCCTATGACGTCAATTTCCGCCATGATGGATTTTCCGCCATTTTGGATTTTGTCAAAAACCTTTATAAAGTTTCACGCCTCACATAGTTTCTCCGATTTTCACAAAACTTAGCACATAACATCTTCAGACCAAGCCGCACAAAAGTTATCGATTTTCATCTTCGGAACTAAAACCGTTTGCCCGTAACAGCCAAACGAAATATGCGGCGAAGCCGCCAAACAGGAAGTGAGCTCATATCTCAGCAACCCTTTCATCTGTCATAACCAATCTTAGTACATGAACTTATAACCCCATCAGTAGGGCACTCAAAAAATCTGGTGACCTTTGACCTCTAGGGGGCGCTGTAATTAAGAAATATGCCTATTGGCCTGTAGCTGCTGTTGTGCTTAGAATTAAAACACACTAGTGGTGTCTGACAATACTGTGGAAGGTCCTTAGGCCGACCCAAGCCAACTTGTGATGTCATCGTAATTGATTTGGTCGCCATATTGGATTTAATCAAAAACATGAATAAGTATTCGCAAGTCACAAATTTCAGCTGATCCACACCAAAATCGGCAGAGACCATCTTCATACCATGTCTTATCAGTGTATTTTTTTCTGGAACATTTGACAGAAGCGTTCGCCTGTAACAGCCAATCGAAAGGTGTGGCGAAGCCGCCAAACAGGAAGTGAGCTCATATCTCAGCAACGCTTTCATGTATCAAAACCAAACTTAGTACATGGTCCTCAGGGCCCACCAGGAGGACACTCAAGAAATTTGGTGACCTTTGACCTCTAGGGGGCTCTGTAATTGGCAAAAATGTATTTTGGCCTGTAGTTGCTGCATTATTCTGCAATGGAGGTCAATGGCAGCCCATAGAACCGTCTGGTTCATCCTGATGATGCACAAATAATTTGGTGACCTTTGACCTCTATTGGGGCATTGAAATCACAGCAAGCATGATCATATCTCAATCGATCTTTTATTTTTGGTGTGAAACTGTTGACAGCGAGTTCCATCCAGTTAATTCTAATGCGTGCGTGCAAGGGTGGGGCGGGGTGGGACGGGCAGGGGCGATTGCGGCGGTGGGTTTGCTGGGTGAGGGGGCGGCGACACTTAGCCCTGGTTCAGCCACACAAAATCAGTTATGTTTTGATGTGAAACTTGACCTTGTAACTCAGCCAATCTTGGGTTGTTTGACATGGAACTTGTTGTGACTGCTTAATTTTATATGCCTGATGCCACGGCATTGAGTTGCATGGCAAATCTGGACTTCTGGACTGCTGAACTGCCTGCTTGGCCCCCTCATTGCTGCTTGCAGCTATATTATATATTGTTTTTTTCAGGAGAGTTTAGGCTATTCAGATCTGCCATCATTTCATGTATTAATACTAGCATTGATTTTATTTTGATTTTTAAAGAATTAAAATATAAAAAGTGTATTATAAAAATTCTTATATTTCGACATGTATTTCACCACAGCAAGCTCACAGCTCTACATGCATTTCATGTGTGTGTAGGGCAGACTGTCCTGAATCGGGCAATATAATTGCCATGTTGGAGGGATACTCTGGGGCTGAGCAATTTACAGAAATATTTGCTGTGTGATTTACGGAAATAAATGCCATTTTTTATTTAGTGATGAAAAATGACCTTTCTGCGCTCCATATCTGTGACACGAACTGATCTGACCTGACTTGACCCGAGGTTGCGTGTTAGCCTGCGTGCCTGTGTGTATGCAGTCATAATAATTCTCAACTCTTTACTGCATTGTCATGAACAAAGTAAAGACAAAAAAGGTGTTTATTTGTTGAACAAATTGGGATGCAATGTGAGCCTTGAATTGGATGCCATGCAGGAATTTGCTAGGATCACAAAACCGGAATATGAACATGCTTTGCCATAGAGAAACACATGATAGCATTGGATTATAAACATGCTTTGCCACAAGAACAGACAAAAACGTGGGGTAAGTCCAGCTATATGAAGTTATTATTTTGCTGTCACTTCGTCTGTTTTATAACCCAGAAGGATGTACTTGGTATCAAATGATAGCTCTGAGTCTCCTCTTTCATCTGACATGCGTGGCATATCTATGCGATCACGGGTCCGCGAGTAATTCAAACCAGAGTAATGAGTGTGCAGCGTTTGTGTACATGACTGTTATTATTTTGCAGTCACTTCGTCTGGTTTTATAAGCCAGAAGGATCGATAAACATGGTACCAATGGATAGCCCTGTGCCCCCTCTTTCATCTGATATACTTGCCATATCGATGCGATCACGGGTTCGCGAGTAATTCAAACTAGAGTAATGTGTGTGCAGGTGAACGCAGAGAAGTATAGACTGTAAATATGATGCAATTTGATTTAATTTCATGATTTTTTTAAATTTTCATACTTGATCGTACAGACAAGTGTGTAGTCTCGTTGGAAAGCCCCACTTCTGCTCTGTCGTGCAATAAAGATTTCATCTCGCTGCGATGAACCATTCCGGAGCAATGTAACAGAGAAGAAAGGGTGTGTTTTTTGACGCACTTTGCGTCAATCGGGTTCTAAGGGTTAAGAGTAGGAAAAAATAAAAATAAAAACACTTTTCTTTACTCCTCTACTATCTGCACCAGTATAACCGATCAAGGTGTGTAGGCTCCTCTCCATCTTCTGTCTACAAAACTACAAAACTACAAAAGATCACAGTATCTGAGCACACCCAACAATTGGTCTTTTTTTTTCATTGCTGTATTATACAGCAAGTAAAGTCAAACTACCTGTGAGCTGTTTTTTCAAGTACAAGTACAAGTAGAATAACTAGAGACTGTCATAAACACAGGTACCACTGACCACATGCACATATGACCAGTGACCAAATGCACATATGGCCATTCATCACATCAATGACCAGGCAGCCACTGTGTAGTTATGGCTCCAGGGCAAGGAGAACAACTCTAAGAATGTAATGTAACTGTTCGACCTAATTAGGTTTCCTAAGGAAAAGGCTGAGCAAGTTCATCAAAGTATGCCAAGTCTCGGCCGAGGACCACTGGCAGATTTGACCAGAGGCAACAAACTTAGTGGACTCCTTATGAGGAAATAAATATTAAAGTGCTGTTATTAATTTTAAAGTGTGCATTATAGGATGTGTGTGACCGGCTTGTGAATTCAGAGCCTTTCTTCACTGGTCAAGCTACTTTTGCGAAAACTATTTTTTGTGTAAAAATAACAAAACAGCTAGTTAACAGAGCTCGCAGATGTTAAACTATTCAAAAAGGCTAGTTAACAGATCTTGTAGATGTTCGACTATTTGACGCAGCTAGTTAACAGAACTCGTAGATGTTAAACTATTCAAAAAGGCTAGTTAACAGAGCTTGTAGATGTTCGACTATTTGACACAGCTAGTTAACAGAACTAGTAGATGTTATACTCTACAATGACATGACGTGGATTCTGTCACCTCGATGATCTCCAGCATCTCCACTCGTGTTATCTTTCCATCTCCGTCCAGATCGTACATGTTGAAGGCCCAGTTGAGCTTCTGCTCGAAGCTGCCCCTGGAGGTGATGGACAGCGCGCAGATGAACTCCCGGAAGTCGATCGTGCCATCACCATTCTTATCAAAGGTCCTGAAGGCGTGCTGAGCAAACTTGGAGGCATCGCCGTACGGGAAAAACTGGGGAGAGAAGAATGGGAGAAAAGACCATGAGGTGATGTCTGTTATGCCATATCTAAGATGATCACATGTAAGACAAGAGATGAAATAAAGAAATTACCACAACGCCCTAAAATTTATAGATTATTGCTTGGGGATTTGAGCAGTCATGGTGTATGTTGGGTAACAGCATACAGGGTTTTAAAATGACTGTACGGACAAGATGTGGAATTTGTGAAGTGTTCCTGTTATTGTTAACACCTTTAATCGCCTTCTTGGGGCGCCACGGTTCACTTTTCCCCACGTTTATTTTTTGTCAGTCATTCCAGTTTTTGAGCAAACAATTTGCCCTCAGAGACAACTGTAATGGAGTTTTATTGTATTTCATTTCATGCATTACACTTAACTGAATTGTGGTATATTGTCTGTAATCGGACTGGACAGAATGTAGGGTCAAAAGCAATTATTTTCCAAGAGGGACGAGGGGAACTGTTATGCTATATCCTGGGACTCTCCTGGGCTTTGTACTTAAATCCGTTCATTTGATTTTTTCCGATCTAAGAAATGTATATGGGGAAACATACCCAGCCTCCCAGCAAAACTGAAGTGACAGGATTTTATTTGGAATGCTAATACGGCATCATTTGGCATGCTTGAACATAAAGAATGTTCAAATACTCACTTGTATGAGCGTGTCTCTGTGTGTGTGTGTCTGTGTGCGCCTTTGTGTGTGTGTGTGTGTGAGTGTGTGTGTCTGTGTGCGCCTCTGTGTGTGTGTGTGTGTGTGCGAGCGTGTGTGTATGCGTGCGTGCGCGCGTGTGTGTGTGTTAGGCTGACACATTATTAGGCTGTGGTAATGGGCTGCAATGCGGATCTATAGTCAAACTGACATGTCTGGTACCAGGCACAGCAGCTAGGGGCAGCAAAGAGCTAAGTTTCTCTTTGAAGAGTAGGAACACTTTTTCATATCTGACTTTCTTTCTCTGTCAATCTAACAAACACACAATAACTCTCTCTCTCTTTCTCTCTCTCTCTCCTGTCCTCATGAACAAATAATCACAGACACATGTGTATGAACATCTTCATAATTTACATAACTCTACACAGCGTGTCATGGAACTATAGGTATTTCATAATTCACACTGTCACATCTAATTAGTATTAGTAGATGCAGCTCTCAAAGGAGAAGAGATACTAGGGATAGTTACTTATTCAGCACAATCTGTGTCTTGTAAGTGTGATATGTGTCAGAGAAGAGATAGAGAGAAAGTAATGAAAGTAGATATGCAGAGAGAGAGAGAGAGACAGAGAGACAAAAAGAAAGACAGAGAGACAAAGAGAGAAAGAGATTGTTTTTTGTGTGTGTTTTGTGTGTGAAGCTGTCTGTCAATCTCCTGAGCTTCATTGTGTGACAGTGGGCTTCAGTACAGATGACTGCAGTATGCTCAGTCACAAACACTGCAGCCATGAATTCCCCAAATGCCTCCCACAGAGGATGAGCAATTCATTAGCTCTGACCTCCCACCAGCCTGCATCGCGGAGCCAGAATCAGAGGATGCAAACACACGCACGCACACACAAACACACACACATACACGTGCACACACGCAAGCACAAACACACACACAGGGAAACATACATGCTGATGATTAAGAGCACATCGGACACTATACACATACAACCGTACAGACAGTCTCTCTCTCTCTCTCTCTTTCTCTCACTCAGACACACACACACACACACACACACACACACACACACACACACACACACACACACACACACACACACACACACACACACACACACCACAGGATCAGCCACTATCTCACTGCTCTCACTAAGCTGATGCCCAGGGTTATGGTCGTTCCTGACTCACCAAACCTCAATTAGCCAGCTTGAGTCAAGAGACCGACCCCCCCCCCCCCCCCCAAACAGCTCAAGCTCTTGGTGCGATTACACCCCATTATCATCCTACCACGTCGCCGTCTCTACACGGGGAAAAGAGGTTTGCGGTACTTGTAATACCTGCTGTAATCCACCTGTAATGCTCAAGGCTGACAGGGGTGCAAGAGGATAAAAACATACAATCACAAATAAGTGTTTGTGCTCCCACTCACTTCTATGTGCCTTTTTACGCCTCTTTTTTTCTGCCATCCATTCAGTGATTTTATTCCTTATTTTTTGGTGATCTCCGAGATTATATCAACCACAAGCTCTTTGGGCCCCTCTCTTCATATAGGCTTTCGTTTTTTTTCTCTACTAGACAGAGTAAGCTTTTATTTAACCATCTGCTGTACCTTTAGGCAAAAAATAAAACCATGCAACTATACTGACCTACATCGTCTGAGCAAGACCAGGATTTATTTTTCAACATACTCAACCAAACATAAATACTGAAATAAATGGAATCGAGTTTGAAGTGCTTAAAAATACAGATGAAAATGTGTGACATGCCAGCTTGAGGGCTTATGGCAAGCATATCAGCCCACAACAGAAGCCAAAGGAACAGCATCTTGTCTACACTTCACACTGTACACACACACACACACACTTTCCATGTAAGGAACACACTCACAGCCAGTCTTGCAGTGTTTTTCTTTTCAAGCTCTTTTCTCTTGCATTATGCCACTAATCCTGCACACACACGATCAACATGAACGTAAACACTCACACTCTCTCTCTCTCTCTCTCTCTCTCTCTACATGCAATCAAATCCCTTGTTCTTTTTCTCTCTCTCTCTCTCTCTCTCTCTCTCTCTCTCTCGCTCTCTCCTTATGGCACTAATCCGCAGTGTTTCCCAACGCGATGCTGCTGACGCAAGCAGCTCTGACCAGCCACTGTGCCTGTCCCTCTCCTCAGAGCTGGGGCCGAGCCCGCTGCCCTGCCCCCACCACCCCCCCCTCACCCCCCCCCCGGAGGGATGGAAGAGACTCGGAGGCCTGCCCAGCCCTGTTCTGCCAGGAAGTACGGCCCGCTGTGATGTACCGAGAGAGCCGGCAAAGCCCAACTCTCATGGGGCTCGCCCTTCTGTTAAGTATGGACACACCCTTCCCAAAGAAGAGTGCAGGCGAGTGTTTCTGCACGTGTACACAAGTGTGTGTGTGTGTGCGTGTGTGTGTGTGTTGCTTGGTACTTTGGTGTATGGCAGTGGACGAAGACCAGGAAAAAGTTAAAGCTAAACAAGCTAAACAAGAATCAAAGAGGAAATGTCTTGGAGGATGGAGATTGCTTACAGTGAGAGCACATGGCGATGTAAGCACCTGACCGACACACTCTGGCATCAATACCCACTAACACATTCACGCACAACTACACAAACAGCAAAGACACTGGCTGTCACATATACCTGCACATACGCGCACACACACACACACAGACACACACACATGCACTGCTGCGTTCCCTGGCACAAAATGTGGCAGGTTATGAAACACTTTGTTATGTAAAACCAGGCGGAAAAAAAAAACTAAGTATGTAGGGCAGGAGTGAGCGACCGGGGGACGTGAAATTCTCTTTTTAAGTTTCCGTTCCAGAGTGCGCTCACGTCTTTTCCCTCTCTTCTTTCCCTCTCCTCTCTTCCTCCTCCCCTCCTCTCTTCCTCCTTCTCCCCTTCCTCCCTCCCTCCACTATTTGGTGGTGGAGGCATCCAGAAACGACAGGCGATATAAATAGGTTCCTCTTCCAGCACTCGGGTGCCACTTCACCTGACAGGCCCAGATAGAGAAAAAGAGCTCTCTTCACATGATGAGCCGGGGAAGTCTGATCGCCGTTTAATGATCACCTTTCAGCCACCATGGCTCGGAAGGGAAACCACAGCCATTTTAGCTCCGATGGGCTCCACGGCTCGATGGGGGGATACGCATCTTTGACTTTGATTCGAGAAGCGAGGCTATGAAACACCGTCTATGAACCATGTTGTCATGACGACACTTTTTAGCCAAGGTCAGACATATATGACCGATCTTTATCTGTGAGAATCGTTAGTAGATGCTGAGTCGTAAGGATTTGCATACAGATTTGTTACCACACTGAGAAGGCCTGGCTTTTCTGCATGCACCTTGTCAGCTGTTTCCAACCACCAAATAGCCTACTATTAACAGCTGGGGGTATTCCATCAACCTCACTAAAGGCCAAGCCTGGCTTATTTAGATAAGTCTCGGTAATTTTAGTGAGAATTCCGTTCCATTAATGAGGTTAACGTGAATCCCAGCTTGGTAACTATGGGAATTTATGCCACAGAACTAAACTGCTCCGTAGCAGGTTAACTTTCAAGCTAAATTAAGCTGTGTTGCAAAAAAAAACAATCAGTTTGGAAAACGAGTCCAAAAAGATGGTTCCATCAACCTGTGCTTTCGTCACCTGTAGCCTACAACTTCAAAAATAGAAGTAGGCCTAGAAATGTCTGACAGCGACGGAGCATGGATTTACACAGTCACTAGCTCCAAAGAATTTATGAAGATTATGTGATTAAAAATGTTTTAACTTCACATGTGTGTGGTTCTAGGAATCTTCCTACTCTGCATCACTTACGGTTGGTGGTGGCGTAACGTGCAGCGAGATTGCATAGGAAAGGAATTACATTCTTGCGTGTTCGCAGGTTCGCTTCCCATACGAAGTATTAAGGCTCCATAGTTTATCACCTTGATAATGGCATTTTTAGTTATAATCTTTGATGAAAGACATATGTCTACTGCTGATAAAGGGTCATGCACATTTGGTAGGCTGTTCAGTGACAGCTTTGCCAGTGGGCTATATTATATCTGATGCAAGCCAAAGGATTATTCGGTAGCCTAGGCAGATAATAATTAAAACTGCTTCATGTGTCGACAGTTGTTCATGAATGTCAAATCAACTGTGTGCTACACAGATTAAATACTAGGCATAAATTAAATCGAAAGCCATTACATTTAAGATAATTTTATTTCAAACACTTTGGGACTTATGGTAGACAATAGGCTATTATGTTGATACTAATTTAGTATAGACAATCATTTGGAGTGAACTCTTTTAATCTAAGAACGTAGCCTAAGCTAGGCTATAGATAGTTTTGAATATCCATATGCATATCCATAAGTTGTTTTTGAGTTTATACTATTTATTCATTCACTCGTTTTGTTCAAGCATAGACTGTATAGTCTATGTGTTCAAGAGTGAAGCCAATCAAACTCGCAATTGATTTCAAACCATTATCATTGTTGTTTTAAATGTTACATTTTATGACTTTCGATGAAAATCCTGTAGATGGCGCTTGCCAAATCGAACAGAAATTGTCTAGTATTGTCTTAATTTTATGACATGTATCCTCTTTTCGTCAATCTACTGTTTTGGTCTACTGTTCTACCTCGTGCACGAGCAGAGATGAAGTTGACTTAAACCTTGCTTGAATAAACGAGGCCAAGATGCCGCTAACTTGAGTTAATGTTGACTGATGGAACGGCTTCAGCCCCAAGTGAAAGTCTACGCTAGTTCAAGCCAGGCTATTTCTGTTAAGCGCCGCCTTCTTTAGAGAGGTTGATGGAATACCCCCCTGGTCTGGTATAGAAGATACAAGTTGTTTCTACATGGACATGCACACACATGTAGAAAAATACCACTTGAATGGCTGGTATGGATAGGCCAGCGAACAATATGAAAACAGCTACCTTTTTTTGAGATTTATTACATTACATTACATTACATTTGGCTGACGCTTTTTTTAACCAAAACGACTCCCGACAAGGGAAACAATCAAGGTAGAGTGTGATAAGGACAAGTTAGTGCAGCAGCGAGTGCTACTTCAATACAGTCAAGCTTGACTAATGACTTGCCTAACTTGAGCTGATCATTATGAAGAGGATATTCCTTTCTATTCAACATCACCACCTGTTGCTTAAAAGGCACAGCACCAGTAACTAAAGGTAATACTTTTGATAGAGCCCTGTGAAATGAGACACAGAGGACCCATGTGATGGAAGTTACCTTATCACAAGAGCTAACAAGAATCTCTCTCTCTCTCTCTTTCTCTGACTACCTTAAAGAAGGCCCATATGGCCGCAATGCGTAGGCCTAGGTGCTTTTAACTAGTTGCCATGTTGAATTAAAAGCTTTTTCATATATGTTTTCTAAGCAGTGTGCCTTTGTTACTTTCCTTTTTTGACTTAACTCACACCTGTTACAAAAGATCACCTGTTTGAAGTGATTACTGACAAAGGCCTCCTAGTAGTGCTCAGAGCCATTTTGTGTTTTTTCTCTTTGCTCTATGTTTAACTAGCTGCTTTCCTCCCGTTCTCCATGTAGGGAGCAGACATGCTGTCTTTGTAATGTGTATTTGCAGTTTGTCACAGGGATAACATGGCCATTAATGGTCTGTAATACCATCCTGAATGTCATCTTAATCTTGGCGATAAATGGGCTCTTTACCATAAAGTCTACAAGTCACACGGTGAGAACGCTGAGTGTGCTATTACTATACAGAGGCCTCATACAGAGCTTTTTAGCACTGTCTGAACCACTGTTGAGCAATGTTTCACTCCCAACAAGAGAGCCAGTGATTTTACTTGTGTGTGTGTGTGTGTGTGAGAGACAGAGTTACGATGAGTGTGTGAGATTTTCAACACCATTTGTTAGAAAATGGCCTGATGCCATAAAAGGTGCTCCCGCTCCATTGTCATGTTCATTTTGCTCTGGGGATGGCGTCATTGCAGCATTATCCACAGAGGCGTGTAGTTTATGACCCAACAATAAAACTGCAGGTTTTATGCTCTCAATTTGGAATAAAGGGACACAGAGGGCCAGACAGGTATGACACCCCTCCTCTCACTCACACACAAACACACACACACACACACACACACACACACACATACACAGCACACACACAAAGAACAGCAACCCACTGCCACCGCTGAGACTACTAAAAGAAAAGTCCACTCCAAATAACAAATGTGATATCCAAGATACATCTTTACCTCAAATACCTGCAAAATAACCTGATATACTGACAGTTTGTTAAGAAACATCTATCTCAATCATGGAGATATGAGTGCTGCAGTATGTCAACAAGGACAGTTATTGCGTAATAACAGGACCACTTTTTCAACAGTGATAACATTGCCATGCCACAAATGTCTCATAACAGCTATAAGATGATAACAATGAATGATGTGATAACAAACTGTAACATAAAACTACTGGTCTGGTTTCAGCCTGGTGTCAAACTGCAAAGATAAAATTGATGCCATATAATATACCCTGGTCCTTGACACGGCAAATATGGGCAAAACGGACAATAGATTGGTCAAAAAACATCCATCGTAAGTTTCTGCCACAAGAATGGCAGAAACTTTGCATACACAACAGGTTTGAAATTGATGAAAATCTAAAAATATGTCGGCAAATGTTTATGCACAAGTCCCTTAATAAATCTTTGACTGGAATTATACTGCACACATGGTGGTACACATCATCCTTTTGTGCCACACAACTCTTTAGATGAGGGTTTCATCTGTTGTCTGCATTGACTGAAGTCAAAAAACTCATCACTGGGTTGAAAAATGTGTTCTGCTCTGTTCAGAAACAGAAAAAAATGTAGCTCAAGTGCATTCAATCAGTGGGAGTGTCCTCAGCACTTGGACTGTGATTACGACACGGCGGAGAACTGTCAATTTCTAGAACTGTCAGTTTCTAATTAGGCCTGCCAAGCTGAAGATGTCAAATTTGACCATCCTTATAAAAATTAATGTCGAGCCAAGCTAGACGGCACACATAAATATTTATTGCCGATTTCTAGATTGGCCCTCTGGGCATGACATGCTGTTTACAGACTTCAAAAGTTTGTTAAAAAGAGAGTATTAGCTGTAAGTATGAGCTATCATTGGCTGATGCTTAAAAATGCAGATTAATTGTTATTCATTCTGTAGGCTATTACTTATAGAGCCTATTTTTACCATGGTGGGAATTTTATTAGGCCTTTGGGAAAGCCTTTACATTCAATTATTCACAAGGAAGTCAAGTCATTAATACCTGAATGTGAACTCTGACTCCAGTGTTTTACCATACTTGGGCAGTGTATCACGGCAGTCGTACATTCGGAAAAAAATATTCCAACATCTAGCTTATTTTGACATTACTGGAGTCATCTTGTCAAACTACAGGGGCTTCAGGGGCAAACTGATGGGCTTTTTGGATGGTCTGAACTTTGCATGGAATACCAAATGTATGACTGCCTCTCAGCTTAACTTTTTATACAATCCAACGCAAGTTAGCACACACTGGTGTGCAGGCGCGCCTGCAGGTGTACGTCCGTACGCACTGTGCGTACCATCAGGCTACTCAACGAGAGAAAATTTCCCTTGTGTGTGTGTGTGTGTAATGTGTATTCACACCAAATTGGCCCACCATACCTTCCCAACTATGCACAGTATCCCATTAGCTGCATGCCATCGGGCTATTTACAATTTTCTATTACGTGACTTAGTGAACACGTTATGAAAATTAACGCGCGCACATTTTGTTTGAGCAGGAGACAGAATATGCACGCAGGCACGCAACTAGGCTACTTGTTTTCTTTTACTCGGCTATCTATATGGTTATCAGCACACAATGTTGAGCTAATTCACTAACTCAATACTTATCATGGATATCACAAGTTTAAACAACGAAAACAGAAACTATGGAGGCAGCAAAGCTAGAGGGGTTATTCCAGATGGGCAAGAACAAGGTAGGCAATTGGTGTGCTTGTCAGAACGTTAGACTGCATTACAGCTGTTTAAAGCCAGACGTCACGGTACGCTAGAACAAAACAAGGTAACTTTCGCCTGTATAGGGCTGTATCAAGTTGTCCAAATGAATAGGTCATTGTAGACGTTGTTGTTGTATTATTGCATATGTATGTTGTTATGCTATGTAGGCTACTTTTACAATGCAAAAAGTAGCCTTTTTTTTGGGGGGGGGGGGGGGGTGATGGGTGTGCGTACCATAGCATTAATTCCTGCAGGCGCCCCTGCTGATGTGCACAACTTTTCTGTGCGTTTCTGAAAGAGCTCTCTGATGAAGGATGCCAAGCCATGTGGGTCAGATACCGCTGAATAACCCTCCCGCCAAGAGAGGCACGCAGCGTTTTCACTCCATTACAAGTCGGACGACTCGCCATCCCAGACGGCAGGACCCCCAGACCCCCACGGCTCCGGACCGCCTCCCCAGCAGCACTCTATAATGGAGGCCATCTAACAATGTCAGAACAGGAAGAGCTATTCTTAGCCTGGGACGAGACGCCACTCTCAATCATAGGCTGACATGGCTCGCATGCAGACACAGACTTTCAGACACACACACACATACACACACACACACAAAAATAAACCCAAAAACAATGAGACACAAATCCATCACACACAAGAACACGCTCACTGATTGACACACATTGTGTTGCACAGAGACAACATCATAGGAAAATGTTATATGGTATTGTTGCATTAATTGTGGCATTTCAGATTTAATTTAAAATCAGGCAAATAATACATTCAAAGTGACGTTGTACACTGCTTATATTATTCTACCTTTTTTGATTCGTACACGTTAGATATGATACACATGTGGGATACACACGCATGTGCACACAAACATAAAACCTGCACACAGCACTTTCACAAAAAGCCCACAACCACAGCACACATACCATACATACCCTGGACTGCAGAGGTGCAGCAGGGCTGTTATAATGGACTGGCCTTGCACTGGCTGACCCTGACCTCAGGGTGATAATACACACAGCAGCAATGGCTAATGCTTGTGCTGGAGGACTGCCATGCATCACACACACACAGACACACACACACACACACAGACACACACACACACACACACAGACACACACACACACACACACACACACGAAAGCACAGCTCTTTCCACTAAATTCTGCACAGAAAGCTGTGTGTGCATCAAAACATGATGGCCAGCCTGTGAGAACGTGAGAGGCTCATATGATCAACTGCAGGGCAAAGGCCTCATTCTGTCTGGCTTATAATAATAACACCAGTCGTGTAGGAGTTCTCACTGCAATTGAGAGATTGTACTAAACTCTAACAAAGCAGAGTGGGCATAAATGAAACCTGAGAAATTTAAGGGGATAAACTCCAAAGATAACAAAGAACCTGAACTGAATTTGTAGTAAAAAGAGTGTCTGAGAAAGAGAGAAAGCAGAGAGATGATGCAACTGATCTGTGTTGTTTGTGTAATCTGGAGGGCTTTCAGGGTGTTGTTGTTTTTGATGATGATATTTGAATAATCCATCACTTCAGCTCAAGAAAGAAAACAGGTACCACACCAGTGAAGCGCCTTTGCATATTAAGATATATGGAAACTATCAAAAAGATGAACCTCAAACAAATTAGCGTTCTTTCCCACAATTCCCTCCACACAACATCTCCGGGACCTTCTGGGACGTCTTCTACAAGATCGGGGAGGGATTTGTCATTTATTTCTGACATGGACCATTTTGAACATCAAACGCTTTTGACGCATGAAGCGTTGATATCAGACGGCGCAGCAGGGCAAAGCCCGGGGACCGATACCACTGAAGTGCGGCGCCGCAAAGCGGTGCTACACGGGCACAAAACACAGTCTCCGCTGCACTTTTGTCATGCCTCACGCATGAGCGGCGACGCCTCATCTTTTATGCAATCCGCCACAGCGGGCGCAGCTATTCCGAGAGACGGCAGTGGCCCATGTCAGACCTCGAACGAAGTGGAACGAACAAAAACAAATGTAAAGATAGAACTGGCGAAGTCGCTGTGTTTGCATCGCAGTTTGTTTATTAAAGATAGAACTGGCGAAGTCGCTGTGTTTGCATCGCAGTTTGTTTATTAAAGATAGAACTGACGAAGTCACTGTGTTTGCATTGCAGTTTGTTTATCATACGCCGGCGGAGGTTCTGCTTTGCAAGGCTCTGCGCTGCTTTTGCTTTAGCTGGTGAAGATCAAAATGGCATGAATAATGCATTTAAAGTTTTCCCTCAATTTGTGAGACCAAGAAGTGACCTGAGGAAGTGTTTGGGTGTGTGTGTGTGTGTGTGTGTGTTAGTGCATGTGTGTAAATTCATTCATATGTGTGTGCTCGTTTGAGTGTGTTTGTGTTTGTGTGTGTGTGTGTGTGTGTGTGTGTGTGTATTCATGAGTGCTTACATAAGTATAAGTATATATACTTTTTTTGATCCCGTGAGGTATATAAAAAAAGGTATATAAAAAAGTATATATACTTTATATATATATAAGAGTTGACTGTGCCTGTGAAGCTCCAGGGCTTTAGAGATGTTACGACCCCCACGCCACCCATGACACATAAACACACACACACACACACACACAGGCACAGACACACAAACACACACACACACACACGTGCACACACACCCCTCCAGAGTCCCAGCATCTCAAGCCATTCGCCTGGGCAAACTGCATTTCTAATCTTTTCCTAATTATCCCACGAGTGGCCAAACTGTGTGAGCCTCACTGCGCTGCTGCTCTGAAATAAATGGTTTACAACACCCTGCAGGCTCTGCCCATGCCTTCATCTCCAATGCTGCATTAGCTTAATCTATCGCTGTACACCCACACACACACACACATATGAACACACACACACACACACACACATATGAACACACACACACATATGAACACACACACACACACTGTCACACATGAAGCCCTAATAATAAAGGCTGAATAATAATAAATATGCCTCTGTGAGGGGAGCTGTGTGTGTGTCATAATGGGGGAAGGGGGGCAGTTTTGTAAGTGGAGGGCAGTTTTGTAAGTGGAGGGCAGTAGTATTGCTGGCTTTAGTGGGGGAAGGGGGGCCGTTTTGTAGGTGGAGGGCAGTAGTATTGCTGGCTTTAGTGGGGGAAGGGGGGCAGTTTTGTAAGTGGAGGGCAGTAGTATTGCTGGCTTTAGTGGGGGAAGGGGGGCAGTTTTATAGGTGGAGGGCAGTAGTATTGCTGGCTTTAGTGGGGGAAGGGGGGCAGTTTTATAGGTGGAGGGCAGTAGTATTGCTGGCTTTAGTGGGGGAAGGGGGGCAGTTTTGTAGGTGGAGGGCAGTAGTATTGCTGGCTTTAGTGGGGGAAGGGGGGCAGTATTGCTGGCTTTATTGGGGGAAGGGGGCTGTTGTGTAGGATGCTAAATGCGCTGCTCAAGGTTGGTTGAGGAGAGAGGTTGAATTAATGACCGATAAAAGGGAAGAAACGCTTAACCAGAATGACTAGGTGAGGAAATGCATTGTGCATCTGTCAGGCAGCCATAGTTTATGAACTCGCGGAATGTAGTAACGTATCATGGATTCATGTCTCTAGTGAACAGGTACATTCAGCATGAGTGGATTCAAAGAATATGAAGACATAAAGCAAAAATACTATGACTAAGACTTAAGGTTAAGTGTGAATGAATGTGAATGAATATTACAACAGTAGTACAGTTCACATCCATATAACAGTTAAGTCCAGCGATACGTAATTAAACAACTTGCAAACAAAAATGACCTACTTCACAAAGCTAAATGTGTTACTGCTGAACAATTTTGTACAACAAGCAAATAAAGGAAGCAAAACAAGCAAGTAATTAGGGCTGTGTGTGTGTGTGTGTGTGTGTGTGTGTGTGTGTGTGTGTGTGTGTGTGTGTGTGTGTGTGTGTGTGTGTGTGTGTGAGAGAGTGTGTGTAATCACTCACTGAAGCTATGCTCTGGCAGACCATCTTTGAGGGAACAGATACTTGGTATATTTGATAAAGCCTTATATTTTGCACATTTGTCAATCATATGTCACTGTGTGGGGAGTGGACACCCTATATTGTATATAGCCTACTTTGCAGGCTATACTGCTTACTGCTGAGAAGGTCTCACATGAAGAAGATGAGATCCCTTTCTCCCTGGAGTTGGGAGAAGGCACTAGCGCAACTAACCCAATTAGTAGCCTAGGCCTAGCACATTTCACCGCTGTTGTACATCAGTTAAATGTCGGATATACTAACCTATGCTGTTAATTCGCGGGGCATCTGACATGGAAATATGTAAAATGTGTGATTTTCGTGCAAATAGGCAATAATGATGTGCTGGTAACATTCGCAAAATAGTGATTTTTGAAAACTTCCATATGAGGAACAGAACCTTCGATATATGGCCACAAGATTGAGTGCAACATAAAACAATGATCATTTTAATTTTAGAATCCTTATTAATGCAAACAAAATTCTAAAAGCTATTACTTAAATATTTAGCAGATATCAGACTATGGAGTAGCATGTGTTTAAGCTTATAAGAGTTTGTGTGTGTTTGGTGATATATTTAGTATACGTTTGAGTGAGTTTGAGTGAGGTATATGTGTCTTTGTGAGTGCTTGTTTATATGAATGTCTGGGTGAGTGGGTGTGTGTGCGTGCCTGCGTGTTCACTGACTTGCGCATGTTTGCTTTTCCCCGGGTAAATGTCAGCGATGAGGCGGATCCCCTTCGACCTGGCAGACATGACAGCAACACACCGTCACCATCAGGCGCACACACACCAAGGGAGCTGTCCGAGGGTACCGCTCAGCTCTCTGACTCAGCGCTCACATCCTGCTTGAGGCTGAGGCGCTCACACACACACACACACACACACACACACACACACACACACACACACAAACACACGCACAAACACACACACACACACACAAAGGTACGTACGAAGGGGCAGCACCTCCCCACACATCCACAAAACTACAACCACCCACGGTCTCCCCGTCTCCCTCTCCTCTCCACTCCCACAGGGTACTGCCCAGCGACACCCCCGCCTCTTCCTTTCCCTCGTCATACACTTAGCTACAGCCACCACAGGCTAAGTACAAACATGCCTCTTGTCAGGAGGACTGGTGCTTAATGTGATCTGAGTCGTGAACCCCGCTGGCCTGGCTCTGCTACGGCTTCCCCCCTGCTCGCACAGCTCGCCATGACAACCCCCCACCGCCTCGCTCTCTCTCCCCCAGCAGTTTCAGTGCACACACCTGTCTCGTCTCTTCCCTCCCTCATCGATTTTGCCATGACAGACAGGCAGGCAGACAGGCAGGCATGCAAGCAGGCAGGCAGGCTGGTGTTTTCGGCTTTCACTGACTAAGTGGCTGTCTGATGCTCCTGTTGTTTAATTGGGAGCTGCGTGTGTTTGTGTCGCACGTCTACCGCCAAGGAGACGTGGGAGCGAACTGGCGTCGAGCAGATGCTTTCGGCTCAAGGCACTTAAGAGGAGGAATTAACGCATCTGTGCTGTCAGATCTTGGCAAATGGGCCCTGGAGCACACATCCTTACTGTAACATGTCAAGGCTAGTGCTGTGGGATGGGGTGGGGTGGGGTTCTCCCAGTTGGTTCCTAGCACAGAGATGGAGCTCTAACTCATGGTGCATTGTTGGAGGAGCGCTGGAATTAACAGAATAGAATGAATTAGGGGTGGGCGATATATATCGTCTGCGATAATATCGTGATTGTTGTTTTAACAATGTGCAAATTGACATTATCGAGTATTTAAATTATTTATGGGGAAAAAACACTCGAAATCACGCACTGAAGACTCATACATTCCCAGGAGGTAGGCTATGCGGGAGAAGTGCAGCAGAGCAAGTGTCACGTGATCACTAGTGGGTCACAACGTTGTCCCACGCAGCCTAATGTTTATTTTGTGCAGCAAGAGTAGCCTACTTGGGATTTTATGCGGCTACTTCTGTTCAAGTAGCATTGATGAGACAGTCACGTTTTTTCCTACACGGTATTATATGTAGAGAAAACATTAGCCTTTGAGTATTTTAATAGTCAGTTGTAAACAAATAACTATTCTCATGTAACTCTTTTGTAAATGGACTGAAGTTTGCTCTAAATATCTACGTTTACCGATTATGCTAACCGTTAGCATCTCTATGGGATTTCTCATTTACATTAGCCATAAGCTAACGCATTAGTTTCTATTCTGTAACTTGGAATGCTAGCCTACGTGATTGCTCTAAAACAAAACATAGAAGGAAATAACTGAAATGTAGGCTACTCTGTTGGTCTGCTCTTAGTTTTACATTGAATCCTATGTAAAGGTTTGAAAGGAACTTCAGCTTCAGACTTTCTCTTGGGAAACTGTTAGGCCTATTCATCTTCTCTAATGTAGCTGGCTAGACCATGTCATTGCCACACACACAAGTGGGGGCAGAATTGGAAATGTGTCAGAGTGACAATGCATTGGTTGATTTGGTTAAAAAGTCACAGGTTAGGTTATTGGTTATTATTGTAATGATGCTATTCATAAATAATGAGCTGTAAAGTAACTCAGACTTTAACAAAAAACAATTAAAATGTTCAAAGGATATTGACTAATTATCGTTATCTTCAAAATCACAAAAAATATCGAGATATTATTTTTTGTCCATATTGCCCACCCCTAGAATGAATGTAATATGAAAGACCACACTACACACACTCACGTGAAAAGTCTTTTGGGTGGGGCCCAGACGACTTCTCCAGGAGAGAGTGGTGAGGAGTGAAGTGGCGCTGGTGTAATCTCGCCCCCGTGCAGATGAAACGCAGGAGCGTGACATCATGTGAGCGCGCTGAGGTGACTCATGCAACTATTTGCTGAATAACCGGCTGGATCGTGACCTAGCTGTTTCAGACGCTAATAAATCACTGCACTTAATATCCTCCGTCGTCCATCATTCCGCCACTAATCCCAGGTCAGATTACCATTTCAATGACAGTGTTTTCCATTATATTAGTGTTGGGACGTAAGCCCACCACAGGCTACAACACCTGATATGACTCATCTCGATGACGAGTTCATTATTTGGATGATTCATTTATTACTTATTTTTACTTATTGCAACAACAAGCGCACATGATTAGTTTTGCTTCCCCTGTGTGTGGGGTGGGAGACACTTAGCTTTTCTGAGAATTCTCAAAGCGCTGAGCAAGTCATGAGTTGCATCCAGCAACAAAGTAGCAGGGGCCGCTATTTTCTGCCGCTGGGGGCTTTTTGCAGCTTTGGTGTCTGGCTCTTAGCTAAAGCCAGACACCAGGAGGATTCCAAGCCTCCAAACGGCCGGCCGCCCGGGCCCGTGCCTCCCTGACACCTTCCTAGGGCTCCTGAGCTACCGTTGCCCAGAGAGATATGAGGAGATGTGAGGAGATAAGGGGGAGAGCAGTAATGAGAGGGCCTGGGGTGTGTCTGGGGAGTAGGTGTTCGCCTCAGTGAGAGCATGTGGAGCAGGAGCAGAAGGAGGAGGAGGAGGAGGAGGAGGAGGAGGGAAAGGAGGAATTGGGGAATAACTCCCACACAAAGCCATTCATCCCTCCATCACACAGCCGTCACAGATGGAAGGGAGGGGGGTGGGGTGGGGTGTAGGAAGATCAGAGAGGTGAGAAAGAAATTAGAGGTGGGAGGAGAACCAGAGGAGAGGTGAGGAGGGGGAGGGAGGAAGAAGAGTCGAGAGAGAGGAGAGACGATGTAGTTGAAAAGAGTGGGATACAAGAAAGGGAGATGGAGGAAAGTGGTAGCCTAGAAATCTAAACGCGCCCCTAGCGCGTCTAGCAACTCTCCGTTGGCTTGTGAGCTCCAGAAATCGAAACTCAATCAGGCCAATGAAATCGTGTATAGAGTCGTTAGGTGGGCTTAACATAATGATTGATGGCAGAGTTGCAACGGTTTGGCTTGAATTCCCTGCTACTTGAAAACAAATAAGATGGATGTTGCTGTTGGCGAACAGTGTGACATAAAAGTTAAGCTTTTATTAAGTTGGCAAACGTTTGAACTAGCCAACTAGCTCCGCTGGTGGGAAACGCATGGGACTCATAGCGCTGCCGCTGTCCTATTGCGTGCAGAGGAAATTTGAAAGAGAACTGATTATCCCGCCCCTCGGACTGAGCACTGCGAACGGTGAGTGCCCAGACCCTACATTTTAAGGTGGGTCTGGCTCGTCAGGCTAGGAAAGTGGAGAAGAGAAGAGATGAGAGGTAAGGTGAGCAGAGGTAAGAGCAGCAGTGAGATCTGAGAGGAGGGCAGAGAAAGGCAGACACAAAAGGCCAGGTTAGAGAGGGGAGAGGAGATAAAAGGCCAGGTGCAGAGCGTGATGACACGACAGGGAGAAGAGTGAGCACATGAGGAGAGAGAAAAGGGGGAAAACATGATAAACAAGAGAGAGACAGAGAGAGAGAGAGAGAGACAGCCCGGTCCCCGAACTCTACTCTATTCTGTATTGAGTGCGAGAGGCCTGAGTGCTCGTGGGGGGAGACCGGAGCTGGCTGCTAGTGCAAGCACTGAGCCGATGCAGTGTTACGTAAAAAAGCTTTTTAGCCTGCCAAAGGGGCCAGAGTCAGGGCTGGGCCCACAGCACACTCTACCGCCCCCAAACACCCCCCCCCCCCCCAACCCAACCAAACACAGCGCACTCACAGCCCAAAGAGTCCCAATCATTCAACCAGAGGAACCAAAATAGGCACCGATTAGTGTTTAACGCGCGGCCGGCGAACAAAATATAATTGCCATTTTATAACTGCCAGTTAAGCGCCCTAACGGGCGCTAAAATGTTAAGTATGTGAGTGAGGCTGGAAATCACTTTGCATAATCTATGCTCTCTCCGAGCCACGCAGGCTACGAGCTAAAGGCAGAACAAGCGCTGTGGGTGCGAGACATTATTCAAGTATCAAATCATGAGCCACTAGAGGCTTACACACAAGGCAGCTCTGCTTTATTGAGAGCAATTGGTGTGAATGAGTGGTCCTTTGTCCTCCACCATCACCATCATCTTCCTCATCTTCCTCACCACTGGTTTTTTGTCTCACTGTAGTGTGAGCAAGGGCAGTACTGAATGGATTCTAGCAATGGATTCTGTGTGTGTTTGTGTGTTTGTGTGTGTGTGTGTGTGTGTGTGTGTGTGTGTGTGTTTGTGGCCGTGACCGTGCGTGGCCGCGTGTGTGTGCCCGTGTGTGTTTGTCAACAGGGAAGGTAGGTGTGGCCTACTCATAGATGTTGCTAAGAGGCAGAGCAACGTCATCCGACTGCGACAAAGTCAACATGCCGCCTGCAGCCATATATCACTGTACCTCGGCCGCCTGGCTAGACTAGTAGAGACCTTGAGCTGACATTGGGGGAGGGAGTGGAGTGTGTGTGTGTGTGTGTGTGTATATGTGTGTGTGTGTGTGTGTGTGTGTGTGTGTGTGTGTGTGTGTGTGTGTGTGTGTGTGTGTGTATGTGTGTGTGTGTGTGTGTGTGTGTGTGTGTGTGTGTGTGTGTGTGTGTGTGTGTGTGTGTGTGTTTGGGGCCGTGACCGTGCGTGACCGCGTGTGTGTGCCCGTGTGTGTTTGTCAACAGGGAAGGTAGGTGTGGCCTACTCATAGATGTTGCTAAGAGGCAGAGCAACGTCATCCGACTGCGACAAAGTCAACATGCCGCCTGTAGCCATATATCACTGTACCTCGGCCGCCTGGCTAGACTAGTAGAGACCTTGAGCTGACATTGGGGGAGGGAGTGGAGTGTGTGTGTGTGTGTGTGTGTGTGTGTGTGTGTGTGTGTGTGTGTGTGTGTGTGTGTGTGTGTGTGTGTGTGTGTGTATGTGTGTGTGTGTATGTGTGTGTGTGTGTGTGTGTGTGTGTGTATGTATCTGAGCTGTGCTTCTGCATGTGCATGTATCTGTGCTTCTATGTGTACAGGTATTTGAGCAGTGATTTAACCTGTGTCTCTGTTAGTGTGTTTGAGAGTGTCTGTGTGTGTTTGGGTCTGTATACGGGTTGTGTGTGCCTGTACTATGCTTCTGTGTGTACTCGGTCAATGTGTGACTCGGTCATTGTCTAAGTGTGTGTGTGTGTGTGTGCGTGTGTGTGCGTGTGTGTTTGTGTACATCTGTGTGTGCATGAATCGGGCTGCATGCTTGCTTGCCTAATCTGTAGGAACATCGCAGCTCATTTATTTCCACACAGCTCTTCTCTGCCATGATGTCACAGGAAGTCACAGGATCATTGGATGGTGGGAAGGTGGAGGGTGGGGTCGGGACTGTCATCACCCTGGCAATCGAAGCTGCCGATCATAATGCCAGAGTTGCCTGCAATCGCAGTGATTTTAGGGGGCTGAACCAACATGGCTTCGACCAAGCAAAACCAAACCCTTAACTTAGTTCAGATTGCCCTTCAAAAGAAAGAGCTTCACTTAGTCAGAACTCATAGTCATTGTTATGAGGACAATTCCCAAGGGTAAGTCCCCATCCAGTAGAGGTTACTTCTGCTCCATCCCCCCTTACTGTCATCAGAGAATGAAATGCTCCTATTGATTACTAAAACAACTCATGCCCCATTTGGAGGAAACAACC
>NW_027468859.1:23132346-23182346 GCF_046254945.1 Alosa pseudoharengus | reverse complement strand
ACACACATACACCAACTCTCTCCCTCTATATGTCTTTCTTACACTCACAATCACATACACATTTCTTCTGTAGTCTGTATGCTTTCCAGTTACACTAAAAATCAAATGTCTGTGGAAATGAAAATCTTTAGAGAGCGATTTAAATAAAATAGGATTATTCAGATTGCAGAAACGCCACTGAAAAAATACACTTCATTACAACTCAGTAGCAGCCTCTCATAAAAGATGAAATGTGTTTACATGGGCGCTTCCACAGCAAAATATATGCAGTTGTGTGAGGCCTGTGTTATTTATCATGGCTACAACCTTGCATGTCCAATTAGAAAAACATTGATTATCATAGTAAAGACCCGTTTTGCTATGCTGGCAGCTTTTATGTTTGTGTTTCCCCGACAACAAAACCCAGAACAAGGCAACCAAATTCAAACCATTGATTTAACTTTGTTTAGGGAGGCAAACCTACCATTGGAAACCACTCAGGCTTAACTTAATTAGGACACAGAGGCAGTTAAAATTAGATTGTACCAAAGTAACTTAAAATTAAACAACACAGCCAGGCCAATTGAGTTGTCGGCTTGCCAATACACACAGGGGATCTCTAGACTCATTAAAGAGATAATGCAAATACAACACAAATATACACTTATCAGGGAATCACAAGAGATAAAACCAACAACCAATCTATTGAACACTGCAGCTTTTACAACAATTAATGAATTGTTCAGTGTGAAAAAATATTCATAATTTCAAAAGAACTAAAAGGTGTTATTCATATCTTACTATTAGTGGAGCCATTTGACTTGAAATTCTGATTATCGTCACTTTGGCAAGACAAACCGTGCAACTGGATGGCATTTCCGATTTCTGATTAGCCTCAAGTCTATAAGATACAAAGACATGTCCCAGACCTTTTCACTGCCATCTTTGAAACTATCTACTAAGAAACGCAAAAACCGATGAGCACCCTCTCAGTTCTAACTGCGCCCTAATCTCGTAAACGTTCTGCTGTGTAATTGACAGAATACAGACTGTCCCCGCTGATCTCTCCATCCCATCCGTGGCCCTGGCTTGCTAAAGCCATGCTATCCATTACCTCGCTATCTTCACATTGGGATTTAAATAAAGCCGTATCAGTGATATGCCGTTGCCAGGAAACACAACAGGATGCATCTCTAACAGGTTTAGCGACAGCCCTCCGAAATCCACTCCCCCACATCCCCCTTTTGCCTTAGATTATCCCAGTGTCTGTTTTGTGCCGAGTGGATCTTCCAGCCAGAGTAGCTCACTCACAGACTACACGGTGGTGGCCAGGGAGGCGTGCTTAACACTGAGAGACTTGACTGCCGTTTTAAAGGAGCACAGTGCTGTTGTGGCGGGGGCCACAGGTTCAGCCATGACGGATCAGTCAGGTCCCCCAGCAGCAGCAACAGCAGCAGCAGCAACTCGTTTAAGCAATAAGCCCCGAGAGGCCGTAGGTTACGCTGATTCTATAACAGCTAAGGGGCGTTGTTAGGCACGACGCGCTAGCAGTGTATGTTTGTGCTGGATTTTACAACGGCATCGAAAGTGATTCAGCCAATCACAATCAAGGACCGGAACTATCAGTTTTAGAATAGGGCCCTGATCTGGGCCACATCTGGCCAGGCACTCCTCTCCCAACACAGGTCCCTCCCACCATTACTGCACTGTACCAGAGACTTTCTAATGTGGAGACACAGCACTCAAAAAATACTCCATAGAAATGCATGGGGTTAGTTTGTCACGCCAATATGGCCGTTGTCTACACATATCCCACCCCTTCCTCGGCAAAACGTCGACATGTGAATACGTTAAGCCAATCATGTGGTGTGATGTGAATACATTGAGCCAATCATATGGTGTGTTGTGAAGACATCGTGCCAATCATGTGTTGTGATCTCGCCGCTGGAGAAAGATTGGTGTCGTGAATCCTTGCGCACGCGCAGTTCGACCCAAAGACTGTGCCCGATGAGTGCCCATAAAACGTTGGTATATGGCCGCCGAGTGGAGGGACTTGCCTAAAAGGACTTTGACTGTACTTACTGTGAATCTCTAGGCGACCATTTCTTGGCATTTTAAGGGTAGATAGACCCTATATTGAAAATCTAGTTGTCAAGGGCCTTCAGGCATAAGCACTCCCGTGCCACAACGTACTACTGTGACTCAAAAAATCAACAGCTCATTGTTGTGCCAACAGCTCATTACAATCTTGTATGTTGTCCAGTCATATGATGACTAATCTGCAATCCTAGAGCCTCACAGCAGTTTTGGTGCTTTGGAAAGTGTGCTCACTCATATGTTATGGGAGGTATGTGTGTGTGTGTGTGTGTGTGTGTGTGTGTGTGTGTGTGTTAGGGGGGTGGGGGTGGTAAGACAAAAAATGGCTACCATTTTCGAGAGGAAAAACACCGAAAGGAAATGAGAATGTGCATCTGCAGCAGGGGAAGCGGTGACGGCTGTTGCAGTCAACCTCAGCAGACTGATGATCTAAGGGGATGCTTGGGAGAGCCCTGAAATTGCCTCCATACGTTTTGCCTTGATATGTATGTTACCTCAAAAGCCCCCAGCATTAAACCTCTCTCACCCACAAAATGGTCAGTGGTTCAGAAATAAAATAACAAATAACTCTCCGGAAAAACAAGGCGCAGTCATTGATGACTTGAATTGAAGTCTGCACCTGTACTCTCACACACACACACTCACACTCACACTCACACTCTCACACACACACACACACACACACACACACACACACACACACACACACACACACACAGCAAGCACCCGAAATCCTTACCTTGACGTAAAGCTGCTGGAACTCATCCAGGTTGAGGCGGCCGGTGGGGCAGTCCTTGAGGAAGCCCTTGTACCACTGTTTGAGCTCGTGCTCGTTGAACTCCGTGTTCTTCACCAGGTCCTCCATCACCTCTGGGGTCAGCTTGCTGTTCTGTTTCCCCATCGTGTCTGTCGGGGGGGGGGGGGGGGGGGGGGAAAGACACACAATTTAAATAAGTAAAAATGGTAAGAAAATGCATGGCTAGTGAATGATATGTGCACACACACATACAATACAACACACACACACACACACACACACGGAGACAGACAGACACACACACACACAAGAAATGCTGACAGACAGATCAGAACTAATGTTGTGTTACCTCTCAAATCCCATATCAATACTGCGCTCTGTTGATTAAGCCTTTTCCTGTCTTGGACACTCCCCTTCCTCTACATAGCTAAGATGGCGACCATTGAGGGTGACAAGTGTTCAGCGTTCCACACTCAGCTTTTTGATCATGTGTGCACCAACAAAGTTTTTATAGTGCACAGCATGTTGCCATTACACTCAGTGTGAATGCACTTCTGTACTCAACATAGGAAGTAAAAGTACAGAGGAACGCAAATTGAGAATCTGTGGGCCAGATGTACTAACGCTTTTGCGCCCACTCCAGGCGTATTTGTTTTGCAACGTGCGTGTAAAATCATTGCGAGGTATGTACAGACAGGCCGCAATGAGGTAAAAGCGCAAACTGCCTGTTGCGGGAGCTTGGGAATTGTATTTATACATCCAGCCGCTGTAGATGCAACAAGGTAGACATTTAGGTAGACTGAGCTTGTGGTAAATCAGACATGCTTCACATTTTATTTAGATTGATGGAAACAACACTAAGAGAGTGAACTAGTCCTCTGCATACCTCTATTTGTGTTAATTTAACACATTACATTACATAATTTGGTAGACCTATCATACACCATGACATGTGTATACAAAGGTAGACACTCAATCACACTTACTTACTTCACTGGCCTGTCTATGCAATGATCTCCTACCCCCCTATTTCAACAGAAATGAACATGTATCCTTTCTTGTATCGAATCGTGCCCATGTATCACACCCCTAGTATGTGTATATGTGTATGTATGTATATGTATGTATCATGTTGTGTGTGTGTGTGTGTGTGTGTGTGTGTGTGTGTGTGTGTGTGTGTGTGTGTGTGTGTGTGTATGTGTGTGTATATGTGTATGTATGTATTATGTAAATGCATGTGTGTGTGTGTGTGTGTGTGTGTATGTGTATGTGTAGGTGTATGTATATGTATATGTGTGCGTGTGTGTGTGTGTGTGTATATGTATATGTATATGTATATGTGTGTGTGTGTGTGTGTGTGTGTGTGTGTGTGTATCTGCTTATCAGTGCAGGTTGCAGCTGTGTGTGCCCCACACCCCTGTGGACCGCCATCACACACTGCGTCACTGGCAGGACAGAGCTGTTTATTTAGCTGCATAATTACTGACACATGAATAAAATACAGAGACAAAAAGCAGAACCAGAGATGCATACAGACCCAGAGATCAGACTACACGGGATCTTCCACCAGAACTGACTGTGATTTATGCAGCCCAAAAATAACAGAGAGAAGAGTGAGATGGAGGTAGAGTGAGCTGAGAGATAAAAAAAAAATACAAATAAACAGAGCAGAGAAAGAGACTGTGAAAGAGGAAGCAAAATGCATCTGATGTTGTTTGCTGAGTTCTGATCGACTGACGGGAGAATTTGTACCCGTAGAGTTTGTCTCAATAGCAGTGATTCGCTCAAAGCGATAGAGGCTGACGTGAAACAATAGCAAATCTGCTCAGAAAGGTCACTCGCTGCAATTAATTTAGGTCTCCATCCAGACACTGATAAATGAACAGCACACACCATGATGGATATCAGGATAGAGGGGGGCTAATTGCTGCGAGCAAAAACATTCAATTTTCATCAGAAAATAATGTTTCTTTTTACTTCATCATGACACAACTACTCAATAATTCCAGACAAATGGGTAGTATTGACGACAGGAGTGGAGAGAAGGAGAGAGAGAGAGAGAGCTTTTTAGTAACATATGCTTTTCCTTGCCACACATCCAAATAATTTAAAAACCTTAAATGAAACAGTTTTGCTGCAAATATTTAATCTCTTCTCAAGCGTTGCTTCCAGCACAGTCCCTCAAATGAACAGCTGTCTTCTCTTCTTAGCTCCTTCCAAAGTGCCATCAAGTCTTTGCCTATTCCGCTTGACATATTTCTGTTTTTCCTGACCAGAGGGTGGAATGTGTATGTGCTTGAGTGTGTATTTGTGAGTGTGTGTGTGTGTGTGTGTGTGAGAGAGAGAGAGAGTGTGAGAGAGAGAGAGAGAGAGAGAAGAGAGAGAGAGAGAGTGTGTGTGTGTGTGTGTGTTTTGAGGGTTGTTGGGGTGGGTGGGTGGGTGTTGGGGGTTTTATGATTTTCACATGGCTCATTAAAACATGACACATCCTCTACCGAGCAGCCTACAGTAAGTCATGGCCCTCTCCTGCACGCATCACTCTTGCTCGCCAAGCAACCAAGGCAAGTCCCTGAAGACTGCAGAGCAGTGGTAGTGGAACTCGGCTTACAATTCTCTGTCCATCTGTAATGACTGAGCCCGAGAGAGAGGGCTTTAAAGACTGAACTGCCAGAACAGGCCTCGATGTGCCATCTGCAGACATCATATGAGCTAAAGACAAAAGGGAATGCGATGCAAGACTCACATGGGGTTTTACTGCCAGTGTTTTGTTTTGTGGCAAAATGAGGGGGGAAAAGAGCAACAATGTGACACCACATTGTTAGAAATGAGAAATGACTCAAAACAGTCAGAGCCCACCCCAAACACACACACACACACACACACATACACACACACACACACACACACACACACAGAAGAAGGCTGCCTGCCTCTCTACTCCTCGGTGTGTGTGAGACTGCAGTAAACGCCTCCTGTCCTCTGGGATTACCCCTCCCTACAAGCCATCCACATATGATAGACATGCACTCCATAACCTGCCTCATGCCATTGCAAGTAAACCCCTGATAGACAGGGCTACAGCGCCTTGGTAATGCCCCAAAAATCCGACCTAATGCCTACAATGTGATTAGGTTGGACTGTATAGGTCTACAGCTATACGTGCCAACAGATTGATATGTAACAGAAGCCATTTTCAAGGATTTTAAAAACTGGGCCAATCCTATTTCTTTGACCATCTGATGTACAGAGTGGATCCACGTCATGTAGTCAAATATTACATCCACTATACAAAAAGAAGGCAACTCTAACACATTGATGTAAATGGTATTTGGCTTTGTTAGGGTGGGGGGTTACTTGCATGCTCTGTTGTCCAAAAGACAGCACCGTGAATGGTAGATATTACAACCAGTTTCATAAAGACCTCATATGTGTGAACTAGAGCATTTACAAAACAAGTGGCTTGGTCATGGGTACCTTTGAATGGGCATCTGTGCCCAGCTGGCACGATGCCCTGTTGCCCACCTGCCATGCTAAAGAGTTAAAGGGCAACACTCCATGGCCAATCTAATGGAATAGTAATTATTATGCTTGGCACCCCCCCCCCCCTCACCCCCCAACCTCCACCCAACTTGTCCAAGTCTGTGACAGCCAAGTTATTACAATTAGCTAATTACGACCACCAGACAAGGACCAATTAGGAGCCAGCCTAGAGCAGGGTGTGCTTTTTGGATAGAAAGCACTGGACCCTTTTGTTGATATGTGAGGCAAGCAGCAAGGGTGGGGGTTAGATCCATTCCATTCGGTCAGCAGCCCACTGACCATTGACAGCCCACATCAAAGTGCATCAACCAATGAACACCCATGTTTCTCAGGGAAGGTTAACTGTGACATACAGC
This sequence comes from Alosa pseudoharengus, assembly GCF_046254945.1. Taxonomy (NCBI): domain Eukaryota; kingdom Metazoa; phylum Chordata; class Actinopteri; order Clupeiformes; family Clupeidae; genus Alosa; species Alosa pseudoharengus. Next base: position 23,175,617 of record NW_027468859.1, on the reverse strand, counting down.
CAGCATGTTCCAATGCAACAGTAGATTCTTTCAGTCTGCATTGCCCAGTTTAAACAGTTATACAAAAAAAAAAAACATGAAAAAACACATCAGCAGTCTGTTTTTCCTTCTGTTTCCCAATTTCCTCGTATCTATCCAGAGTAGCAGTGAGGGACAAGAGAAAAATTACTCTCAAAGGACAACCAAGTGATGCAGCATCGACTACAGCCCAAAAGTCTGCCTCTGCAAGCTGAACATGTTTCTTGTAAAGTCCCTCTTATAATGAACACTACAAAAAAAAAAATACAACTGCATTAACCTACACCAAAAAGGCTGAGCAAAGAACCTATTATATACATCACTGATTAATAAAAAAGAACCTTTTACAATAGATTAGAACTATCAATCTACAGAATTCAACACATTGCAAATAAGACCTGTTCACATGCTAGATAACTCAGCATTGCCATAAGCACCAGCTCACTTGTTCTATGTCAATGCGTCATGTATGTGGCTGAACGAAATCGACTAACTGAGGCAGTCTGATTGAGCTACCACATTATGTAATACCAGCATATTTACAATTTTCACTGATGAGTACTGACCTTGGAAAACTACAATTGTTCCCAACAATAATTTTCAAACTAGCCCTATAGATGCCATTCAAATAGTGAATGTGAAAGTATTCATTTAGGATAAAGGAGCAACAAATATTTGTGGACGTCAAAAAAGCTAAACAGTGTCATAGCGTTGTTCTGCCTTCCTTTTCATATCGCTATCTTATTAAGTGTTTTCAGTATTTGAACCATTGCTCATTAGGTTGGCTCCAAATTATATGCGCGTGCCAAAGCAGACGAGAGGCTCCTATTCTCAAATGTCAGCCGTAATGCAACGCGACAATAGGCTACTACATCGGGAAAGACCGATTTTAACTTCTGAAGAAACAGTTAAACGCTTTATGATCACACCAGTGTGAGCTAACCTGTGAATGTGTCTGCCCAGAACATCTCCATGCGCATTATTCCCCCAACGTGCACATTTGTTTCAATATTTCTCTCCTTCTAGAGTCTTCGCAGACAAAACACTGAAACTAAAGACTCATTGTTTATTACGACAGATTTCGTATGTTGAATGGAGGGCAATTAATTTGGTTAACCTCAATGACAAGAAATATGTTTATTTTAAATAAACACAGTATGATGCTATGGTGCAATATTTTTATTTCACCCGCCACATATATTTTCCGAGGCAGACTGCTTGTCGTTAATATACCTATCTAATGACAGTAATATAACATTGGTTAATCATAAGAAATTGTACAATGCTATAACGTAATATTGTTGCAGATTGTTTTATACAGGGTATCCCATGTCAGGCTATATAATCAGCCGTTAACCAGATTTAAACCTTTAATCTGTGATTTGTTATGTAGTTATTGCCAGATTTAATTTCAATTGTCTTACCTTTGCGTGTATGCGAAGGTTGTGGAGGTCTGGTTTGCGCTCTGAGCGGCAGTAGGCTAGGGTATGTATCTATCAACCACTGCGATATGCCTGTCTGGAGGTGAGAACGGAGAAATTAGCCAGGTCAGAGCGCAGGAAGGACCGTAGAGGCTCGGCGCAGCAGATGATGTGTCTCTTAACGATACAATGAACGGAAGCCAGTGTCAGACCGTGCGCATCACCACCGATGTATCTCTTATGCAGTGTGTCTGTCTGTTTTGCATGGGTCCCTGACTTGGGGCTGAGGCTCGTTTGAGTTTGCGCAAGTCTTCCTCTCCCTGAATCTGGCGCGTTCTGATCTTGTGCGTTCTGCTTACCAAATCAAATGACATCAAACCAGTTTATCAACAGTAAACGCCAGCACTGTGAACTTCAGAGCATCTCTCTAAAGACCTGTTTTCCTAAAATTTTGACCATGTTTACAAGTATTTTTGTAGCCTACCATTACAACTTTGTCATTAACTACAGACTGGGTGACACTGCTGACGAATTATTTGGGTGTGAGCCATAGACTGTATAAAATAGGTGTGAGCCTGCCTCGAGCATTTTTTTATCAGCGCGAGACAGATTATGAAGCTTGCTGTTAATAATTCGCGCCCTTAAAAAATAGCCCACTGCTCATTTTTCCAAGAAGACTTGATATTGAAGTGTCACAAGATTTGTAGTTCTGTCAACACTTGTAGGGTAAGAGTAATGTAATTATTTAAACAATTTATTGAAATGTCTTTCCCAGCTATTGGCTATTGTAGTTGTTGGCTAAGGATGTGTGAAGTTCACATGTTTGTTAGCAATTTACGCTAGCAATGATGTCTAAGAAGCGTATTTCACCCTAACGTTAGTTAACAATGACTTTGTTAATACCCAACCCTAACAAATTACTTTGTAATACCCAACCCTAACAAATAATGCGCACATGCCATGGCATATAACATCATACAACACCAACCACAGCTGTCAACTTTAACGTTAATGTTAGCTAACTTTAATTACTAGCTATAGCGATATTATGTTAACGTTAACTAACATAAAAGCAGTAGCTGCTAGCACTAGCCTAGTGCTGCTAGAACAGTAAATCGGGTAACTTGTAGTTATGAATCTGACCCAAGCCAGTACTAACAATTAAACATAAGACGCTTGAAATAGGGTTTGCACACACAATAACACCAAAGCATTTTAACATCAATGAGTTTGAACAAATAACATCACCTGATGCATAATGTTAACTTAGCGTTCCTTCCTTGCTAGTAGAGCGGTGATTGAATCATAATGTCGTTAGCTAAGTACTGGTAGCAGCATCTGCAGGCAGTAGGCTATTATATGTGCTACAAGATGTGGACAAGTCACACTGTCACCAATCATGCAAGTAGCCTATTTGTGTGTGAGACAAATGTTGGCCATGATACAAAAGTATTCACCCGCTTGGATATTTTTATTACTTTTATAAATGGGGTCTTGGTCAATTAAATTTGTCCTCTTTTTTTTACACTAATTTACAAAAAAATATTAGCAGATTTCTACAAAGTAATGTTTATTGATTTCAAATGCAGTATATAATGTAAAATTATAAGTGGTTGCATCATAGAGCAGGCCATCACCACAAACTGAGTGACCGTTCAAGACGGATAGGCCTACTGGTGGGGGAGGCTATGACAACTCTGAAGGAGTTTAAAAGCTTCAGCAGCTGCAATGGGAGAAACTCTGCAATACAATAAACCACTATTAAGTTCTTCACCACTCAAAGCTCTATGGGCGAGTGGCAAAGCCCATATTAAATCTCAGTTTGCCCGAAAAACATGTGGGAGACTCTAGATACTATGTGGGATACTCTAGATACTATGTTTGGCTAAGACCAAACACTGCACAACACCACAAACGCACCATCCCTAATTTGAAGCATGGTGGTGGTAGCATCATGTTTTGGGGATACTTTTTGACAGAAGACCCTGGGGTAAAATGAATTCAGCCAAATATATTATGGAAATCCTGGAGGACAATCTGATTCAGTCTGCAAGATAACTCTTCCCAGCAAGACAATGACCCAAAGTATACAGTGCAAGCTACACAGAAATGGTTTAAAGGCAACAATGTGAATGTTCTTGTGTGCCCAAGACCTCAATCCAATAGAGACTTTTTGGCTGGACTTAAAAAGGGTTGTCTTCCTTAAAATAGTAAAATTGCAATATCCAGATGTGCAAGCCTAATTGAGACCTATCCACGCAGACTCCATGCTTTAATTGCGACCAAAGGTGTATTTTACTAAATGCTAAAAGGGGGTGAATATTTCTGCAATCGCTTATTTTGCATTATATATTTTTAATTAATTAACATTACTTTGTAGAAATCTGCTTGCACTTTGACATTAAAGAGGGGTTTTCTGTAAATTACGGTAAAAAGGCCAAATTAAATTGACCAAGATTCCACCAAAGCAGTAAAAGCGGAACATATCCAATACTTTAAAGGCACTGTATAAAATAGTAAGTAGGCCTAAATTGAATTAAGATACATGCAAATCTTTCCATAAAACTACAATTTTAGTTTACTGTTGAATTTTGATTTGCAAGTGATGGATGGTGCATTTCTTAAAGGAAAATTCCGGTATTTAGCACTTTGAATCCCTTTTCTGGTTTGTTTTGGATGAACTGGAGTGGTGGACATCGAAATTTTGACAATGGGTCCGGTCTCGACTTTCTGACTCGTTTTGAATCGCCTTTGACTGCTTCAGAGTGGTTGGCTATGGGCATGAACAAACATGTCCTTAAAGCAACACCAAAGAGTTTTTTGCACCTTAAAATAATGTTTCCAAAATCGTTTCAGTGGTTCATCAACTCGTAACAGGGTGAACGGCACTTCTGCATTCGTTTCGCGGCCCTTTATCGGCTATAACCGCACTATGTAAGTTTGCCAGATCGGGTAGCGGATCTGTAGTTCGATGGAATGAGACATAAGAAACTACAAATTTGACTTGCATCTGAAGTCGCAATACATCGTACTTTCATAAAATCATGCAACATATTCTACCTTGTCTGTGGACATTGTTATTTGCAAAGCCGGTGCTGGATAAACAAATAGTGCGTTTGACAGAGGAAAAGTTCTTTGGTGTTGCTTTAAAACAACCCTTAACATTCGTTTTCAAAACTGTGCAACTCACTGAGTGGTTAGTGATGTTCGTTGATTATTAAAAACATATATCACAATATATCATTAAAAACATATATATCACAATATATGATTTCAATCCGTGATATTTGCTATTGTGGAACTATTTTTTCAGATACCTCACAACCGCGTATAAACTTCCACTCAATATTTGAGTCTAAAGCAAAAGCATAGACAGTAAAAGAAGGTCTCGCGGAAAGACTACAACCAAATGTAAACAGACTTCCTTTCTGTTTCCGGTAGTGCAGTAATATCAACGAGCAATGAGTCTTCCAACAGAAATCAATGGGATTTTACAAAATGCCAAATAAAACACGACAGTAACTGTATTTCACTATGCTACTTGCTACTTGTTGAACGTAAAGGGTTGTATTAAGGACATGTTTGTGCATGCACATAGCCAGCCATTCTGAAGCAGTCAAAGGTGTTTCGAAACGAGTCAGAAAATTCGAGACAGGACCCATCGTCAAAATTTCGGTGTCCACCACTGTAGTTCATCCAAAACAAACCAGAAAAGGGACTCAAAGTGCTAAATACTGGAATTATCTTTTAATATAGACTGGAAACTAAAAGCAGAAATATTCACAGGTATGACAGAAACAGCACTGAAGAAATGGAGGTCTTTGGAATTACTGGAAGCATTTCTCAAAAGCCGACAGGCTCTGATGTCATGGAAGGTGATTCTGCTGGAGCTGAAATGAGTACTGCCTGTGATGTCAAGGTGGGTAGTTCATTTCAAAATGAAAACAGCACTGCCCCACCGTCACCTAAAAGAATGAGGCTTGACATAGACAGAGTGGAACTGCCGGCAGCAGATATGCCTTTCCACACTAACAACTGCGAAACTCCACTCACTGAAGCTGAAAAAGAAAGACTGCTTGCACAAAGTGGGGCTAGTTCTCTGCCACACTATATTTCACAGCAAAGTGACACCACAAAAAAACAATCGGGAGAGGAGAGTGAGAAGGCAGAGATTGTGGAGTTTGCAGAGGAAAGCATAGTACACAATCAAGAGTTTGCACCCATTGTGGTGCAAGAGAGTTGTAACACATTGTGTCCAATAAGTCATAGAGCAGCGGAGGGAAGTCAAGATAGACCCGACTGTCTTTTTAGAGAAAATGTGCATGCCTGTGATGGAGAGACAAAAACCGAAGTTAACGAGGAACGCATAGTGTGTGACGAGGAGATGGCTGATTATGCGAGCCCAGGCTCCATCTTTACTTATGATGTCTCATTAAGTGGTGATTTGGGAAGTAATGAGCCCGAGATCAATGTGTCTCTTGCTCACAGTGTTCCCGTTGATGCAGCCCTGTGGCTTTCCGCTGGTGCGACGGAAGAAGCCGAAGGTTTGCCGAAGTGTGATGAATACACAGCCGTAGCCGCACAGACATGCCTTAGTCAGATGCCAGTCTGTGTGTATAAGGACATGGCAGCTGTGACTGAGATGGACGGAGGCCATGGAGTTAATGGAGCAGGCCAAGAGAGTCACATCACCCCCGAACACATGCAAACCGAGGTGAACTCCCAGACCAGGGATTCAGCATCTTTGCCCTGCGCCTCTGACGTGACACTGAAGGGCATCACATCATTTGAAGAAGACACCGCCCAGTCCCATCCTTTTCCTGAGGCTCCCACTGTTAGGAGTGTAGTGTGTGAAGTTAATGGAGCAGGCCAAGAGAGTCACATCACCCCCGAATACATGCAACCCGACGTGAACTCCCAGACCAGTGATTCAGCATCTTTGCCCTGCGCCTCTGACGTGACACTGAATGGCATCACATCATTTGAAGAAGACACCGCCCAGTCCCATCCTTTTCCTGAGGCTCCCACTGTTAGGTGTGTAGTGTGTGAACTTTCTGACGACCACTGTGCTTTTGTGTCACCTTTGAACAGTGACGCTGATAACCTTGATATGGCACATATTCCAAGAAGTCTATCTGAGGAGGATGAACAGCTTTTGATTAATTACGTCGGTTTGGATGGATTGTTGCCCACACCTAATGGCTCCCCAGAGGACGAGGCGAGGATCCATCCCCAGGGTTTAACAGCCTTTGAGAGCTTCACCAAACCTGCAGAGAGTTTTGACTTGGGTGCAGAAGCAGATGTTGATTCATACACAGCAGGGGCTAAGACTGATTTACTTGCACTAGCAAGTCTGGCGTCTGACTCTGTGGACCATCATGAAAGTAGATTGGAGGCAGCGGTGTGCTCATCTCCAACTGGGCTTTTGGCCATGGGAATGGAGGTGTTTTTTTTTAAGAGTAGCCCTTCCCCGAATGAAATGAGACTTGGGCCTCTGTCCGAGGGCTGGGAGGAGGAGAAATCAAAGAAGCTCTCGGATGGAGTAGCAGCGCAGCAACCAGTCATTCAGCCTTGGGAGGAGAATGTGAAAGTGACTGATGCATTCGCCCACAGTGATACCTCACATGAATTCGTCGTCAAGGACATGCCGGCATTCACATTGTGCTCTGACGCAGTTGTCCCTGGATCACACACTGCTCCCACTGAGGATGTGACAAAAGAGAGCACACCGCTGCATGTTTTCTCTGACTGTGTGCCTCTGGGTTTCAACTCGTTTGAAAAAGTAAAAATCTCTCCTGACAGTGATCTTGAAAATAGCCCACTCCTTGACAGCTCACCCACGGTTTTGGCTGCAGCTGCAGTCTCACAAGTTCTCACAGTTCCTCCAGCTGATCATGGCCCTGTGACGTTAGCACATTGTGGGATCCATTCAGACGAGACGACAATTGAATTAATATCACATTGTAAAGACAATTGTCCAGTTTATTCACAGGACAGAGGCACCAGATGGGGAGGAGAGGAAAGCCAAAAGAGCATTATCGCTGTGTCTCCTCAACAGAGTCTCTCTCCCCTTGAGCCTAAAGAAAACATCTGCCTATCAGACAGGATCACAGACTGTGACATTCCTCTGTTTGAAATGAAAGAGATGTTTGACTTAGTCATTGAAGAGCTGTGCTTATACTTTGAGATTGATCGAGAAGAAGAGGAGGAGGAGTCAAGTGAGTTATATACAGAGTCAAGAAAAGAGGAAAGTGCCCCACATTCTAGTCCATTTTCAAAATCTGAAGATGTAATTGTGTCAAGTGACACCATTCTTGAAGCTGAACAAGAGGAGGTAGAATCTTCAGATGTTCACAAGGAGCTTGACTGTGAACAAGAGGTTCCCCTAGAAAATGGTCACCCTCATCCTGATGGGGAGGACTCTATGTATTCCACCATGAAGAGCAAAGGTACATCTTTTTACTTTATTAATTTATACTTGGACAAGTGGTACCGGTACATGTTCTGTTATTTCACGTGCACTTTTCTTTTGCAGAATTAAGAAAAAATGATAACTACATGTCCTGGTCTCCTGCGTTCCTGTCCGTTCCTTTCCTTGAACATCTCGGAGAGGGTGAGTATTTCAGTGGTACTTACACTATGCAAGCGTTTATGTCATTGTGTTGCTAAGAATGGTCTCTGCAGTCCTGTAAATTATAAGGCAACGCACCTCTAATCACATGTTAAAGACGAGGTTTTAAGTTTAATTGTGCTCCGCAACAATTCAGTGTTTAAACACCTTTTTGAGATTTCATGAAATCCATTAAAGTCTTAACATCCCCACAGAAGTAGTCCACTCAGAAAGGTGCGTTTAATGGTAACACAATTTTAATGCTTTCCATGGACAATGAATAGCATCATTCAAACACTCCCAAGTTCCCCATGTCATACATTTGGTGGTTGTTTGACATTACATCTTTCTCATAAGGAATCATCTATTTGTTTAGTGTCTACAGCCTATTTTTTGTCTTGTTTAGTGTCTACATTGGGGCATACCACAGGTGTTCTTTATAGTGCAGCTCACAGATCCACAATTATAGTAAAGGCGTGTTTTTTTTACCTTAATTAATATTCTTGGACAGACCATGAATGAGAAAGATGTTTTGATCCACCCCCAGGGAAAGTGGAGACACCACCAAAAAGACTGGAGCCTCTGAAGACCTGCAGCCGCCCAATCCGCGTGGGACTCTCCAAGAAGGCCAGGACAAAGCAGCTGCATCCTAACCTGAAATAAGCACAGTCTGAGGTACAGAGAGGTTTGGTCAGGTGTGAAATATGGCAAAGTATGCTGCAGACCTACATATGGACACTACAGTACTAGAGCAGGTCAGGTCAAAAGACTGTGAGGTTCGGCAAAGTATTAGTGTATACTTTTTGTAGCTTGGGCTTATTTCACACCTGGTACGCTATTTATTCTATTTATTAATGCATTTATTTATTAATCTATCCATACATCTATACATCATTTTATCAATACATACATTCAATTTATTTATTGAATCATATTTAAACTGTAAATTATATAGTATACGTATATTTAACATATTTATTAAATGGCCTTGGGTTATCTTGTATTACTGTCCTGATGTAAATGTTGACATTTTCAAATTAAAACCAAAGACTATTTCCTTTTATTCTGTTTATTTATTATTCTTTATTAGCATGTATGTGCAGCATGGCAGTCAGCTCAAATCAAATGTAGGCGCTGTTTTTGATCGTTATTGTTTTAAATACCTTATCTCTTTAACTCTATTGGTGTGTTCTGAGTTATTTTCTGACTTTTTCTGACACTGTATAAACAACATCTTAGATTAGTTATAACATTTGTTCTCAGCTTATAGAAACTTCAAGTAAATGCTGCCTTCGAGTGCTGCCTGTCCGGCGAGCCATAACCTTCTGGGAACGCTTACGATGAAAAATAAAATAACATATTGCAGCTTTGATGAGCTTAATGCTTAATGAGGCTGAGTATGTAGTTTGAAAAAAGCAACAGTGGTCTCTCATTCTCCTAATAGACCAAGCGCAGCATCATAATAGGAGTATGGTATGAATAGAGACACAGGGAAAGGGGTGTGGAGTAAGAGAGTTTAATAAGCTCCCTGTTTTGCCATTGACAGAACAGGCCTGCAATAGCTTCTAAAAGCTCTTCCTTGCAGGAAGGATTTATTTTATAAGAATCCCTGCCAAAATACCAGGAACAAAAGGAAAGCTTTATTTTCGTCATTACTCAATAGCTAATAACTTTCTGAGAGACAGAAGATGGTAGATAATGGCTACATTATTAAGATGTTTGGCTCCCAATTACTTCCTGGTAGCTGAAAGGTATCTGCCTGCATAATTTCATTCGGTGAATTGATGTCATTTGCATTTGGACAAGAATACTGTGGCCACTTGAAGTTTGAGTGCAAAAAAAACTATCTCATTAATTCTAATAGCTGCATTGGCCTTTAAAAAACATAAATATGGAAAAATAGTCTAATTCGACAAGTCTGTCCTGCATCCCTTCACTTTAAAAAGGGGACCTGGGGTTGCACCACAAAGAGCGTATATAATTTGAGGTGCTTTCCCTCGGTGGTATGGTTAGTTCTTGTGTTGTCTCTGCATTGAAACCTTATTCAGCCATGCCTGAATGTTAAATTGCCCAATGCGCTTTGATGGAGAAGATATTCCAAACAGCCATCTTTTTTTCCGGTCCTTAATCAAACCTTATTTCATTAGTGGTCAGGTTGGGTGGTTTCTCCAAAAAACCAATCAAGTGCTTCTGTGACATGAAAGGGAGAGCACAGCATGGATTGTAAAGACATCAAAGCTCTGGACAGAACCAGAAGGCCTTTTTTGAAGTTCTTAAGAAATTAGTCTCTGCTAGCGGTCCACGTCATTCTTTTAACTACAAGCACAATAATGGGATCCAATAAGCGTGTGTGTGCTGCATGTGTGTGTGCATGTGCATGTGTGCATTATTATATGCATATCATGATGTAGGCAACACATATTTATGTACTGACTGTATTGCACAACGTTTGAAGAATACATTTTATTTCTCTGGAAGCTGGACAGCTTCGAACATTTTCGGCCTTGAAATCATAGGGCACATACTTTTCATTCTGTACATTGTCCACTGCACATTTGTCCAGATAGCTTGCTTTTACCCTTTACATCCCTTGTGGTGGTGTTGTGAGAACTGTTCTCTGTGACTGTGCACCGCAACCTTAAATCTGTAATGAAAAAGAAAAACCTCACTGGAGTAAGTATTTCTGCAAAAGACCCGCTGAGTGTAGCCAACCTGTAATATGTCAACAAATAAATCTGCCTTTAGGGAGGTTCGTTGTAACCATAGTTCAGCAAACCATTCTTTTCTCTGACCAGTCTGATTTATGTGTCCCACAAATGTATTTTATAATAATAATAATAATGATAATACAAAAGCAACTCCTCACCTAAACCAACTTCACCTTGCTTTGAAGGGTATGGAGGAACCTGAAATGCCTCAGTCACCCTGCAACAGGGCTTTCTCATTTTTATAGGTGTTAGGGGTGTGACGATACACTCAGCCCACGAGACGAAACGATACACAGCATTGGGTTCACGAGAATGAGACGAGACCATATTTTAACACTATTTTTAAGAAATCTTAAATGACGAAATAGTCCATCGACAGATCGATAGGGCACTGATAACACAGACAGGGCAAAAGGAGCATATTGCTCATTAAGCTGTTGGAAGGAATTAGAATGTGTTTCCCATTTTATGAGCCTAATTTATAGCAGATTGGAGGCAAAAAAACTGTCGATTTACCCATAAATTGTGGGTTGTTCCACATTCAACCTAGAGGCAGATGAGACTCTCATAAATGCCACAGCTCCCAAAGGCACAGTAGGCTATTCCGAGGCTAGGAACGTCTCCCATTTGGAATGTATTCAGTCAGTCACATGATTCCTCAGGCAAATGGATTGTTAATTTTTGTGATCAGGACTCCAGATGTCCCTGTGTAATTCCGATCTGACACCCAGTGTTCAGTCAGTGGCTGTGTGGGTGCAGCGACAGTAAACATCACCTTTTGCAAAAATCATAGTGAAAAGCAGAGAAAGATGCAAATTGCAGCTGGGCCACCCACGTTAACTCAACTTCTGCATACATACTTCTGGTCCTACATAATGAACACTTGTGTACTTTATGCCTGCCTGGTCCTCCCACTCGGGCAGACGAAAAACCATTAGCGGAGAACCATGCGGAGATAACCATCTCAAGAGCTTTTCTCTACCAATAATTACAGATCTACATCACATGCAGATAATGCACTAATGAAGCACCTGCATATCTCTGTGGCTTGGATCAACATGAATCATGTCTTGTTAGAATTTATTGTGTTTAATTAGTGATTTTTTTCCCCATCTTCTGTTTCCTGTTTTAATTAGGATGGCAAAGATTCAGATACTTCCCCTCTGAGAAAGGATTTTGAAATAAAAAAAATCAAGCTTCTATCATTTATGTATTTCAATTACTTTACGTAAAATGAGTTAAACACAGTAATAAATGTAAACGAGGGATTACAGTTACAGCCGTCAGTCAGCACAGACAGGGATCATCGAGAAATTCAATCCTCCTCATTGGCATTGACTGTCATGATAATTAATGACAGAATGTTGCATTTCCCGTGCAGTCTTTATGAAAAAGATGCCACTCCTGTGATAAGGTGATCAAGTGAAGGGTTGCTGCATTTTAATTAGAGTAAGGCATGTCAGAGAAGGTACAGGAAGTAGTTCATTAGTAAATTTACACTTAATCTTGGTCACTGATGCAGTAACATTGATGTTATAATAACATTGCATCAGTCAGTCTGATCAACCAGTCATAAATCGTCTAGGAAACATAGTCATTATACCTTGACTGTGATATTAAAATCTTGATATCATCTTAAGTGACCTTGAGGTGTCCCTTTCTAAGGGCGGCTGTGATAACCAGATTGTAATGAAGCACATACTGTAACAGCTTACAGTTGTCAAGTCATTGTCCCATTATATACAAAAATCAAAGATGTTTAATAATAGTAGTTATTAAATACGTAGGTACAAAAACAGAAGAAAGCCCTTTTGAATAACTATTGTTGTCTCCTGATATGTATTCACAAAAGTAAAATAAATTGTAGTAATTTAATTTTTTGTTTGATCCTCAGCAATTGAACAAAGCAAGAATGACACAGTAGGATTGTTTTATGAGACTACTAAGAGCACATTGACAAAAATAATCCTGAATTCCCTTGGACCCTCTTCTAAAACATGAAGGCTGCTTATATCCTGAAATTTCATAAAAACCTAACTCTGTCATATTTACAAAATAATTGCCAAACAATACCACTTCTTTCTCTCTTTCTCTTTGCCTTAGTCACAGAAATGATTGAATGTGCAGGAATTCCCCTTTAATCTTTTCAAACTGTGCCACACCAGACAGAAAATAAAACTGACTGCCTCAATAAGCTGACTGCAGACTCTCTCTCTCTCTCTCTCTCTCTCTCTCTCTCCCTCCCTCCCTCTGTTGATGTCTCCTTGGGGGCCTTGGGTATGGAGTCTGTCCGGCCGGGCTTTTGCCAGCAGTCTGCAGCTATCAGCTGAAACAACACCACTGTGTCTTTCTGGCCAAGAGGCTAACAGGGCTTCACAGCAGACACTCACTGGGGGTGATCAGGGACAGTTTTGTTCGGGGGCACTATGAGGCATCAACAGAGAATTTATGCATGTGAGACAAGAATGTGTTTTTCCTTCAGAACCATAGCTGAAGGGATTTGTGGTACACTGAATTTGTAAATAAGTTGATGAATAGGCACAACTGATAAACAAGGTACTGCATACTGTATGTGATTAGGGATCTCCAACTCCCTCTCTCAAGGATCCAGAGACTTCCGAGAACAATTCCAATATCCTCATTTGTCACCAACTTCAGGAAACTGAATGACTGTAGCTTGATCGCTATAGAAACAGATAAGCAAACACAGACAGATGGACAGAGGTTAGAATGCACATCAAGCCGGATACCAAATGAGAATATTTCTAATTCTGCTTTTCTGCTTCCTCACAGCGTTCCTTCACACGTGAGGCAGCAATCAATGCAGATCGGTTCTTCGGTTGGAAATAGGTTCAATATTTCAATGGCAGTCAATACTGTCAGGCCAGTGCTAGGTATAGAACAAGGTCAAGAGTGCTATGTGCCATGTAACTGGTTGTTCTTGAAGAACAGTTGTATTTAAAGCTTTTTTAACATCTTGCTGTTTTCATAAGCAGTTTACTGTCTACAGTGATTATATGGATCCAAACAAAGAATCTTTATATACCTTTAGACAGAGACCTACATCTGAGCTGAAAGAGGACAAATGAAGAAAGTAACAAATCACTAGCACTGTTGTGCCTCATTAATTCACATTAATTATCTCTACTGAGTGCACAGAGCTTTTCATTTGTCTGATGTGGAAGAGACTTTAGGTCAGACTAGTCCCATATTAAATGTGTGTGTGTGGGTGTGGGTGGGTGTGGTGGTAGGGAGGGGATTAATTAGCCCGTTGCCATGATGAGTACATGGGGTTGGTTTGGGTGTAGGCGAGGAGGCTACTACTTAGTGCAAACTGCTTCCAAAAGACGCTAAACACAACAAGCTTCACTGTTACGGTTTCTAATGCAGGTCTGTGCTACAACATGATTGTACACGTGGGTGGAGGATTACCCTCCTTGCCCTCGCAGGTGGCGGTGAGGTGGTGGTGGACCGTGGGTGGAGAGGTTGTTGATAGTATATTGATCCGGGCGCCATTTTGCATTCCACACCAACGCCGACGTGCCACATGCTGCTCTGATTTCAGCTCTCATCTGCGAGCTGCCACTCAACCTAAGACAGCGGGGGCTCCTGCTTCGATAGCCGCCTAGCAGCGTGCTCTGACAGGCTGACGGAGGGAAATATTCAATCACACACTCAGCAGCAGGAGGGGTTCTGAATAGGAAGGAATTCAGGTTTGTTTGTTTGTTGTCAGATACAATTGTGCCAATTACCCCAAACACATATAAATGTGATTCAATCCAATGTTAGCGGTGGAACGAATACAAGTCAAACTTAAGTCTCTTACTTTAGCGAGGGATATCAGGGTTTTTTCCCTAAGGTTACAAAAATTAATTGTAAAACTAAAACATTTGTTTGAACTCAGTTATCATTACAGCTGTTGAGCTGTCACTCAAACAATGTGAAGGTGCAACAAATGACCATCAAAAATGTCAGCATCAACTTTTTGTCCTTTTTGATTGACAAGACACCATGGGTAAGAAGGCCCAAGAATGTTTGCTGCAAGAAATTAAGTGGTGCAAACTCAAAGTCACAACATTACAGCACTCTTTCAGTATATGCGTTTTGTGTTTATAGCCTTAGCCTTTTATAGCCTTAGCCATTTCATTTGTGGTTAATAGCTCAATTAGTGTGTGTGTGTGTGTGTGTGTGTGTGTGTGTGTGTGTGCGTGCGTGCGTGCCTGCGTGCGTGTGTGTGTGTTGCTTATGCTGGTGTGTCTCTGCATCAGATTCAGCCTCAGGGGAGCGGCTCATCAATATGCTGACCCCAGTTATATATTTATCTGTTCTCTCACTGGACAATGTCTGACTAATTGCTGCAGGAAATTACAGATTCAAGAGGTGTGCTGCGAGAAATCGTATCAATCTTCGTTGACCAGAAACCCCTCACCTTTCACCCATGTCTTCCTGCTAAAGATAAATGACTGGAAGCTGATTTTGGTTAAAAAAACCTCTGCTTCTATGACTAAGGGGTCTGTTAAGGCCACTGATCTATAATATGGCGCATATAAAAGTAGCACTGATCTATTATGTGCTGCATAAAACTGCTGAGCAATAAAGTAAATTCGTTGTATTATCGCTTTGACATCAAACACGCACGCATATGAGCGCACAGACCACGCACACACGCACACACACAAACACACACACACAGAGCAGTGGTGACACAGACTTGACAGCATGCATTGCATAAGGCTGACCACTGGACAGGGTGAGAGCGGCAACTCGATGAGGACTGTTTATTTGGCGAGTTTAAGCGCCCCTCGGTCGGACAGCAACGGATTATCCCCACCCCTCCCCTCCTCCCTCCATCCCACCTCCCCTCTCCTGACAAGAGCTGGCAGAAAGGGAATGAATACTGCATTGCAGCAAGACAAATCATGAGCACCACTAACCACTCTGTGAGTTGCAGTTTTGAAAACGAACGTTAAGGGTTGTTTTAAGGACATGTTTGTGCATGCCCATAGCCAGCCACTCTGAAACAGTCAAATGCTATTCAAAACGAGTCAGAAAAATGTCGAGACAGGACCCATCATTAAAATTTTGGTGTCCACCACTCTAGTTCATCCAAAACAAACCAGAAAAGGGACTCAAAGTGCTAAATACCGGAAGTATCCTTTAAAGCTAATAAGATAATACTTCATGAACTGCGGCTTGTGTGGGTGCATGTGGGTGTGTGTGTGGGTGGATGAGAATCTTAAGCAAAGCTTAAGAAACTGACAACACAACAGATAAAGTTACAACACACAAACATCCCAGTGTAAGAAACATAGCACCTGGGGCCTATTGCACAAAACTAGGATAAGGGATTAAGCCGGGGGGGTATTCCATCAACCTCGCTAAAGGCCAAACCTGGCTTATTTCGATAAGTCTCGCTAATTTTAGTGAGAATTCCGTTCCATTAATGAGGTTAACGTGAATCCCAGCTTGGTAACCATGGGGATTTATGCCACAGAACTAACCTGCTCCGTAGCAGGTTAACTTTCAAGCTAAATTAAGCTGTGTTGCAAAAAAAAACAATCAGTCGGAAAACGAGTCCAAAAAGATGGTTCCGTCAACCTGTGCTCTCGTCACCTGTAGCATACTACTTCACAAATAGAAGTAGGCCTATATAAATGTTTTTTTCCGACAGTGCACCAAGCATGGATTTACACATTCACTAGCTCCAAAGAATGTATGAAGATTATACGATTAAAAATGTTTTAACTTCACATGCGTGTGGTTCTAGGAATTGTGCTACTCTGTGTCATTTACTTTCGGTGGTGGTGTAAGGTGCAGCAAGACGGCATAGGATAGGATTTACATTCTTGCGTGTTCGCAGGTTCGCTTCCCATACGAAGTATTAAGGCTACATTGTTTATCACCTTGATAATGGCATTTTTAGTTATAATCTTTGATGAAAAACATATGTCTACTGCTGATAAAGGGTCATGAACATTTGGTAGGCTGTTCAGTGACAGCTTTGCCAGTGGGCTATAGCCTATTATATCTGATGCAAGCCAAAGGATAATTATTCTGTAGCCTAGGCAGCTAATAATTAAAACTGCTTCATGTGTCGACGATTGTTCATGAATGTCAAATCAACTGTGTGCTACACAGATTAAATATTAGGCATAAATTGAATTGAAAGCCATTGCATTTCAGATAATTTTATTTCAAAACACTTTGGGACTTATGGGAGACAATAGCCTATTATGTTGATACTAATTTATTTTATGACCACCTACACCTAGACAATAATTTGGAGTGAATGAACTCTTTTAATCTAAGAACGTAAGCTAGGCTATAGATAGTTTTGAATATCTATATGCATATCCATAAGTTGTTTTTGAGTTTACACTATTTATTCATGCACTCGTTTTGTTCAAGCATAGACTGTAGACCCATGTGTTCAAGAGTGAAGCCAATCAAACTTGCAATTGATTTCAAAACCATTAGTATTGTTGTTTTAAATGTATGCTTTCATTATTCTCCCATTTCTGTAGGCAATCTATTTTTTTCTCGCGATGTTAAATTTGATGACTTTCGATGAAAATCCTGTAGAGGGCGCTTGCCAAAACCGAACAGAAATCGTCTAGTATTGTCTTAATTTTACGACATATATCCTCTTTTCGTCAATCTACTGTTTTGGTCTACTGTTCTACCTCGTGCACGAGCAGAGATGAAGCTGACTTTAACCTCGCTTGAATAAACGAGACCAAGATGCCGCTAACTTGAGTTAATGGAACGGCTTCAGCCCCAAGTGGAAGTCTACGCTAGTTCAAGCCAGGCTATTTCTGTTAAGCGCCGCCTTCATTAGCGAGGTTGATGGAATATCCCCCAGGCTAAATTCCAGGATCTATTTAATCTCATCCCTTATCTCAGTCAGCAGTCACCACAAACGGAAACCAATAATTATTCCACTGCCCACTACACATTGTTATCACA
The DNA here is from genome assembly GCF_046254945.1 of Alosa pseudoharengus. Lineage (NCBI taxonomy): Eukaryota > Metazoa > Chordata > Actinopteri > Clupeiformes > Clupeidae > Alosa > Alosa pseudoharengus. The sequence goes on along the minus strand of NW_027468859.1, from coordinate 23,157,894 downwards.
TATACCTAGACCCATTGTCATTTAAACGTTTGTGATCATTAATTAACTTTTACGTACTCGCCATTCCCGACCTGTCATGCGACAATGTGACGTCACGGGAGTGCCTAACCATTTCACGCGTGGTGGTCGCGGAACTAGTTGCAATATTCTCCTTAACAGAGGTGTTGCTGTTTGTTGCTGTTGTGAGAAGGCTATCTACCTACTTCACACCGTAGAAGAAGCAATGAATCCGCTCTAGTTGCCATGGTGAATCAGTGAATCTGTGATCGGTGGCGGGGTCTATTTGAGGGAGCCGTGAGCGCGCACTTATCCAGGATAGGTTTCACCTGGCTTGATGAATCCGTGTCTGCTAATCCTGGCTTGGTCTTTGTGCAACCAATTAAGCCTGTACGCTCTTGTTTTGGATTCATTGAGCGCAGCTCAGTAACTTATCCCGGATGTCTTAATTCTGCTTTTGTGCAACAGGCCCCTGGTGGCTTTTAAGAGATGCTCATTTTTGGAGAGGTATGGTTTGAAGTGCCTGCTTAAAATGCAAGAAGGGGTCTCTTCCCACAGATGGTGACATATTTCATCTTCCATGCTGCCTCCGCATCAAAGCTCATCTGTATATTTAAAATTGTGTATTCTTTAAACCAGACATGCACTGCAAAAAATGAATTCTAACCAAGTGTTATTGATCTTATATTAAGATTAAAAAATCTATTTGGTATTGTTTTTAGTATGAAAAGACTTACCTAGCGCCCTCTCAAAAGATCATTTTCACATAATTTAAGAAGACTTTAACTTATTTTAAGGAGTCTTATCAAGACAAATTTGCTCAATGCACTGGCAGACAAATTTGCTTGTTTTAGGACAAATTTGCTTAACGCACTGGCAGACAAATTTGCTTGTTTTCAAGATGAGATGTCTTAAAATAAGTCCTTTTTTTTTTTTAATTAAGTCAAATGATTTCACAAGAAAGTGCTAGGTAAGTCTCTTTATACTGAAAACAATACCAACTATTTTTTTTTTTATCTTGATATAAGATTAATAACACTTGGTTAGATTTTGTTAAATAAGCAGTTTTTGCAGTGTGCTCCGTTCAAGTTGGAAAAGGTTCTAATAAACTCCTTAATGAGGGTGTGGATGGAATCTTTGGACTATTCGAAATTCCATTTGTTTGGGGAAAAATGAGACATGAGTGCAAAAGAGCCTCAACTCCTACCTGACTCCACTAGTCACTTTCTTGATTTGACATTCCTGTGGATGCCTTTTCGGACCAATAATTGGTTGACATCAGCTCTTTGAAGATGAAAGTCAGGCATGGCAGAATTGAACAGCACACAAATGTAGGAGAGAAGGAAACTATGGTGTGTGGGTTGAGTGTACAGCCATTGCTATGGTAACAAGGAATAGCAGCTCTTTCCTCTCATTGCCAACATTCTATGACTGCCCTTTTCTTAGTTTATTATTCAGTTACACACACACACACACACACACACACACACACAATTTTCACAATTTTGCACTCCACATTCATGAGGTGACAACAATCCACACAGCCAGCTTCAGCCTTCTGACAGCAGTCTCCAGTGGATAAACTCATAAGTCAAGTCAAGTCAAGTCAGTTTTATTTGTATAGCGCATTTAACATGCACAGAGTGCAACCCAAAGCGCTCCACATATAAGACATTGTCATTGACACATAGACTAACAAAGACAATAGCAGACGGAGCGGCGTAGTCGCCAGCGTACCCGTGACACCAAGACATACAAGACAGACAACAAACAAATTAATAGATAAAATAAATTAAAAATAAAAATAAAATTAGTCCAATTTCCAACCGGCTGAAAATGTCCAAGGGCAATGATGACTCGCGTGAAACTGCGCACAGCTGTGTCTCCACAACCAATGCAACGCCAACAAAGTTCTTTACACTCACTGGCAGTCTGGAGATAACGTGAACGTTAGGCCTTGTTAGTCTGGACATTCTCTTTTTTTTCAAACTTTGTACCCCATCCAAAGACTGTATCTCTCTATCTATCATATGCGCACACACACACACACACACACACAAAGAAACAAACATGCAAAGATCAGACAGACTGCCAGCTCATTCTCTGGCCAGCAGCATCATCATTCTGGCCATTAGTATTCATCCTTCCTCCTACACATACACACACACACACACACACACACATACATACATATATACACACACACACACACACACACACACACACTCAAAGTCATAGACAGACACATACACTCACACCCCTCACATACATTGTTTTACCACTTATGTCATATATCACCACGGGGCCAGGTCAGTGCAGGATCACCTCCCTGGGCATGGGCAGCCATGTCAGCCATGCTTGATCAGTCTATGGCATCAAAGCACGCACAGGGGTGTAAGGTTATTTCATCATCAGGAGAGCAATATTTTATGAATACAAGGATACAAGGAAGTTTATTGTCACATGCATATAGTTACTGGAAGTAAGAAATGCAGTGAAATTATGTCTGGTGTCAGCCTATTTGTGCATTAATGGGGGGGGTAAAAAGTGCAGAGGGGTAGTAGAAGAGGGGTTTAGTAGATTAAATGGCAAGGGCTGCATAAGAAAGGTGGGGGAGGATTGGGATTGGGGGGGGGCACCAACAAGGAGCACCCAAGAGCAACAGGGGCAAGGAAAAACTCCCTTACCAAGGAAGAAACCTTGGGCAGATCCACGGCTCAAGGGGCTAACCCAACTGCCAGGGGTCATGGTGTGTGTGTTGGGGGGATGACAGGGGAGATGGGATAGTGTATGTGGGGAGAGGGCAGTGTGCAATATGTGTGTTGGAGAAGCTTCCTCATGAGACAATGTGCTGTGTATTGGGGAGGGGGGGGCAGTGTGCTGGAAGTATGTTGGGGATATGTTTTGGAGAAGCTTCCTGATGAAATAATGTGCTGTGTAAGTAGGGGAGAGTATAGATCCTTTAATTATGTTGATTACTGTAAGCGTTTTAAAGGGTGAGTTGAGTGGGGCAGATGGGTTCAACTCTAATTACGTTATTTTTAAAGCCTATGTTTAAGAGCAGTCCATGCATGCAGCCACAGATGAGCTGTCAGCTCCACAGCCTCCTCTTCAAAAGGGTTTGTTTGGAGCCCTGGATGAGAAGAAATGGGAATGGGAATGTGCTGACTGACGGCCCTCGGAGAAACGGAGAGATGGAGAGATGGAAAGAGATTGATTGCCTCCAGCAGCAACAAAGCCAAACCCTGACCTTTGAGGACAGAGGGACGCTCAGTACGGTGGAATCCGCACGGCGACGGTTCATAGCTGCGGGACAAAATGGCTGCAGGAAATGGACACACACCTGAGGGTCACTAGGCAGACGAGACGTCACCTTGGGTTATTGTTTCTCTCCATCATCTGAGAAGTGAAGCCTCTGCGGATCCTGAGGGGAAAGGAGTACTTTAGGGTAAATCTCTTGAGACGCATGAACATTGATGCATTATGTGTCCTCACTGCACTGTAAAGTTGCCTTTTATATAACTGCTAAAGACATGACATGAAATCATATTCATATTCTTTGTTCCAGCTATTATACATTTCTGAATACAGTGTGGCAATAAATGAAGTGAAGAGACAGTTTCTCACGTCGATAACACAACGCCGTGTCATTTATTCAATCTTTCAAAACCGTTCAAACAAACATGGCTCTGCCCGTGATATCAACAATCAAGGTGAACAAGAACACAGAGACAATACATTGAAGTGTCGTGCGGAACTCACCTCAGGTCATAGCATACAGAACACACTTTGCCCAAGCATGTGTAGTTATGCATGTCAATAACACAGTATGGTGAATTATGTCCATATTGTCCAGTATAGTATAAGTATATATACTCTTTTGATCCCATGAGGGAAATTTGGTCTCTGCATTTATCCCAATCCGTGAATTAGTGAAACACACACAGCACACAGTGAGGTGAACCACACACTGCTACAGCGGCGCTCGGGGAGCAGTGAGGGGTTAGTTGCCTTGCTCAAGGGCACTTCAGCCGTGGATGTGGGCATGGGAGAGCAGTGCTCAACCACTTCCCCCATCCACATTTTTCCTACTGGTCAGGAATCGAACTGGCAATCCTTGAGTTACAAGCCTGAAGCCCTAACCAGTAGGTCACAGCTGTCCACTACAACAGAAAGGTGTAATTGAAAACATATTTCAGATTTTTTTCTGTATGTGGTCCTTCTAAATACTTTTGCATTACTTTGCAATATTTTGGGTGGTTTTGGGTTCAACATAATAAATACAAAAAAGAATTTTGATGTAACGCAAATTTATTGCAATTGCAAGGTAACACAAAAATATAACAAAGTCATGCAAAAGAACTGAGAGGGAAAAAAAGGCTTATCACCATGACAACAGCTCTGTATTTATATATAAAAAAAGCTTTGTGGAATTTATCTGTAAAAAAGATACAATTTCCCCTGAAGCCATATATTATTCTTGCTATAATAGATAGGCATGGAAACACACCTACTGTACGTGAAGTACTTTTGTTTGCTACAGCAGGGAAGAGCATAATTGTATTGTCATGACACGGACCTACAGCGCCCTACCTACTGTTGATCAATAATGCAAAGCCAACACTTTGCAGGCCAGCTCACAGCATTAATTACAGCAGATGAGTGAACAAGGCTGCACCGATGCCAGCTGTCACACATGTTTTGTCAATACTTCAAAAGACGCATGCTGATGTGGACCAACAACAGATGGGCGTCTTGCTGGAAGAGACTGACAGCAATAGTTGAACTTTAAGAAACTCACAGATTTTTTTTTTTTTAAAGTTCAGTGGGGTAAGCAGGATATGATCAAATAACAAATGCATGACTGGCTCCCAAATGGCAACATGTGTGTGTGAGAGCTTATTTATCATCATAGGCTACCATCTGTAGATAAATGTAATCATCAACCATCTGGTTGGGTTGGGGTTGTTATTGACATACTTATACTGAAGTAAACAGAAATAGTAAACAAACAAACATACAGTCGTCTCACTTCCATTATGCACTTATAATGGAGAACAGCTGTCAAACAGCACAAAACGTTTGTATATTGAGTAGATTTAGGTGCAGCAAGCTCAAATTGGCATGACCTCTGTGCTTTAGAGTGTTGTAGATAGCTTTCGTGCTATCACACTCAACTCGTGTTTGCCTTTCTCCTGGAGCGGAAAGGGTGTGCCAGGGGGGAGATGGGCTTATGTAACGCAGGTTGGGAGAGACATTAGAGCCGTGCCACGGGGAACAGTGCTGCTGTGAGACATTAGAGTCGTGACCACAGTCAGAATTGAGATATCGCCCCCTCCTCTCTCTCTCTACTCTCTCTCATCCCTCTCTCTCTCTTATCCCTCTCTCTCTTTCCATCCCTCTCTCTATTCTCTCCCATCTCTTTCTCCCATCCCTCTCTCACTTTCTCTCTTACTTTCTCCAATCCCTCTCTCTCCCAACCATCTCTCTTTCTCTTTTCCCTCTCTCTTACTCTCTCGTTCTATCTCTCTCTCCTCTTCTGTGAATTATTGATCAAGCTGAATTCTTTTAGCCTCACATCCAGCGGGAGACAGCACCAAATCTAACAAAAGTAACATTACACGTGTTGGGGTTTCTGTAGTTCTTTTAAGTGTTTCAATCTGTCTCTGGAAACAGTCCTATACTTACATTCTAAGTTCTTAAGTTTTGTCTTATTTAACCCATCAGTGATATCATCCTGTCCACCCACCCATCCATCCATTCATCCACCCATCCGCATCCATGCATCCATCCATTTATTCCATATTCTATCCTCGGAGTGAATACAGGCCTCGTGAGAATCACCATCATCATGCTATGCTCCACTTCATGCAATTTTAATGGCAGCTGGGAGCCCCGTAACTTACGGTGTTCATCTACTATGACAGCGGTCCCATCAAAAAGTGCCATAAAATAACAAAAGCTCATCTGGGTTCTGTTTGGTTTTACCAGAATGTGAGTGTGTGATATGTCCCCACTCTCTTGAATTGTACTATAAATACCACTTTATTTAATTTTGTAATGAAAAACATATTGTCGTTCAAAAAAAGCACACAAAATGTCTTGTAAAAGTCGTAGTTATGGACGTTATGTGTCTTACAGCTCTTGGATGGAGTGGCTTGGCACATCTCCCTGGGCTGATGGCAGTGTTACAGAGAGGCTACACCAGGCACATAACTGAAGTGCTCTGTTTGTGGAGTGTCTGCAGCAACAATTAGCTGCCACTATAAACAATGGAACTGGCTACACCAGATGTGATAGTGGCGCATACTTTCGAAAAAATTAGACCATCAGACTAAAACTAGCCTCTATCAACTCTCATGCCATACAAATAGCCCCTGGCTGTAGGTGCAGCCCGCATAGCAACACGACATGACACAGTCAAGCTGTGAACACAGCTTACCGGGGTTCTATCAGTGTCCTGGCGACACTGAAGTCTTAAAAGCATTAACAGAAGGGTGGCCCGAGGGGTCAGCTGGGTAGGCAGAGAGAGAATCTTCATCTCCTTCTCCAGGCCTCCACACATTCTGTCGTTCATTATTTAGTGCTGGGCTGCCAGCGGCTCACTGAGAGCAAACACATTGCTCACTGTCAGTGTCAGCAAACGCATCAAACACACAGGGAGATATATCAGTCAACTTTCTAAGGGGCCGTTTATACGAGAACGATTGCGAAGGAAGACGACAAAATAATTTATAATAAGTGCCTTTCGTTTACACGGCGACCCCGCCGTCGGGGCTTGAAGACGCAAAAAAAAAAGAGTTTTGAAGACGACCCGGGTTGCGTCTCCGTCTAAACGGCTAAACCAAAGATCCTTGATTACCTCTCTGGCTAAACTGTCAAATTAGAATGTCTGCGCGTGACGTACCGGGGTTCTATCACACCACCACCCAGCGGTCTGGAATGCATATCCAATCGAATATCACATACTCTTGCGTCTTCATATAAACAAAGATTTCTCCCTGAGAATGCTCGTCTAAACGCGAATAAAAAAATGAAGACGAGACGCCACTTCTGTGTCTTCTCTTTTCATCTTCACCGTATAAACGTAGCCTAAGAGAGTGCTGGCCTGCAGCGGTGGAGAGCTGTTGTATTTCTGTGAACTGTGCATGTTTACAGGAAATTATTTCCTCAATCTGTTACTCTTCCGGATGAAGCATGTGAAACATGCATCATACAAAAAGCATAAGCCATGTGTTAATCAGATGTGTCTGAAGCACATCTACTGTAAGGGTAAGATGTTTTTGCCAGACACGTGATGTGGAGAGCCATAAATAAAATATAGGAGGAGGTTGTGTACTTCACCTGTTGTTGCCTCTTGAAATGGCCCTTTCTTGTGCCAAAAAAGAATATTCCAAGATTTTTGTCTTTAGTTGTAAGTAAGTGTGTGTGTGTGTGTGTGTGTGTGTATTAGAAGCAATTGGAGAACACCAGCACAAGCCTTCACTGTTAGCTATACCCAGTCTCTGTGTGATTCTGTCACACTGTGCCTTGTGAAAACTCATCCACAGAGAAAGTGTGTGTGTGTGTGTGTGTGGGGGGGGACAGTTCAGCCAGTGTCTGATGTGCCAGCATTAAACGCAAGTCACATCGGGGATATCCCCTCGTACATTCCGCCGTAGCCATGGCAACTAATGACTAAATACCGCAGTGATGTACTGCCAGATCCCGTGCTCCAGCACTTTGATAATCCGTCGAAGGCTCCCTGGCACACTGTGACAACTCGCCGGACTGCCCGGGCACATTCAAACAGCTGTTGTCGCCGTCAGCATCACCCTCTTTCGATCACAAGGGACGGAGATTAAGACGGTGTCTGGTCGAGGTCAAAGCATTCATTAAAAGCCTGGGATGACATTGAGACTCATGCATAAGCCATTAGTTTAGAGACAGATATATCTCCATAGATGTCAGACACCACACAGTCCCGGCCATTGTACTTTTACCTGCTCTTATATCCTCCCCCCGCGTGAATCACCGACAGCCGCTGGGATCCACAACAGGCAATGAACTGTATGATTTATGAACACATTTTACAGACAATGAGAGGGAAATAGAAATGGGAATAGATGGTGTGAGGGTAGACTGTAGATATGGGGATGAATATTCTGTCCTTTCACTGATGATGTTATTTAAAATATAAATTATAAATATAGCATGGCTATCCTGAGGACAAATACAACAACTATTTCCATTGGGAAGTTAATTTGAATTCAGTTGCAGAGAGTTCTGTTGACAGACATCAGAAACCCTGGTAAGCCTGGTCATCATTTTTTTACTAGCAATTCTCATATAGCAGTCATAGCTATAGCTGTTCAATTCAGTTGGAATTGATTGAAATCTCATTTCATGGCAAATTTGCCTTCTTGAACTCTGATCCACCGCACCGTGCCACTGTGTCATTTGCATACGGTTTAAGCCTGCCTCCATACAGACAAATCGCTGGCTTATTACAATGCATGATACAACTGAGTATGTGCCACGCAGGGGATTTTAAAAGGCATTTGGGGGATTTAAAGTATTAGGATGTTATGTAAAATCAACAGGGGACATTTGAGGAAAAAAAATACCCCTCTAAATATTACCAGATAACATTGTTTTGTGTGTCCTGATCCGATGGAAGGATAATGCAGGTAGATTGAGTCTGTAGATAGAGTTGTCACAAGCTGCTATACTGTATGTACAGTATGTAAGAATGACTGTCAGACAGAGGTGCTTCCAGTCGGGCTTTCAATCCTGGAGGCCTTTGGGAACAAGAAAGGAAAAGGGGATAATTGGGACTTCCATGCATGAAATCTGCCTCAAGGTTCAAACAGCGAATCGCAACCCTCTCCAAAACTCAGCTGCTTATATCGGCATGCTGTTTGAAAATGACTTGGAGAAAGTTTTTAAAGCTAAACCCTGTCACACACAACCATAAGTCACTCAGGCTCACACAGGCTCGCACGCACCCAGCCACGCACCCACGCCCCCAAACACACACACACGCACACACACACACATACATGAACACAGACACACACAAGTAGATAGTAGCTTGCTCCAGAGGGACCTGTGTGTGAGACTATCAGATTTGATGTGGTGACAGATGTTGATAATAAGCTGGCAGAGTTCATGCTGTATGAAAACTGTGCAGTTTGACAGCGGTATTCGACAGAGAATGACTCACACAGCACACATAATTACTGTGTTGATTAAACATATGGGTCGCCAGAGAAAAACAATGACAGTTTCCCAGAAAGCAAATTAAGTCAGAACAGCCTATGACTCTGCGACAACAGTGTCACATTTTCATAGTTTCTGTATTAAATCATATAAAAGAACAATATCAACACAGTCTGCATACTGTATTAGATGTTTTACAAATATTATTAGCTAACATGCATAAGTCAAATCGAGTATAACAAATGTCTTGGCCCATTAATAGCTAATAGCATGATGATGTTGTCACCTTCTCCATTAGTGACAGCTGCCATGTCTCTAAAGGAAATCTTTAGATATCATTCCGTATTGACATTTTTCTTAAAAAGGGCATTTTCATCCAGGACCTAGAATGATGAAGACTATTGTTTCAATTTCACTGTTTCTTCATGAAAGACATCTTTTACAGTGTGACTGAGTCTATTACAGCATTTTCAGTTTAAGCACATACTGCCTGCAGTATATGTAATATGAAGTAAGAAAAGCAAACCTCAACACTTAAGCTCAACTCTAACACACCTACATGTAAAAACAACTCGAACGGGCAAAGCAAACTAACAGTGAGATCACCATTTCTGTGGAACCATAAATCAGGAATGGGCAAAAATGATCTCAGCAAGGGTCCAGAGACACATCCACAGGACTCTGTGTGTATGAGGGAAGGGGAGGGGAGGGTGCTATGACTCATCAGTACCAGCATTTGATTATAGTCAGAGTGTGGACCCGGTAGCCGCACCCTCATGGCATAAGTCCCCATTTATCCCGCTGTGATGTACACAACAGATTTATTCTCTCCTGGCAGCTGCAGAGGGAGAGAGAAATGCTGTATGAGGGAGGGGCAAGGACCACTTTCAATGGTTCGGCCAAATTATACATCAAAATAATAGTCGCAAATGCCAGCGCATCGGCCAGGATAAACCCGGCTCCGCAGATCAGTGACCTGACAAAGCATCATGTGATGTGCCGGGGTCATGTAAACAGCAGACAGATGTTATGAGTTACACAAGATCTTTCCGACATCATGGTGATTTGGAGGAGGATAACGCCAAATGTGTATATCAGGTGCACGACCTCACTGGCAACTATCCAAAATCGCCTCAGTCCTATTAATTTTGTCTCTATTAGTGTGTGTGTGTGTGTGTGTGTGTTTCTGCTTGTGTTATGAGCATTCACGCATTTTATTTAAAGCACATTGAATGACCTCTGTGTATGAGATGACCTGTGTCTCATTAATGACAGGAAACACTAACAGAGTAAGGACAGAGTAGCCACACACTCTGATCTCTTTATATTATTTGTTCGAGACCGACATTTTGGCAAACAGCCTTTATTACAGTAAGGCACCTGTTGGGTGTGCATTCCTCCTCCTCCTCCTCACTTACTGTAAATACAAAGAACATAATCATGTATCTCTTTTAAAGGCAGAGAGAAAGAGTAGTGCCACACAGCAGCCTCTTGATGTGTGTGTGTCATTTTGACGTCGTTGTGTGTTTTCCTGAGCTACATTTCTTCGTTATATGTCCCTCCTGCATTGGTTGACATGTGTGTGCATATGGGTGTGAGTATGTGTGTGTGTGTGTGTGTGTGTGTGTGTGCATGTGCATGTGCGTATGCATGTGCATGTGCATGTGCATGTGCGTATGACAATATGAGGAGAGTTTAGGGGAACTTTAAGGAGAGCTGCTTTCCTGGCATGTTGATGCGTCAGTGAGACCGGCTCCCTCAGGGTCCTTTGTGTGACCCCTATAACTCCCCCTCCGTGACGTTCCGCAAGGCCGGAGGCCAACTTTCACAGCTGATTGGCCGCGGCCCATGTGGCGGTCCCTGTGCTGTTATCACCGCTGGCTAGATGAGATACCTGTCGCAGAGGGATCTGGGGGAAGGGAGGCGCGTGGTCACTGTCACTGATACTCACATTCCTCTCTGGTCTCCAGGCAAACAGACGCATACATATGAAAACACACACACATACTGTACGTACACACACACACACACACACACACACACACACACACACACACACACTCAAGTATCTGCATGGGTTCTCTCTCTGTCACATACACACACACACACACACACACACACACACTCAAGTATCTGCATGGGTTCTCTCTCTGTCACATACACACACACACACACACACACACACACACAATCAAGTATCTGCATGGGTTCTCTCTCTGTCACATACACACACACACACACACACACAATCAAGTATCTGCATGGGTTCTCTCTCTGTCACATACACACACACACACACTCATACATCCCATGCCCATATCCAGAAGCACCAGCAGATTTGCAGAGCCAGAGAAGATAGATAGATAGATAGATAGATAGATACTTTATTGATCCCCAGGGGAAATTCAAGGTCTCAGCAGCATACACACAACACAAACACATTCTTTAACAGCAGAAAGAGTAATTAAAGTATATACAGTGATGGTCAAAAGTGTTGGCACCCATGCTAAAGTTGACTGAAAAGAGGAATATAAAATCATCTTTTGGAATTAAAATAGCCCCACATCATCACATACCCTTCACCATACCTAGAGATTGGCATGGTGTTATTTCAGTTAGCCTATTAGCTGGTTTGATGCTCATTGAGCTCAATGCAAATCAAACCAGCTAATAGGCTAACTGAAATAACACCATGCCAATCTCTAGGTATGGTGAAGGGTATGTGATGATGTGGGGCTATTTTAATTCCAAAGGCCAAGGTAACTTTATCAGGATGCACAGTATTCTGGATCCATGAAATAACTGGCCTTTAAAAATAAAAATCTGCCTGTCTCTATGGGAATTTAACATAGGGGCGGTAATACTTATGACCCCTGTATTTTAAGGAAGAACATTTATTTATTTATGATACATTATTCATTCACTAAGAAAATTGGTGTCCTTAAAGGTTGGATATTTCCTCATTTTTCACTTAAGGCATTAAGATCAATTTTCAAAAGATGATTTTATATTCCTCTTTTCAGTCAACTTTAGCATGGGTGCCAACACTTTTGACCATCACTGTAATATAAAAACACAACTAAGCAATAAGGACAGTAGAAGATAAATAATATGCTAAATATACTAAAATACAAATTATACTAACTAACACTTAATCTAAATCAATTCTAAATCAAATCTAAAAACAGTATCCACATAGTGGTGATTAATCAATCAGAGGCGCTTGCAATGACTAAGGCAGGGACTGAGCCTGTGATTCTCTGTGCATAGTAAGGTATGGTAAGGTGCTCTAAGGTGCTCTGTGTGAATGAGTGTCATGGTGGTAGGGCAATGGTGATAGTGGTCATGATGATAGTGCAAATGAGTAAGTCCAACAGTGCAACAATGCAGAAATAAAGTAAAGTCTATATATCTATATATTTAACTATTTAAAGAAAATGTATAAGTGTGGCCACAGTTTGGCTGTGGCATGGAGGGGGGGGGGGTTATGCATATGTGCTAATGTGCTAATATAGCACGCAAACAGTGAGGCATAAGACAGTGGTAAAATTGGCTAGTGGACAGACAGTATCCAAACATGGAGGGGGTGAAGAGGCAGACAGACTATGCAGAGAAGTCTATCTTCCCTTAAGTGAGGCATTGAACAGTTCAATGGCCCTGGGGACAAATGACTTTCTCAGTCTGTCAGTTGTGCAAGGCAGTGAGCGAAGTCTCCAGCTGATCAGGCTCTTCTGCTTAACAATAGTGCTGTGGAGTGGGTGACACTTATTGTCCAAGATGTTGATCAGTTTGTTCAGGGTCCTTTTGTCAAATAGTGAAGTGATGCACTCCAGTTCAGCTCCCACTACAGAGCCAGCTTTCCTTACCAGCCTGTCAATTCGCCCCGCATCTTTCTTCCTTGTGCTTCCTCCCCAACATACTACTGCATAGAAGAGGACGCTGGCAACAACAGACTGGTAGAACATCCTGAGGAGCTTACTGCACACATTGAAGGACCGCAGCCTCCTCAGGAAGTACAGCCTGCTCTGCCCTTTCTTGTAGAGTGCATCAGTGTTGGCTGACCAGTCCAGTTTATTGTCCAGGTGGAGACCCAGATACTTGTAGGTTCTAACCACCTCCACATTGACCCCATCAATGTGGACTGGTAGCAGAGTGGGCTTAGACCTGCGGAAATCCACCACCATCTCCTTGGTTTTTGAAGTGTTAAGTTGAAGATGATTGAGTTTGCACCATTGCACAAAGTCCTCCACCAGGCTCCTGTACTCCTCCTCCTGCCCGTTCCTGATACACCCCACAATTGCAAGATGAGTCTGCCCTCAAGTCAAGCACAGGATTTCTTTTTAGCTGCCTGACTAAAAGCTGAGTGCCGTATCTGGAAGAGCAACTTCTGTAATAAATATCCCATTTTCTCTAGTTATTGAGTTATTGAGGTTCCATTCACTGTCCATCCAAAATGATCATGACTAAAATAATTCCAGAATTGGAAGCATTCGCAATCATCTCTCCTTTATCTGTTTGCTTTCAAGAAAATGCTAACCTCAACCACTACAAGAGATCGGTACTAGGGGATTCTCCCTAATGACAGTGTGGAATGAAAATCTGAAGGAACATTGGGCTTACTCTAAAATGGTATTTACCTCTGAAGTTATGCAAGAGTTTTTTTGTACCGGGGAGTAGTAATGGCTAATGGATCAGCTTGTACCCCACTGAAGAAAAGAAGACATCTTTCCAGGGCTCTTTGCAATGTCACCCATCTCTGTACACTCTTTTCTGGCAAGGGGCTGGAAGAGCCAAGTCTAAAACTCAATTACATGAGCAATGAAATGGTTTAACACAGTTTAGCCAGATATCGGAGTAACATCACTGACATCACTGAAGTACTTTAACTTGACTCTTAGAAAAGCTCCCCTCCCCATCCATCTAAGGACTGCAGGGACATATTTAAAACCTGTGCTAGTCTCTAAACATTTAACCAATCATGCTGCTGGATCTGCAGTAGTGATGACAACGCTTCAATCACCAAACATTTTTGAGCTGAGAATGGTGCACACACACACACACACACACACAGACACACACACACACACAGACACACACACACACACAGACGCACACATATACTCGGGCCCAGTTCTTAATAAGGCTACTTTTAAAGAGCCGATGATGAGTTGATGGGAGATAATGAGTGTTTTCTGACACGGTCCAACCACAGGAGGCTAGCCAGATGTCTGACATGAACGTTAGATCTTCCAGCCTCATAATGATCCTAATGATCACCCATTGCTTTCAAAATAATTCTTATGTAACTTTTTACTCCTAATTCAGAGACAAATCTCTCTATAACCACATGCATGCTCAAACAGACTCTCTCTCTCTCTCTCTCTCTCTCTCTCTCTCTCTCTCTCTCTCTCTCTCACACACACACACACACACACACACACACACACAGGGTCCATCAGTATGTGCACAGACTCATTCTTTTTGACAGCAATCTAGATAGAATGGTATGATAATTACTGTACATTGTCTTTGGGATCTTCCTTCCTTGATGCCGCCACAGGTTGGCATAAATCCTAACGTAGAGGTCTCAAACTGGAGGAGGATACACACATGCATACACACACATACGCACACACACACACACACACACACACACACACACACACACACACACACACACACACACACACACAGGCACAGTCAGAACTACCAGCCTCCATAAATCCCACTCTGTCCAAATGACGCACAATCAAGGCTCCATAGTGCTTTGTAATTTCATTACCGAGTGCAGTCTCCGAGCGGCAATCAGAGCAAAAACCCCTGGCTGATAGATGGAGGCCCCATGTCATTTACGGCATCACTGGGGTGCCACCGCGATATATAGCCATCAGTCTGGGCTTTGACTGCAGCGTAAATCAGTCCGTGGGCAGCACTATAGACCAGGCGCCCCCATGAATATGCAGCAGAGAGAGGCCTCCATTAAAGGACCAGTATGTAGGAAATAATAGAAAATAAATTGTAACCATTCCAAAAACTATCACCATATGTCATCAGAGAGTAAGGAAACACGACAAATTGAAGTAATGGCTTATTTGACAACATTACTATAACCCGTAAAACCCTGTAAAACCAGTGAAAAAAATGAGTTACGGGGCGGAATCTCTTGGAATTTTCTATATGTTTTATGATAAATTCTAGAATAGCGTATTACTGTAATAATGGGCTGGCGCGTCCCCTCATTTGGGTTGCCAAATTAGCAAAGGCCAACTGTCAACAACTGTCTTGTAGTCATGAACGAGTAGCCTATGAGAGGCAGGCAAATTTCCAAAATTAAAACAAGAAACCAATTAAGTGGACATCGGAGGAGCTTCCTGATATGGCGACGAAGAATAAACAAAGAATATAAAGTCTGACGCAGAGCTGGCCATATTTCTCCACGACAGGTAGGCCTAGCCTAGGCTAAACTTCATCTGCATCGCTAACTTCAGCTAAATATGTTACGTTGGTTAGAGAGGTATTTTTTGTTTTCACTGTTTCCGTAATGTGTAGCTGGGTTGGAAAACGTCTAAGCAGCTGCAGGTCAACTAACGTTAACTAAGTCTGCATTAGCCTACATCTGGCAACCCAGAAGAGGCTGGCGTCTAGGTAGTCTTGAGAACGTTCACTAGTGTTTTGATTTTGGCCTACAGAACGTTCGGTAACAATCCTACAAATCACTCCTTTAAGCTTGAGCTCAATCAGTCGCCTCCGTTTCTCATGAGAGGGGCTGTAATGACGACCAATATTTCAGTGTGTGTGCCATTATGTAAAACTAGATTTTTGTTTATTTTTTTTTGGTTTGCTTAATGTTTTGCATTTGCATTTGTTAATTGATGATGATGATGATGATGATTCAAAAGCCTGACCTGTGGGCCTTAAGATCTTCCTCTCCTTAAATTTCTCCAGGCCTTGATAAAGATGAATATTTAAAAGTCCACTTTTCTGCAAATAACCGGGACAATTGACTTTTCTTTCCACTTAGATCTTTTGCGGCATGCCAATTTCCATGGGCCATTCCATTACTGCAGACCCCCTCCTCCCAGCCCCCTCCTGCTGGCACCTATAATGGCCCTCATTCCCTTTCGGTCAGGGACTGATTATGACAATCTGAAGGGACCGGAATGACAGGGGCCCACAGATCAATCTCCCTGTTATGAAACACTGCTATAACAGCGCTGGGACCTCCATGCTGTTGCCCCTGGCACAGGAGACGTACACACACACACGCACAGAAACACACACAAACTCTCTTTCTCACACACACACACACACACACACACACAAACACACACACACACACACACACACACACACACACACACAAACTAACTCTCTCACACACACACGCACACACACAGTACGCGCACACACACACACACACACACACACAAACTAATTCTTTATTTAAATCCACAAATCATATTACAACAGACAGGATTTATTTCAAGAGATAAGATAGAGCTTTGTAACTCAATGGTATTCAGGGGTACAAAAAACATCTCCTGCGCCATACTGCAAGGCTGCCTATAACTGCAGATATGGAGCAAAACTTTGCTAGCTGTTTTGTTTTTCTGCTGGAGAGCCCTGCCAGCCTTAACCCACTGAAAACAAGATTGTGGACATGCCACAAGCTACCAAAGATCAACACCACTAGCTTGCATTGATAGCCTAGGTCACATAGTTTTGTCCGTATGGGTTGGTACTTCATGATTTTATCATTAAAAGCTATGTCCATGTAGAGATCGTACACACATCCTATTTCAAGTATAAATATATTCCCTTCTGTCTCGGTCTAAAAACACAACATCAGGGGTGTTAGGGATGTTACAAAACACATCAGTGGAGCTGTTAAACCATTCTGGCATAATACGTGAATGTTTGTACATGGTCACATTATCTGGAAGTACATCCTTAACAGTGCTAGCAATAAGGTCAACAATTCGGTCATGGCGTGCAGTATAAAGTCCTTTGTACATTGTACAGCCATTAACAATATGGGTAACTGATTCGAGGTGATGGTCAGAGTCTGAGTGCATTATACAGTGTGGATGGTGGATTGCAGGGTACCATAATGCAAGGTTGTATTTGGTGGGTAACACCTGCAGTCTGGCTTTGACAGTGAAACAGAGGATGTCCTCCCCAACAGCGGCATTTGTAAACATGGAGTGTGAGACAGAGTGGTCGGCAAAGTGTAGGCACACACACACACACACACAACTCTCTCTCTCACTTACACACACACACATACATGCTCCACAATGCCTCTGGGATTGGGCAGTGATATTTGTGGCACAACAGAGTGTAGGAGAGTAAGGCATTTTCTAACTCTACTTGATACATGTTTAGTGGAAATCTGCTCTGGCGTAACCGTAGTGACAAATCAGATGAGATTATGAAACTGACTTTAGGGGATGTACATGGTTGATGAATGAACACAGGTCACTGTGATACTGGCACAGTTCCAGTGGTGAGTTTGAGCCAGGGGCAATACCGACGGCATGAGCGCTTCTGCTGACCAATCACGTGTGTGGACTTAGCATAGCCTAGCCTAGCGTCCCACAGGGACCAACGCCCAGTTAGGTCACATTGATTACTACCATAACTGCCATTCATTTGGTCCTCTAAAGGCACAAATGGAATGTGGAACATGCGTGTGTGTCACAGCTAATAACCTTACTGCACACCAGTCTTTTCATAATGTACACTGTGAATTTACAATATGTCACATTTTGTCAACAATATCTATGTGACATGCATGTGGAATGAACATTATGCTGTGCAGTGTGCATATTGGCTTTACCCTATATCATGTATCCCATGACAACACATATCGACGCTTTGAGATAATGGTAATCGGGTAACATTTATTACGCAGACCAGTCAGTGGTCATCACATGGGGCAAAATCAGCATAGGGGACATGGGTGTCATCTTTCAGTAGGGGAGCTTTATGCTTGATAATCTAAGGAATGGTCAACTATTCTAGGCATGCCCTGTATATATATATATATATATATATATATATAAGTGTACTTATCTCCTCTTTACCTGTCCCCTGGGTGCTTGTTACAGATGATACTGGTTGTGGATCTTCTGGACGTGAAATGTAATTTCTATCACTCCTGTAAGTCACATTTATGGCAGACTCTGCTTGACACTGTCCAGTGTATCTGCCTGTTCTTCAGGCCAGGAGCTGCCTATGTCCATCTTAAGTTCAGAGATGAAGGGAGCAATCCCATTTCCCCTGGAAAATCTGTAATGACTTCTGGATACAGGGACCCAGCAGAAAATCCCCCTGTATTTTTCCAATGAGAGCTGCAAGGCCGTTTCCATCAGCCCCTGAGAGCAACACCACAAACGTATGACTCTCGTGTCTATTTCGCCTGACATTGCATTAGAGTAATTTCATTTTTATAAAATGCAGGGGTTACATGAAGAACTGTATGGGAAATGTATGTTGTATGTATATGCCATGGGATGTTCATCCAGGGTTCAGTTTATTGAAGGAGTTTGTTTGAATGCCTCTGGGAAATTGACCGCTAAAAAATAGTGTCTGCCATAGTGAAGCTGAAAATACCAAAGGCTGGGTCAGTGGTGGCTTGGTCCATATGCTGCAAACAACCGATATACATATACCAATGGAACAATCGCATTATATTTCTATAATGCATATGGAAGGAAAGCATATATCATTACTTACAGTAATACACATTACCACACACATACACACACGCACAGACACACACACACACACTGTTGAATATATTCAATCACTATTGACTAATAGACTTCAGTGTAGTAAACATTTCAGTATGGTCATTTAGTGATAAGTAGTAATAGTAGTAATAAGTACAAGTATTGTTCTGAAAGTCAACATTCATTGTTTCCATATATCAAATGAGCACAGTGCAGTTTGCATCACAATGTTACACTATCAGGATTAAAGAGAATTGTTCCACTATTTGAGGGCCGCTGTAACACTTGCATGTTATTCTCATAGGTTTGAAGTGGCACAGATAAATCTTTGAAATGCTTGCCAACTATACTGCAGTTCAAAGCTTTGTATTGCTACATAGCACCCGAGCTCAGATAAAGAAATAGAAAGAGAGGCACAAGAGAGAAGAGGAGAAAATTAACTAAGAGAGGAAGAGGGAGAAAAAATAGAACAAAGCACAGAGGAAGTGGTTGTTGTGATTTGTTATTTGAGAAAGAGATTTAATGATAGTGACATTTCAGAAACACAGTGGCTAAGTAATATCTAATTCATTGTAAAGCTCTAGGCATTTTGCCTGTAATGAAATGTAACTCAACAAAGCATACATAACCATTTAAACAATGTCAGAATGTCTGTTACATCCACAGTTGGGTCTACTGCTGATAATAAACTTACAGTAGCTTCAACTGAGCAGACTTCAGCAAGGATATGAACTATCAAGCGTCATTCAACCTTTGTTAGAATGAAATATTTTACTTGAGTGATCTTAAATATTCTTGTCATAACGAGTATGACATAATGATAATTCAAAAACATGAAATAGAGTGAGGAGAGCTACATCTCCGTCTCACAGGGAGTTAAGCCCCTGTTGGCTTACAGTAAGGTTCTGGCACACTGAGAAATCACTGGTAACAGCAGTCTTTACTGGGCCAAGTCAGGCGAGAGTCCTGATTGGAGAGGCCAAATCAATAACCCCTGCAAATCAGCAGCCTCTACAACAACAGATACTGTATGATCAAATTCACCCAGCTCATACTGCACATGCACAACCATCTGCATCACGTAACCACAGAAACCAACAGGGGAGTTAAGGGATCTGATGAACTGCTACAGTACTCTGATACATGCTGTGTCTATGAGCTGAAACAACATGCATACAATCCATAAAACAACACGTATACGATACGATCCGCAAAACAACGTGCATATGATCCCATTATGAAGAAATTAGCTTTGTGTGAATGCGAGTATTGGGATCCTTTTGAGTGGAGTATAATTGCTCAGAGCACCGGGGAGCCCTGCTTCCCCACCTCTCTTTCCATGGGTGTCTGCTGTGGTCTGATCCATCCCTGTGTTGTCCCTACTGAGTAAATCAATGCTAAAAAATCATTAGGCCATGGATTGTATGGAGCTAATTCCCTAGTAGCCTCCTTACCAGCTCTCCCATCTTTAAATAGACACCACCAAAGTGGCCATGTTTTTTTTGTGGTGGTCTCTTCTCTCACTCTCTCTCTCTCTCTCCCTGTCTTTCTCTTTGCTCCCCAGGATCTGAGTCTGGAGATATTTTTGGATGGCCTGATGGGATATTGATTGGTGTCAGGGTAGCAGTGGCGGGAGCTGATTGGCTAATAACTAGGCTGCTTGTCTATCCTCTAGGTGCTGTTTGGTTGCTGAGGTAAGGGGTCAGGCCTGGTGACGGCTTAGGTGGAGTGGAGGGGCGTGGGCGGTTGGAGAACCAGGAATGAGGGGGTGGGGCGGGGCGAGAGGGTTATGGGTTGACAGTGACTGACAGCGTGTGACAACGGGCAGCCGGAGTGCTCCTGACAGGCCTGTATTGGAGAAGCACAGCAGCTAATGGTGAGTCCCGATCTTATTAGGGTCGTCGGACTCGTCCCGGGTAATTTGATGAAGTAATCTGGAGGGAGGCCTGGCGAACGCTCTCCTCTGGGCCTTGGATGAGGAAAGCTGGATTAATTACCTCCAATGCAGCCTCCCCCTGGACATATCAAAACGGCAAGATCCAAGGGAGCCTTTGTCTTATCAGAGCGTTCACATTTGCACATTTTAAATTTCCCAGTGGAAAATCAAAACAAACAAACTCATTTCATAATTATGACTTTTTGATGTTTGGAAGTGATTGTTCTTCAAATTAGGAGCATTACAGTGGACAGAACAGATGGATTTAAAAGAAATGCAGAAATTAAATTGCATCTGAATGAAAAATGACAACAGTGACATTTCCCGACTTACCTACAATTGCAGCCATTTATAATGTCAAATGGCTAAACATGGCAAAGCTGCTACAGCAGGAGTAGGGTAGCAGCATGCTATCGGCTTAGCCAGACCAGGTCAATCACACTGGCAGATTTTTCAAAACTTCAAAGGTCAGCATTTTCATCCTCCATTTTGTCCTTATTCTATGCGATTTGGTGTTCAAAGGTAAGTGTTAGAGGGACAAGGGGAAATGGAGAGGGGACCTTCATAACAGTGATAAAACTCAAAATGGTAATACATATGAGGCTAATATATTTAGCCTGCTATAGCTGTATGCTCATGAAATAATGCTGAGTTTTTTGATGACGATTCCCAGGACACTGGAACACCGGGCCAAATGCAACTTAGTGGGCATGTCTCCCCTCCTCCCCATAAATTGGCAAGCATTGTGTATATGCTAGTCCCAAGGAGGCACATCCACTCAGCCAATTACGAATCGTGGAGCATCACCTTGCAAGACGGACTTGCAAAAACATAGTGATTCATGTAGGATCATTTCCTGAAATTTCGTCCATAGGGAGTGCTGCAATTCCGGCATTTCTGTATCTCAAAAACCGCTTAAGCTATGATTTTTAAATTTAGCGTGCATACATTAAGTCACATTTGCTCACATCTCCTTAAGTTTCATATGGCTCACTCAACAAAATGACTGTCAACAACCAATCAAAATTCAGCAGGCAAAACGCTAATATTTTGTTATGTGAAGGTTCAACGTTAATGAAATTCAAGATGCTGCATCACCACCACATGTTTTAGATGTATGCCAGATTTCAAGAAATTCATGAAATTCTAGTAAATAAAAACACAGTTAAACAGCCCCACAAAGGTTAGATAACATTATACAGGATTCATAGACTCTCTAGTACTGGGGAGATGCCTCTTGCTGTTTGTGGACTCAGAGGTATCAGGGCATTCAAACAGTCATCTCCAGGGTCATGAAAACAGATTGCACTCCTAGCTGCAGCCAGGGTCAGTTGCCTTTCAGTCAGCCCCCCCCCATCACACACACACTCCTTTCTCTCCCCTCTGTAGTATCCATGCCATCGCCCACACTTCACTGCCTGCACAGGCTATTACACAAGGCTACAGAGATGCAGCGCTGGTAATGGTATGGAACTGTGCTTGCAACACACTGATCTCTATATTTCTTCACTTGCCTATGAATGAAAAATACTCCCACGTATATTGTGTATTCATTGTACCCCGGTAGTAATGTATCTGAGATAAAGTCATGCTCTATTAATTATGTGCTATCCATTAACCTAGGCCTTTGCTGTGTAGTTGTTTTGCAATTTGGAATTGTTCATTTTGTATAGAAAAGTTATAAACAGAGCTCGCAGATTGAGGGAGGGAGATTGAGGGAATTTTGATTCATGTTAATATTATGAGTTTACACACAGCAGCACATCAACAGCCAAGCTGATATACCATAAAACGAAAATCACCAACAAAGCAACCTTCGTCTGCAGAAAATCACCAACAAAGCCATCTGAAAGAGATCTTCACTGGGGTCATCAAGCAGACCCCTTCCTTCATCTCTGTTTCACTGAATTAGGTGCACGCCACAACACCTCCAGAATGCTCAACAGTTATGTCTGACGTCCCAGACCCACCCCCTCCACACTCATTATGGGTTCTCACAAATACCAACAAATTCTTCATTCATTCCTCTTCATTTCTGTGGTCGTTTATGTTCCAATCAGCAACATACCCAGTCAGCTGTGATAACCAGATAATTGTGATGTGTTTCCTGCAAGGATTATTATTTTAGGCCTACATTCTTGTTGTTGTTGTTGATGATGTCACCGTAGGATTCGGCCCTCTATGCCATCTCTGCAACAGCTAAAATAGGATATAACTGAATGCAAAAGCATGTGAGTAAATAAAATTAGTTCTAATATTAATATTAATCTAATATAATATTAGCAAGCACTTGGAGTACTATTGAAATTGAACTGACCACCACCAATCCGATATAACCCCTGACTCCACTCAAAGGGAGGATTATCATTCAACAGTAGGCACAATCCTCCTAGTCCAAACATTCAGTGACAAACTCTCTTCCTTCTCTTTGCATCTTTTTTAGTAAATAATGGGAGTTTAAAACATTCCTAGGAAGATGCTGAAAACTCACTCTGGTCTTCACAGGGCCACCTAGAGGGCTGGAAAATATACAACATGATGAGAATACTCTGTTTCCCTAATAGTGCTATACATATTAAACAGCTCTGCTTCCTTGCATCTCCCATCCTATTATCCCTGGAGAGTAAACTGCATATTTCAGAGCGACATTATCATCACTCAATTCAATTTATGCAACATCCTTGTATTTTTTTTTCTTTTTCTTCAGAGTTGCGGGTGTCATTTACTAGTTTGACCTGGCTTGTCTGTTGTTCTGACACCAGTTTGGTGGTCTGGTAATATTTAAGATGATATCTGTTGTAGACCTGTAATGGCATTTTTAATTAATCAGTTGGAACCCAATTAGAGTGTCCTCCTGAAAGACAGCAATGGACTGTCTATAGTGAGCACACTGAGACTTGGAAAAAGAACATTCGTACAGTGGTTAAATCAGTGGACAATGTTGGCCACATTTTCTGTGTTTATCTTTCTTCACTTTGCAGTGCAAGACAGAGGGACTTGTCAGCAGATCTCTTGATTATTGCCCATTAACGAAATGACCTCAGTGTCTCTGTGGAACATCACAGAAAATGTCTTGAGGATCTTGAAGCCCTACATCCCCATATAGTACAATTTACAAACTTGTAAAAAAACTCATATACAATAGTTCTAATTATGTATACGGATTTTCACACTGACAGAAACCTATGCTATTGTATCATGTCTTTCCTTACAGGGAGGGATAGTATCCATGAACTTGTTTTAGCACCGTCAAATAAAGTCTCCTACTATGACACACCAACACATGCTCTCCAACAACAATTGACTGGTTACTTGAACAATAGCTCACCATATTCACAGCCTAGCACATCATAACACACATACGTATCACCAAAATCACAGAACATCTCTACCTCCCCAAACACATCAATCTCTGTATACATAGCCAGTCTCTCATTTCTTCAAGAGGGCCAGGATGGGTGGGCCTGGGCCAGGTAGGCTTACAGCATCTCAGTAGGATCCATTATGATCCAGATTTCTCTGTGGCCCTCAGCCAGGACTCCTCGACAGAGCAACTGGCCTGGTGCCAAACGCACTGAAATGAATAAGGCCATATATCCTCAAGAGTAGCATGTCCTGTCAATTTTGCTTAACCTGTGTGTGGAAGAGAAATGGCGTTCCTATTTGTGTACACTATAGTGATCACGAGGACTGGGGGTTCCATTCGCCACTAATCATCACAGGTAATGCATTACCCTAATATAAGCAAAATGTGGCAATCAATGTCAGTGCAACACCATTTCTCAATCTTTCCCATAGTTTCTCACCCAAACAGCACTTCTGATCACACATTTGAGCTTAAAGACCACTGCCAGAACAGTCATGGGGCCTGGAGTAGAATATCACTCTGGTTAGACATGCAAATGCTTCTTTATCCACACTTTTGTCATCACTCACACAGGCTTTCCTATACACTTTAAGGAGACACAAGTGCATTAAGTTAAAAGGTTTTTCGGAGGGGTCGATTCATCACAGAGGAGAATATATTAGCAGCCACCGCGCCTAGCGCGGCAAAGCCATTCATATTCATGTCAGAGGCAAGTGCATCTGTTGCTAAGCAATGTCTCCATGGATGTGGCCGATGGAGGAAGAGGGTGTGGAGGTCTTCAGCTCACATAGAGCGAGCACATTTGTATTACTTGTATTACTGTTGTGGAAATGTTGTGTCAACCCCACAAACTGCAAACATTTGGGTGCAATAACACTTTTTGTTCTTATTACAACATATTCTGAGGACCCTCTTCATTATAATGGGCTGATCTATGACAGTCACTGCATAATTCAAAGGAGAGGAATTAATGAAGAGAGTTTGGTATCCATCTGTGCAAGGGCCCTTTATAAAGGCTAATTATAAAATTATATCTATAAATAATTTATAACACAGACACTCTGGTCTTGATCAAGGAGGCAATTAGGGTCATAGTAATGTAATCCAGGATACATGGTGTAACTTCAAATGCTCATGACCACCAGTGCATCTTAAATGAACACTAGCTAGGCTAACTGGTCCAACCCACTTCCAGTGAATATGCTAAGCTAGGGTAATGGTGTCAGACTAGGTTATTGACAGAGAAGGGTAAGATATGTATAATCTTATCTAACTCTGGGGTAGAAGGCAAATAGGCTAATTCCCCAAAAAGT
>NW_027468859.1:23082346-23127346 GCF_046254945.1 Alosa pseudoharengus | reverse complement strand
GGAACAGATCTGCAACTTTCAAGTGGAAACAAATGTATTCTAAACTCTTCCATGGTTCCTAAGAAAGGACACATGGGAAGAAGAAAGACACAGCAAGAAGAAGGACACATGGGAAGTCCATCTATACTGATACTATGAGGACTGCTGTGTTGATTATGCCTGTCCTAGACAAAAAATTTACTTTACATTTATTCATGTAGCAGATGTTTTTATCCAAAGTGTCAATTCTAGTTATTACAAGGGCTAGTCCAGCTCCTTAGACACTGCACCGCCCCGAGAGAACCTAACAAGAACCTAAAGCAACTTTTGATTCCAAACTTTCTTGATCTCAAGTGACAGGGAGGAAGAGGGATGCACAGGGAAAATCAAACATCACTAGATAACACTAGTTTGTCTACCATCAGTAGAAGATCTAACAGCAGGTTCATTTTCATTGTATGAATCTACCCTGAAACTTCTGTTTAGAATCATTATATTTATCAGACAGCATAATTTTATGGGCAGATGTGATGTGGTGAAGGCACACCTAAGAAATGGCACTCAGTAGCAGAACACACATCATGAACTTTCTGATAAACAATGTTTCTGACTCGTAGTGAGTGTCAGGGTATTTGCATATAGACTTTCATGAGCTGTTAATTCATCTGTACCTCCTTGCCTTGAGATGTAGCTGTTTATTGTCTTTACATGGAGCTCACTGTGCCTTTAATGAGGATGAGTGTAGCGCTGACGGCAGCACCTCTAAAGGAGTGGTGGAGCAGGCTGCAGATACAGGTTAATGTGTGCATGAATTCAGAGACTTCACAAGGTGTTATTCTTTGTGCACAAGGCTGGCTGACACGCAGGCAATCGCTCGGTTATAAATACTTCATTTGGAGGTCACGCACTGTTTATGCAAATGCTTGGCATTCCTGTGGGACAAAATGTGCATCCAAAATACAGGGAATACGAGACAAGATAACTTTTGGATGGTTCCAGTTCAGGCTTTTTTTTAATGTATTTGGATAGCATATCATCACAGACTTGGCTCAGTGTGCAATGTTCTTTTCTCTCTCTCTCTCAACTCCATGAGCAAATACGGTCAGTAATAGATGCTTTCTTACTTTCCCCTGCAAATGTCAGAGCCTGACCTATGCAAAGAGGTGCTCAGAGAACAGCCTCGGGCCGAGGGCACAGTATCTGAGGTTCAGAGACAGAGCGAACACAACTCAGAATGTTCCAGAAACGCTTATCAATGGATAAGGCATAACAAATGAGAATGAGCTTTGTGCAAGCAGGGTATTTATATTGTTATTTATTCTTACAGTGGTCCTACTTCCAAGAAATGTTCCATTTGGGTTCTTTGTGAAAGCCGAATGTTCTAGAAGAAAGCAGAAAAAGAGGGTTGCTGACAGTTGGGAAAAATACAAGTAAAGAAAAACTAATAAAACTAAAAACTAATCACGAAAGAAATCTTCATCGGAGCATTATCCAAAGCTTTACGGCCTGTTTTGTGGAAGTCACCCAAACAACGATCCATCATTCTAAAACATATCCTTTTCCATTAAAATGACCTGAGTGATGCTAAATCCACCATTAAACTGAAGCCAGGTCTGGGGAGAATTTTCAAATGAATGAACAGTGGCTATTCAAGTGAATTGACATTTTCACTTGCAGACTATTTGTTTTCTGCAGTGTATACAGCTCTGATATCAGAGTTGGGAGCTCATAGCTTTGCCAAGGTAATTGGTTCAATTCCCTGGAAGAACAACGGCTATGTGCTGTACTCACTGTGCTGTACATCGCCAGATAAAAGCATCTACTAAATGATTAAATGTAAATGTAATCCTTGCACATCTCTTTGGGTAAATATTAAGACACTCATATTAAAGACCAACTTTGACCTCTTGGCAGAGTCATTTTTAATATCACAGGCATTCTACTGGCTCATGAAAAATGATGAGTGCACGACTATTATCTGGCCATGACTGCAGAGTTTCCCTGGAGGGGAGCGGAGAGAGCACTGCATGTGCTTTGTCCCGACTGCTGATTGCATTAAAATGCCTTTCTCATCTGAGTTGAGTGGTGTGAGCCCTAATGCTCGCTCCGCAAACAACCATCTTATTTATTAATAACCACCATATCCATAATACATTACTCTGCTGAATTACTCTCTCTATGAATTTAGATTTGTGCACATTTGGTGACGTTAAAGGAGAAGTTCGGTGTGAAATTGACCTTAGCTGTACTGAAAGATGTTGCCGAGTACTCACATGTGTCCAATAGGCACCTTCACTCACCCCTTAGCATTCCAAATTACGCCGTTTTTAGCCGAGTAGCTGTGGGGGCATAGCGTAGCCTATGCAACTAAATCGCTATTTTTACAGCACTAAAAAGGTTCCAAGTAACTCCACACTGCATTGGTAGACTTCTGAGGGTCTTGGAACCTTTTTAATTGTGTAAAAATAGCGATTTAGCTGCATAGGCTACGCTATGCCCCCCACAGCTACTCGGCTAAAAACGGCGTAATTCGGAATGCTAGGGGGTGAGCGAAGGTGCCTATTGGACACATGTAAGTACTCAGCAACATCTTTCAGTACAGCTAAGGTCAATTTCACACCGAACTTCTCCTTTAACAAGAAGTAGTAACTGTACAGTAAAGAGTGGGTGGGGTACAGTGCCCAGTATGTTGTGTAACAGTACACAGTGCTGATCCACATTGGTTGGTTGGACTGGGTTGCACACTAAGGCCTGAACAAAGGAAATTACTAGAAATTCTAGACTAGAAATTAACTAGTTCTAGACTAGAAATTAACTAGTTATTTGAGAGATGGAACCAAGCATTTTCATTACATTAAGAAAACAATTGTATGACACCATTCCAATTGTCGTAGATAGCTGATGGCTCTCTGTTAAGTCAACCTGTAGCCTATTAGTCACTTCTTGACACTGGAGATAAATGTGCATGAGTTTCAGCTGAGAGGCTGGCAAGGCCTGAATAAGATAAACTGAGGGAGACGCAAGCATGTTGTATGAGACTATATTACTGAAGCATTTTGAGCAGATTGTGCAATCCTGGCTGAAACACTGCTTTGGCAGCATGTGCGTTAGTGCAAAGAGAATGAATGAGCTTGTTTCTGTGTGATATTTTAGCCTTAAAACAGAAAAGAAATATATAAATAAGACATTACACTAGAGGTTTATGCATGACAGGACATAATAATGAAGACAGCAGACAGCTCATGAGAACACAGTTGCCATTTACATATTGCTTTATTTTAAATTATTACACTTATAGTAGTGAGCATTATTTTCATAGGAAACCTGTCAGCTGTCTGAAAAGCAAACACTGCCATCACCAGTAATGTGCTTCAGGTCTGTAAAATGCAACCCAGGAAGACATCCATATCACTAATAAGCCTTTTATGGCTTAGACATGCCAGCAAATACCCACACTGTAGCATTACGACCAGGACAAGCCTGGATGCAGCTGGAGATTTGTCTGTATACTAAAAGGCCACTGGACCTGCCTGGGGCATATCCTGCTATTTTCATAAAATTATTTCAGAACGGCTGTTTTGGCTTACTGTAATTCTAAGAAGGATGTTGTTATGCTATGACAATACTTAAGTCAAAGACAACTTAATAACAAAAACATACGCATACATCATTTCAGAAACATTATAATCAAAGCAGTAAGCATAAGTGTATATTAGACATTTATCCAATTCTGGACCTGGAGCCTATTGCACAAAACTAGGATAAGGGATTAAGCCGGGATATCTTGGTTATCCTGTCTCAATTTATCCGTGATCCAGTTGCACAAAAGCGGGATAGGGGCAGCAGGATATGTTATGGTATAAGTTACCATGGCGATTTATTCTTTGGAGCTAGCCTGCTCCAGACCAGGCTAAATTCCAGGATCTATTTAATCTCATCCCTTATCTCAGTCAGCAGTCACCACAAACGGAAACCAATAATTATTCCACTGCCCACTACACATTGTTATCACATATACCTAGACCCATTGTCATTATTTAAACGTTTGTGATCATTAATTAACTTTTACATACTCGCCATAGACCTCTGAAGTTCGCCTACAAAAAAGAACCAAAACGGCCATCTTTGCCCATATAAGGAGATCCGGTTGTTAATTGAAGCTAACTACCTATGGCAAGTTGCATTGAAAGTTAGCTCTGGGGTAGCAAAAATCTAAGTGTGCCGCCTTCACGTACCGGAGATCACAGTATCCACTTGAAGGCAGAGGACAAAAGTGCGTTCAGGAAAACGTCTGCATTTCAGACTTTTTCATCCCCGTGAGAGTTTAACAGGTGCGATAATTCAAAATCCCCATGTTATTTTCCCATAGGAAAAATCGCCAGATACCGGATGCCAAAGATGGCAGCTTTTTTGTAGGCGAACTTCAGAGGTCTATTCCCGACCTGTCATGCGACAATGTGACATCACGGGAGTGCCTAACCATTTCGCACGTGGTGGTCGCGGAACTAGTTGCAATATTCTCCTAAACAGAGGTGTTGCTGTTTGTTGCTGTTGTGAAAAGGCTATCGCTACCAGTGTTGCGCGGTCTGCCCGAAATTAAGCGGTTGCCCGCGGATGACCGCGGTCACCCGCGGTTATGAGTCATAAACAAAATATTTTAATGATATTCGGGTCATTTGCGGGCGGGTCAGTTAAAATCAATTTAATATATATTTTCTACAAATAAGCCTACTTAAAATATCATGAGAAGGCTAGCATCAATACAGTAAAGGATCAATACAGTAAAGTCAACAGTAGCAACAAGCAAGACGCGAGTTAAAATAATAAAGACACCCCTTCAGGAAAAGCGATATAGGCTATGGGAAATATTGGGAAAAGTTGTTAAAGAAGATGACAGTAGTACAAGTTATGGTCTAGGCCTACTTCTTGTGAAGCCATTTAAAAGTATGACAGCCAAAACGGGCAGCCTGCAGGAATAAATGTTATGGCGCAGACTACACAGCCATATCTACCGGTATGTATAGGTTCGCGCATGCATAAAAGTTACCTTAGTTCGTTGTGTTTGTGACTTTAAACAGTGGACGTAGTAAAGCTTTGTGCTTCATTCAGCATTATAAATCAGTTCTTACGCTAACGTTTTGACCAGCAATGTATCTTGCCTACCTTGCCTCACCATTTCTGTTTTCGAAAGAAAGATGTATGTCCATGGCCTTCAAATCTTATCCTGTTCTAATCCTTGGTGGTTGCGTGCGTGCTTGCGCTCTTATTCTCATTCTCTCTCCTGCGCAAACATTATGTCCTGCATGCCTACCGCGTGTAGTTCTACTGCATAAAGTTTCGCAAATAAATTCGTTTGTTTTACAGAAATGGCCTACTGTAACACTGCATGCAGGCTATAACCAAAAGCACACATTTTGTAAATAAGCGGGTCGGATCGCGGGTCGGGTATAATTTTGTCCTAATTAATATTCGCGGTCCGAGTTGCTGTCGGGTTGATTAAAATATCGGGCGACCGCGGGCCGCTTGTGACCAAACCCGCGCAACACTGATCGCTACCTACTTCACACCGTAGAAGAAGCAATGAAGCTGCTAGTTGCCATGGTATATCAGTGAATCTGTGATCGGTGGCGGGGTCTATTTGAGGGAGCCGTGAGCGCGCACTTATCCAGGATAGGTTTCACCTGGCTTGATGAATCCGTGTCTGCTCATCCTGGCTTGGTCTTTGGGTGCATTCAGAGCACCTCGGAATGACAAGGACCGCCCCCATGGCTACTTTGTTTTTCCGACAGCAAGTGTTCAAGTGCTTAGCCATCGAATGTGTGACAAACACGGATGCCACAACAAAGGTTAAAACATACACTCACTAATCCTAAACAAACAACTGTATTTGCTTAAAATATAGTGTAAGATGCTCGTGAAAGAAAGATATGCAGCTTTTCAAGTGATAAAAAGGGCAAATTCCCAAGTTCACATTAAAACTGTTGGACATGAAAGGCCACATGGACTACAAACGAACTACAACGTGACGACAAAAGTGATGACGAGCCCCTAACTGGGCAACTCTGTTAGCAAAATCTAGCCCCAGTTTCCGACCTCTGACTCACACATTAAGTGACGTGAATGACGCGGAATGATGATGTTTTCACTCGGAGAAAGGTTTTTACGAAGCCCATGAACGCTAGGTTTGTGCAACCAATTAAGCCTGTACGCTCTTGTTTTGGATTCATTGAGCGCAGCTCAGTAACTTATCCCGGATGTCTTAATTCTGCTTTTGTGCAACGGACCCCTGGTTCCTTGTTTTGCCTTTGGTAGGATGATAGTGTTGGGTGGTTGCAGGTGTATCAGTGCCTACAGGTTTCTGTGAGAACAGAAGGACTAAGAGGTCAGTGCTCGGGCCAGTTAGTCCCTCTGGGCATAGAGCATCTCCTCACTCCTCACAGGTGCAGCAGAGTCCTGGAGGGGCAGAGCGGTCAGAGGACTAGACTTCACAGGTAGGTCAGACCCAATGGGAGTGTATGTCAGTGTATGTGTGTGTGTGTGTGTGTTTGAGAGAGAGAGAGAGAGAGAGAGAGAGAGAGAGAGTGTGTTTGTGTGTGTCTGTGTAAAGTGAGCGAAGGAGCCGGGAGAGGGAGGAAGGAACGTGATATGAAGAGGAGGCAGGGTTGAGGTAAACAGAGATGAAGAGAGCTAGTACAGCAGAGAGTAAGAGTCTAGAGAGAGTGAGAGGGAAAGAGAGAGAGAGAGATGGGGGGGCAAAGGAATGTGACTAGAAAGAGAGAGGAGGGAAAGAATGAGAGGGAGGGAGGGAGCGAGGGAGCAGTCTGGTGAGAGAAGGAGCAAAAAAAAAAGGGAACGAGAGACAGAGGAGGGAAGAGCACAAAAGCAACACGGTGAGGACCAGCAGGTCTGCCAGGGAAATTGCAGCACTAAGGATTTATTGCCGCCAGTGTAATTGGGTTCAACCAGCGCACTCCCAGAAAATCCATTGAAGTCCCTCCCCACCAGCAACCCCCCCGCTGGGAACAGCCTGTTCACACTGCACTTCGCCTTTTCGGCCCGCCTGCCTGCATTACCTGCTTACTGTGTACTAGTGTAGCGCCAGCGCTCCACACGCTGATGAATGTCACCATCCGTAACACAATGGAGCCGCAGATCTGCCTCCATAACCTAAATGTCGAAGTGGCCCCCAGTACACATACATCAGCCATTGTTTTGACTGGCGTTGGGTGTGCACTCTGGGTTGGTGGAGAGGTGTCCTGCTGTGCAGGGCTGTGCCAAAGGCAGCCGTTTGAGTCTCCAAAGCCCCCCCTGTGCACTCACAAATGGGAACATTTCTCCTTGTTATTGCATTATGGCTTATCTTCCCGGTGGATGGCTGTGAATGGCTTTTCTTCTGAGCTGCTGTTACTACAGTTAGACAGGTATACTACTGGTATACAGTATATGCACCAGAAATGTGGTTTGTTAGGACTTATCTCTGCAATAGTTCAATGTTATTATCAGGGCCCTTGTGATGTGACAAATAAATAAAGCTGCAGGTTACATAGTGTGTATAATGCTCAGCATGCTCTGATGCTCAGCAAAATATAGTGGATGCAATAAAACTAACACAAAACTTTTGGGATTGATACACATTTTGGTGCAACACAGTGTCTGAGTGTATATGTGTGTCTGTCTGTGTGAGTGTGTTTTTCTGCACACAGAGAGGTGTCTCCCCCAATGCGGTAATCCCTCTCTCTCTTCTCCAGTTTCTCTCTCTTTAAAACCCACACTGCAGAACACTGCCGCCTGGTCCTGCATACCAATCAGAGGGGCTGGTGGGATGGGATAGGGGGAAAGCGGCAGGTTGACCAGCCCCTCCGCTCCGACTACTGCTGCAGTCCACTGCACAGACTAGTGAGAGACTCCCACTCAGCTCCCAGACAAAAGGAGTGCCAGGAAAGGGGAAAGGAAAAGCATCAAGAGGCTGTAAATCAAGTTCCCCTTTCAGACGAGTGTCCAAGGGAAGCCCTCTAACCTACTGAAGACACATAGGGCTTTTCCTGCTCTGTGCCCACCCCCACCCCCCTTTTAAGAAATGATTGACAGGTTCCTGTTTAATGAGGTGTGAATTTGGAGACGAGGCTACTTTTCTGACCCATTTCCAGGGGAGAGTGTGAACCCACTTCTTAAGAATCACACACCTAATCCCTTTCTCTCTCTCACACACACACACATCCTCTTTCTCTCTGTCTCTCTCTTGCTGCCTCTCTCCTTGACCAGCTGTGCTCTGCTTGCTGTCGGCGAAGGATGACATGTCCTTTTATATGCAGCACTGTATAGGCTTGAACACATTAACATATGAGATCCCCAGTGGTATAGGTCTACACACAAGAGGCTCTGGAACAGACATTCTCTCTGCTTGTATTTACTCTGCTGAAGGAACAGAAGGACTTCATTTAATCCCCAAAACCTTTATCATTTCAGTATACCCTGAATCTTCTAGTCTTGTAATTTGCAAGCACCTGTTCAGCAGCAATCTTTATTCACATATCGCAATCAAGGCGCTATCAGGAATGCCAGATCTGAATTTGAGATTATTCCCTTACTTTCACCCTTCATTTATTTTCCCTTGTTGTGTCACTGTGTTAACAAAATATCAGTGAACCATTGAGTAAAGTGCTCCAGAGAGTAAATAAAGCACACTTACACATGTTAATTAATTTTGTGCATAAGCCTACAGTAAACATCCATTAGCTTTATGTGTCAACATATACTTTAGCACATCACAAACATCTGAAGTCATAAAACCCATCTAAAATATAACTGTGTGGCACTAAGACCCCTATCAGCTGTGAGGAGATGAGCACCTCCGACGGAACGGTGATGCCACGCCTCGCACGCTTGCCTTGGCATATTAAGACGGACTTTCATTTGGATTTCCATTAGCCAGGCTCTTCAAACACCTGCTCTGTCCTGCTCTGCACGGCCACAGGCACTAGTGCACAAAAGCTAACGGGGAGAACCAACACAGGGAGGTGTGTATGTGTGTGTGTGTGTGTGTGTGTGTGTGGTGGTGGGGGTGGTTCAAAAGCAATCAGCAAAGCATACGCTTCCTGAACTGCAGGGATGGGTGGGAAAATGGCAATTATGCTGCATTATGTAAGAGTTAACAGCTGTTGTGTGCCATGCAGAACCACAAATGCTCTCTATGCGAGAGAGAGAGAGAGAGAGAGAGGAGGAAAAAATAAACAGAAAAGATGAAGAAAAGCTTAGTTTAAATTAGTGGCAAACTAAAGGTCTCTGGACCCTTGTGTTATGCAACATAGCAGAGAGCAGAAAAGGGGAGAATTGAGTGTACTGTATCATTCATCAGCCCCTGGTTACGTAATGCTCAGGGCATCATGAGGGGGGGGGGGGACAGGCGGCGAGTCTTTTCAAGTGTCTGTCAAGTCAGAGAAAAGAAAGGAGGCCATCCATTATTAAAGAAGTTCCGATTGTGTATGCACTATGCAGGGCTCTCAGAGGGTCTCTGTCACTCACACGTGGAGTTTGGGCTGCCATTTTCAAAAATGAGCGTAGCAGTAGTTTCTTTCTCTCGAATATCTCTATACTTTTATAGAGCTTTTATACAACCTTTACATATGGGTCACTGACAAATAAGGCTTTTAAATATGTGATTTCAAAATAGTCTTGAAAAAAAGGACAGAATGCATTTTTTGAAGTGGGAAGATTTGCAAAAGTATATTGTTTAATAGAATAATTAGGTACAACACATCTTTCAACCATTTTGTTCACTTTAATCTACTATTTCTTGGTTTAAATTAGTATTTTACCTGGTTGTGCCACCTGACATTTTGAGGGTTTGAGATGACAAAGCATAAATTATATATAATTTTTTATGATAAACAGAAAATATGTTCAAATTATACAGGTTTTAAAGAATAAAATGATGCTTGAAGCATTTACAATTATTTTAAACCAAAGTAATGGACACTGACACAGAAATCTGCATGTCACGTCATTGACCCATATGTAGCCTATACAGCTCATGGTCTTCACATGCTTTACACTGAAATATTCATTTGTACCCAGATATAAGTATTCCGGAGCCACTCCATTGCAACATTTGGAGTTTGGGTGCCATCGTGGGTTGAGTCAAGATGGCTTGAAAAAGCAGAATAGGGTTAACTGCACTACAGCTTCTCATTCTCAACCACCAAATAACTGGCTAATCCGTTAACTTGAGGACACAGGCAAATCCATGGAAGATCTACATGTCATTTTCTTGGTTTGCTATATTAAATTTGTTACTCGGAAAGAAAAAAACGAGCGACTGGACTGCAAAATGAACTACTGTACATTAGGCTGCTCAGATAAGTGCCTCCCAAGCTGGGAGGGACATTCAGCTCACGGACTGCAGGTCACCCAGGGGACTACATCCCCTATGTGGCAATATCGACTCCCGCTGCTCGGCCGGACCGGCGGAACAAGAAGCGAGTCGAGTGAATGGAGGAAGCGTCCTGTCGCCCTGCAGATGTGTTACGGCTCCCTGCGGAGGCCTGGCGCGAGGCCTGGCGGGCGCGGGCACTTGGCAGCCCTGTGTGCGCTGGCCCAGAGGAGACATTAGCCTGCTGCCCTCACACACCAGCATGGGGGGTGTTGATTAATTTGGGACAAACACGAGGGAAACGTTGTTTTCTTCAAAGCAAATCTGTACTGTTTCATTACGGGGCTGTCTCATAGCTTGGCATGAATTAGCATATGAGGAACCAATGAGGAACACCTGAGAGAATAGCAGACCGAAGGGGCTGGCCCCAGGCCCTGATCTGGGGTAAGACTAAGAGCAATACCCCACCTCTTCCTGAGTTAACTATGGGATACCATCCAAACAAGTTATATGATCAGGGGATAGTGCAGCTGCAGGGCATGACGTCATGCTTTAGTCCAGTGATCCTCACTATTTTTTCACAAGAGCCACATTGGCAGTGCAAAATCAAAATCACTTTTAAGACAACACACTAACTCACCTTTGCAAATGTGCATTTCTACATATAAATATCCCACCAAAGAAATAACACATCCAAAACAGCTAAATATATACAGCCAATGCTTAATAACTTCCTTTCACCTTCATTATTTGGGTGAAGGAAGAAGTATAATTCAGATGTTTGCGTTTTTGTAGTGCAGTATTGTATGTTTATGAAGCACATTTGAAAAAATATATTGGCTGTGTTACCACATAGCCTACAGTGGGTCCCATTTAGAAATGGCCACATAGCACATTCGCGCTTTCCGTGATCCACTCATACACAGTAAAAGATACACGCAGCTGCATGAAATGTATTACAACTCATCGCCACAAGTTGGCAGTTTAAGTCCGCTGTAGCATTCCGGTAAACAGGGCAGCGGATTGCATTCAAAGGCGTTGCAAGTGGCAGTGAGATACTGTAAGCAGAACGAAACTAAAGATCACCTCGTTGAAGTCATACAGTAGCCTCGTGAGACCATCCTGATCTCGCGAGCTTCAGGGTTTCACTCGCAGATCAGTCTGGATACTTTCCGTTAAAGAAAATTTGGAGCAGTTCACCAAACGAACGTCCAATCAGCGTTGGCTTTGAGGCGGGTTGAGGTGTGACGCAACGAACAACATGACGGCATCCACAGAGATGAGCATAGCTATCGCGCAAGTTTTATTCAAATTAGAAAGTATTCCTGGGTAAACGGTGAAGCTATGAGTCTCAGCCATGCAGCTGGGAGGAATGAACGACACAGACATCCTCCACGGCTGATTCCAGTTCATAATGGAGGAATATCTTCAGAAGTGTAGGGCCTACCGTGAAAACTTGATGGGAATTGTCGTTGATTAGGTTCATAGGCCTAAATGGTAAGTTAAAACATCTTAACGTTTGTCACGTTACCTAACTTAATTGTATGTTAAACGGCATTAGAAGAATACTTTGTTCATCTAATTGGTTGATTTGGCCCGTCGATAACCAACAAAGGTGGTGATAGACAGATGGTTTATCCAATCAGCTAACCAGTATGTCCGCCCCTTCTCAAAAGTTCTTCAATGAAAAGTTCCCAGATGGATATGCGGAGCAAATCCATCTGGCGGAGTCAGGTTAGTCATACAGTAGAAGACTAGGCTAAATCAGAGCCTACTTTTGTTTTTATCAAGCTGGGGCCAGAGATAATGGCCTTTGGCGAACAGTTTAGGCCTACTCAAAATGAGTAAAACCAAATTTGGCGAAATCTCGCCAAAGCTTGACAAGCCGCGCAATGAGTAACTCTGCTTTAGTCATAGCTTTGAGATGTTCCAAGGTTGTAGATGTCTTTTGTGTTCAGAATTGTGTTATGTGTCCTCCTAGCAGAAAGGATGTGAGCATGTCCTCTTCGTTCTTCTTGCTGCTTCTCAGCCGCCCTTTAGGGCAGTTGTGTTGTGTGGCGTGACTGAGCTGTTTACGAAAGTCAAAAAGGAGACCCTTCTCTTTAGAAAGGACACATCACACTCCATAGGGGCGGCCACATCAAGCAACAGGAGTGGCCTTCAAGCCAAGTATTCTTTAGTCAAAGAGGACCCTCAAGTATGCCTCATTAAAAACATGCAACTGATACAACTGATTTAAAAAAGCATAACAAACAAATAACATAAACAACAACGTTTTTTGTAACTCTGCCGTATATATTTCTCTCAAAAACTAGCCTAAGTCACCAACAGATGTATTAACGATAAGAGACCACTCTGGAGCCCGTAACCCCCTCTCCTTGTATACAACAGCACTATCCCTCATCTCCGTCCTCTCCATTGTTGTGTCCTCCCCCTCTCTCGCGGCTCTGTGAACACTTTAATAGTGAATCTCCAGCACTTCTACATATTTCCGTCGCACCCCCATTTCCGTGGCTGCATGCTCGAGTGCCCACACAATAGCGGCAAACAGCCCACAGGCAAAAGCCTCTCTGTGTTCGCCGTCCTCCAGGGGATAGGCTTAAGGGGAAGAGCAGGCGGACGGGGCACAGCTTTGGGGGAGAGTAATGGGCCAGTGAGAGCGGAGGGGGGTGTGCTCTAAAGGACTGGGTGTGCTCTAAAGGACCATTTAGAGACAGCGCGCAAGGTCAGACTCATTCAGGGCAGCTGAATGGCAGCCACGCAACATGAAAAGCGGGCTGGGAAATTTGTTTTGCAAATATTTCAGTCCAGTGATTGTGTTCTGTCAGAATATGGCCTGTTTTTGTCAGGAGAGCTGACAATCAGCTTGTATCAGCGTGAAACAGAAACCCTTCATTTCCGACTGAAAAGCATTTGGGATAATAAGGGCGGCATGGGTACCACCTACAAAGAGATCAAGGAGAAATTAAAAGAATATGTCTCCAAGCAAAGGACCCTTAATGTATATTAACACATTTGAATGACTAAATATATCCAGTGCTATATCTCACTCCCAGCCACATTTCAAAATGGCGCAGACTAACTCCAAGTCTAAATTGCTTCAGAGCTCCTTATTCCCAATCATAAGCTCCAACTGTATCAAAACAGAAGCCACTACGGTGTCAGGAAAAATGTTAGCAAGCCGGAAAGTGTGGTGAAATCACCCGCAACTCTGGCCTCCATGATAGCTATCATCAAACAAAGCAGGACAGGAGACCAATACCAACACTCGAGTCAATCAGTCCACTCAATCAGTCCCTCTGTGCTCTGTCTCAATGTGTCCCATTACCACTCCAGTCCTACACGCCTTACACACCACTCCTCATCAGGGACACGGCAAAGTGGTTGTGGGCTCATTCTAACATGAAGCGTAGTGTGTCGTATGGTTACTCACGAAATTACATTAGACAACCCTGACTGTAACCCCAATTAATCACCCGACATGATTGCTGAGTGAGAGAGTGTGTAACTTATTAAAACAGACAGGGGCTTTCACAGAACTGAAGATAGACTCCATGTCAGTACTAGTAGAGGTGAGCACTAACAAACAGCTGCAACAGAGGCTCAATGCTCATTTATAATCAAAAGGTTTCCACTTTCCTCTAAATGTATTTTAAATAGGCCTAGTGGCTCTGGGGCTTTAAATGTGTCCTTAAGAAAAAAGATGACGTCTTACTACTGTAATGTTTCACCATCTAATGCATATTACAATGATAATGAACAATGAACATGTGGTGCAATTTGTGAATCTTTTTGTCTATTACATGATACAGTGATTTAAGGAAAATACACACAAATACAAAAGTGAACCAACGATATGAGAGGCATTTACTTCGTCAAAGTGCTTTCTGCTATTTATCTTTCAACAACAACAGGAAGCACCCTGTTTTCAATGGCCAGAATTAACACACTTTATCAGTAATATGCATTCAATCAATACCATAACCCATGTCTGTGAACTAGAAATATCATGGGACCAAAAACCCAAATACCCGAGGCCCTGCTCCTTAATCCGTATTTCCAGGATCACTATGGAACCGCATGAAGGAGTTTTTGCTCTAGTGGCCATCATAAAATTGATCTTTTGGCTCTAATGGTACAGTTGGATAGCTGTCAGACCTCAGCATCAAGCCGTTGAGAGGCATTCCAGTGCATTAATAACTATTAACATCTCCACTGTGGTCCTTCTAAAACTGCTAAGGGACTTTATTGAGAGGGCAGCAATGGGCCACTTGTCATATTGCACTGGCTTGACCCCAGCGTGTGTGCTATGTGCTGTTCACAGCTTAGCACTTGATTTGGAGCCCAGTGTGGTGGCTTATTTTAATGCGCTTAGAGGTAATACCAAATACAGTTTCATGGGACATCTAGATGTGATACCAAAATTATAACTTTGATACCATACCATGCCTAATTATCTTAATATCAATGCTGAAAGGATACCACGGCAAAAAAACAGTAGGCTAATAGAAGAACTACAATGGAATTGTTTTTTGTGATTTCTTTTTTTTTTGGTGAACTGATGAGATATGGCTTTTATCAAAACCTGATCAAAGCACCATTCTTACCAATACTTATAAATTGGGGTATGGTCACATTTTTACCTTCAACGTATCACAATTCCTTTCCTTTTTAATGCCAATGTATCATACAATACCATCTCAGTGATATAATACTGAGCAATGGTAGACAGAATGAATGTTTGCACATTGTAACCAGCATGCCTTTGGAATGACTAAAGCATGGTTAATGGAATGGTCTGGAGGAACGTGAGCTCTCAAGGTGCAGTGTTCTGAAGACAAACTGTCAGTGACTTATGGGGGACTTCCATAGATTTCCATTTCAATGTAATAATTCCATTTCAATAAGGGACATTATGAGATCTCAGTGATGAATAGAATATCCTCTTATTTATGAATGTGCCCAAATGGGATTGATCTGACCTTACTCATAGGTTATCCACTATTTCAGCGGTGACACATTTTATGAGCTCATAAAACTCACATAAAAGAAAAAAACATTTTTCACAATGGAGGAGGATGTTTCCATTGTTCCTTTCTATAGAATGTCTAGCACTGCCTCAGTATCTGACTACAGACTCATCACAAACAATTCAATATCAAAAGAAAATTAGTGACCAATTGGCCAGATGGCCAGTCCACCCCTGTCCAACTCCACTGTATGTTCACGGAGAACTACCTCCTCAGACTGTTTGCTAGTGTTCACAAACGTTTGCTGGAAACTCAGGGAAAATGGAAACCGGTGTTTACGAAATTGAACGCACCTCTGTTCTTCACTGATTTACTGTGATCTTTTGGTTTGCTCTCGTGCCCCACCTGCTATAACATTTGCTACAACCTGGCACAATGCATCTATTCATGTTTATTGTGCACTGTCCCTGTTGAAATAAATAAATAAATTACATCACATTACATCCATCACAGTCCTGCTGGAATGCTCCACACGCTGGAATGAGAGCCATGAGAGCCATCATCAGGCAGGCTTGCGAGTGCAGAGCTTGGCAGATGGCCGCTGGACGGTGCCGTCTCAAGGCCTGCCTGAGCTATTCTCATCCGTCTCTCCGAGCCCCATGCCAATAACTGCACTCTCCTCTGCCTATCGATTGGGGACACAAAAGGAGATTGTGTTGCCATCAATAAGCCAGCAATCCCCAGCAGCACTGGGCCCCCGAGTCGTCTGTAAGAGCTGCCAGCTAGTTCTTTTTATTTTTTATTTCTGAAGAGAAGAAAAAGACAAACAGAGAAAGAAAGAAAGGTAGAAAGAAAGAAAGGTAGAAAGAAAGAAATGTGTGCGTGTGTGTGTAGGAGACATAAAAGAGTATGTCCATTTTCTCCTTATCTCTGGTCTTTAGTGACTCATTTCCCAGTGTGCATGTCAGTGAGGCATCAGAGAAAGGAATGGGGACTCGGCCCCCTCCTTTTTTAAGATCCTTGTCACAAGCTGCAGAGCAGCGGTTTCCATTCAGCACACCTTCACCACCGCAGTCTGTCTGTCTGTGACCTGTCTGAATCATCCTCATCCTCAAATATGTGTGTGTGTGTGTGTGTGTGTGTGTGTGTGTGTGTGTGTGGGGGGGGGGGGGGGGGGGTCCCTCAACCTTGTTTCAAGCCCTGAGGGAATATTACAGAGGGAAGCTATGATGATAAAAATGATTTTCAGAGTGAGGGGGACATTTCTTAAACAAGACTGGCAGGTGAAGTCACTCATGTTTTTTTCATCAAATGTCAGCTGAGGTAAATTGCCGTGGCAACCCATGAAGGAAAGACCTAAAAAGACCTAATAGCTTTCTTCCTGTGTGCAAGATTTGTTTATCGTGACAACGCATTTTAGGCATTCCGCCTGAAATGCACACGCGTTGTCACGTCTCACGACCACATAAACAAAGGTTATGCACATCGCACATATGCACATAAGCACAGTCTTGGGTGACGTTAAAAAAAGTTGTTAGCCTATCAGGAGATTTTAAGATTATTTGCGTTGCATACTGTGGTAAAGACATACCGGTAGGCTATAAGGTCGTCTCGTTCAACTGGATGAGGATTTCCTCGAGTTGCCCCAATTAACGTCGATGCTGTATGTGGATCAGTGACAGAGGCACTGTAGTTTCAACGACTGTTGCAGTTCATTTTTAAGACTTTTCGTCAATGGTAAGACAAGAATTCTATTTAGGCTATGCTTGCCTGGGCTAATGTGCGCTGTGTGTGACCTGCGTGCGTGCACGCTCATCTGATTCTGTAGACAATTTGTTGTGTGTTCCGTTTCATGGGCTAAAAAGACAGGCTATCCACAAACGTGAACGTTTAATCACTAGCATGGGAATAACTGAGGCATCATCTGCGTCGGGCTCGGGTCGGGTTCGGACATAAAAATGAAAATGCGTGTCGGGTTCGGGTCGGGTTCGGACGCAACTCTGTCGGGCGCGGGCCGGGTTCGGACAGAAATTTGCGGCCCGATCCGCACTCTACCTCACAGGCACAGTATGACCGTAAAGCTTGAGATAAGCCATTCACCTGATGAAATTGCATTTAATATTTGTTGTTCCCGGGCTTTCTTAAAGAAGAGATTTAGATCTCAATGGGACTCTCCTGGAAAAATAAAGGATACATTAATACATATATAAATTCTCAAAAATGTGTGACAATAGAAAATTGAGGTCAACCTCTAAGGACAGGCCTAGGCCTGGTGACCAAGAAAATGATGCAGACATTTAATTTAAGCTTGTATGCCAATATCACACTAGAACTGATTAAATACACTGTAGCGACGCTGTAGTATAGGCCTACTGGACACTGTGCCCATGCACTTCACGCATCTCAGTGTTTCCCATACATTGACTTATTTGTGGCAGCCCACCACAATATCAACATTGACCACCATACAATGATTTTCTATGTTGTACTCATTTATAATTAATAATCTAATTAAGTTATGTGCAAGCATATAAGAAGCAGTATCCCTACGCTAATAGAATACTGTTGGGTTGTCGAGGTTAGCACACTGTAACATTACAGCTACTTGTCAATCTCGACATCTCGTGCAAGGCAAGTATAACTATGGGGTATTCATTTTATTGACTCTGACACAGAATGTTTGCTCCCCCCCCCCCCTTCACCTACTACCAAATACAATTAAATTCTGTGGGAAACACTGCATCTAGCTATACTTCTCCCACCCCAGGGTGCCCCACAGACACTAGTGCTTCACCCATCTCTAGGATCCCTCACACAAGGGTCAATCTATCCTGGGGGTCCCTCATACAGCTCGCACATTGGGTACGCCTCCGCTGGCCTCACGGCAAGCCATCCCACTTCTGACACCACATGTAGAGAGGGGAGAGAGCGCAGTCACCCCACCCGACCTCAAACGCCAGGTCAAACCTGCAGCTTGAGCTTGACCGGTATGGTAGTCAGAGCGCATACTCCACTAGTGACGGCATACACCTAGACAGTTGTATGAAATGAAAACAGAAAACAGGCCTAGTTCTAATGGCCTGCTGCTACCCTTGACACATTGGCCTGGCAGGGGAGTAGTGAGAATTATGTGTAAGAATATTAGGCCTATTTAGCACTAGCTGGCACAGTGCAATTGCTATAAGTCTAAATGTGATGATGTACACATTATCGACAACTTTCTGAAGTCTGTTTTTTTTTTTATTTTATATATATATCTTTTCCCAAGAAAGCAGTAGTTGCTTTCTGTTGCGTTCAATCCACACTGCAAGAGGTCAGCAAAAAAGTAATCACTGGTCATGACATTGCTGTGCTTTTTTAGGGCAAACCTGTAGGATTTACTGACTGCTGTTTCAGCAGAACTGGCTGTGTCATGCCATGACTCCCCCAGTCCTGCTTAGGAGATAAGAGAGGAAATGCAGCCAAGTAGCCTATAGCCCACATAACAACTGGACCACGAAGACACCTGGAGCACTTCAATTGTGCAAAAGCTTCAGCAAAAGTTGGAGCTGGCCACGGTTCATTAGACTACTCGAAAAAGGCCGTGCTAAGACAAGGCAATCAGATTGCTCTTATGAGTGCAAGGGAAAGACCTTTATTAAATGACCACAAAACACCCACAGACTAAGACTTGAAACAAAAGTTGTT
This sequence comes from Alosa pseudoharengus, assembly GCF_046254945.1. NCBI lineage: Eukaryota > Metazoa > Chordata > Actinopteri > Clupeiformes > Clupeidae > Alosa > Alosa pseudoharengus. The sequence goes on along the minus strand of NW_027468859.1, from coordinate 23,108,341 downwards.
GTAGTAGTAGACCTAGTCTTCACAAGTGAGTGAGCTTAAATCACCGGTATTTCGCCAGTTGAAGCTTGCAGCACATCAGCCCATAGTTGCACCTCGTGTTTTCTGGCTGCAGTATTTATACATGGATGTCATTGATTAAGCCCCATCCGCTCCTATCATTTTAAACATTATAACAATGCAAGGTGAGACAGTTGGATGTCCAGTACACTTCTTGAGACTTACCCCTAATGATTTTGCGTATGTGGGTGTCACGCCAAATTCTTTCCATGGACATAGACACACATTTCGTGCGTAACACTGCCCCCAAGTGTACAGTCCTTATCATTACACTAATATATTTTGTGTACGTGGCAACCACAAGTCTGTAATATTATAGTATATTTTGGCAAGTGTAGACCATGTTTAGGCCTGTTCATATATTGTATTTTATGTCTTTAATGTAGGCCATGCTGTTCACAGGTAAGAAATAAGTACAGAAATTGTGAGTGCTGAAAATGTACCAATTTTATTGTTGATCCACACATCCATTCCATATGCAACAGGCAAGTGACACAGGATGTTTATATAAAACAAATCAACTTAAAGAAATATTAAAACAAACGTCAGTTAACACTTATCTCCTCAATATTCAAAAATGATTTGCAAATGTTTCACCCTGCACTGTAAAGGCATTGTGTCTGTCAAAGTTGATGTCTCTTACAAAATGTTTTTGCAGAAACTGTAAATGCATTTACCCTCTATGTACAATTGCAATTGATATGGAATGCTATAGCTCATACAGTTAATACACCATGAGTCAGCGGTATATACTGTGAATATAGTAAAATAAGTATTATTTTACTTCATGGCTCTATTAGTAATGCATTGGTTAGTTTATGGCTTTTCAGATGGGTTCTGACGATCCCACAATTCCAACAAATCAGTCACCTGTGAACATCTATGGATGTCTGCCCAAATAATTTTTCTTCCCATAGCAATCACACACAGACACACACACAAGATCTGTTTTGAATGAAAGCGCAACAAAATTCACCATTTTTTTTTTCTAGATCTACAACTTGTGTTGGGCAGAAACACTGTTGTTTACTTGAATGATCAAGCGTCCCAGGAGTGGACTAACAGTAGGTGATTGTCTGACACATTGGTCCACTCATGCCCCCATTATACACGGTTTAAAAAAAAAAAAAAACACGACAACAGCAAATTCTGTCATCACCAAAATCCACAAATCAGATACATTGTGGCATGGCCATGAGACAAAAAGATCATTTGTTCAAAGCATGTGACAGTCATACCAATCTCACAAGTGCTCCAAACATGCTGAAACTACCCTTGTTTGTATTGATATGCAATGCCCCCTCACTGAAGTTCCGTTTCGGGAATAGCATCCACAAAAGGACTCAAAATGAGGGCAAAAGACCACTTAGGTTTTCAACCTGAACTTGTGTGAGCATGAATCTTAATAAATGTTCAGTAAGATCATCCTGAAGGACACAATCGAAGAACAGCAGCACAGAACTGGTTGCCCCCTGGCCAATGCAGAGACCTGACCGTTTACTCCACTAAGTACTTCACAAGTAGCATTTCATCTGTAGCAGGTGTCTCAAGCGCTTTTCTGTACAGCATCAATGAAGCAGAGCAAATGAGAGAAAACCGGAAGGGAAAACTTGCCTTTTTTGAATGTCTGCAAAGCCAAGTTAGAAAGGTTAGGCAGCTTCTTGGCTTGACTGGATGGCTCAACATAGCCATGTCACAAATATGTGGTAGATGAGATCACACATTTTATGACTCATCATTTCTGATTGGTAAATGTCACAACCAGTCATGTTTTGATATCTATAAGCAGTCACAATGTCAGCCATGATGACAAGAGTCAGTACTGCATGGACTATGGGGTGGCTTCAGTTTTGACAGACAGTTCAATTAAAATGTTCACAAGATTTACAGATACCCGTTTACCTGGAAGCTATGCAAGACACTCCTACAAACTGCACCAACATAAGCACAAACCTCTCTATTCACACAGGCTAGTTTTCAAACAAACACGATTTACTGTGCTCTCCTGTACTGTCGTCCGCTCACACGGTGGACATTTCCTGTCACACAAGTGCATGTCACTGTGCAGGTGGTTATTAAAAGTTACTTATAAAGCTTGTGGTTATTTTTGACTTTTTAAATAGGCTGAATAACATTTGAATCAAGAGTGCCTAAACTGTGTAGACGGGGCAGTTTACAGATATGAGGATGAACACTTCAGGTCATCTTATTTTATTTCACAAAGTAAAGTAAATGTTGAGGAGAACTTAGGTTCCGTGAGAAGTTAACGAGCCAAAGAAAGAACCCAACAAGCAGTTGGAAAACAAAAATTACACAAGATAAAAAAAATACCATCAAACTTCCAAAACCAGTTTATAAACACATCAAGTGAACAAAATTCCACACGCAGACCAACAAACGAACAAAAAGAACATTTGGTTCCGGGACTTTTATGTGGCACGTGGTCTCCCCTTGGGCAGTCACACATTTCGCACAAGCACAGTTTGTATGCATTAACCTACCAAGACCATCCATCAATACACCAATACTACTGTAGGCTTCCAAACCCACCATCCCACGGACACAACACAAACAAAACGACCTCCTTTGGTTAAATACGATCACTTCATTATATTGGGAGTTCTGTAGGTTCAGATAGCTGCATGGCAAATGATTTTCAAGAGTGTTTGTAAGGCTTCTTTTTTCTTTACAAAAAAAAAGGCATCATTGATTTTGTATTTCAACAAACAGTATAGGCAATCAGCGATGGTAGATGGGATTTTATAGAATAAAAAGGTACATTTTCTCAATGTTTCAGTGACATGGAGGGAATGACTATGTAAATACACACAAGTATTAACATCAAGTCCTTAAATAATGTAAACATATACATCTTTGAGGTCAGTACATTGATCCTCCTCATATATATAAAAACAAATCAAACAAAAACAAAACAAAACAAAAAAACAACTTTACTGAAGCATAGTCCTGATGTTTTTCGGAGTGGACTCGTCATTCAAATGTTTGGTGGTGAACCTGAAAAAATAAATTGCAATTATGCAATTTTGCCATTACCCCTTCCATACAGCTGAGACCAGCAACACGGACCCCCTACAACCTTTTCCATTCCTTTTCTAATAGGCTAGTTAATCCATGTCAATTCAAGTGGAAACTATCCTGAAACAGTAGCCGTATAACATCATTAACTTCATTAGACCTACAACGAAAGTTAAATTTTATATGTTGAACTTTAAAATCCTGTGACTTTTCCAGGGTTTTCATGAGCATGCAAACTCTGGAGAGAAGATACCCCAAGAGAAGAGACCCCAGGACCTACTTCAGGGCATTTAGAAGACCTTCCACGTTATCTGTTGGCTGTTCTTTCAGGACCTTTATGCATCCTTTCATCTGAAAGGTGGAGAGACAGAACAGAAAAAGCGTGAGGCAAAAAACCACAGGTCTCACAAGAGTCTCTCCACAGAACAGAACTTCACGTTGAGAATAGAATATTTGAGAATAGAATAGTTGAGAATATAATATAATATAATATAATATAATATAATAGAACAGAACTCACGTCAATTTTGGAGGACTTGTTGAAGGCCCCGTTGGGGTGCACGTGGTCATAAAGGATGATGACGCCCACCATCACCCGCATGCAGAAGAGCAGCGTGTCTTCGCTGTTGAAGCGACTGCTGTACTCTCTACAACCGTATGCACACAGACACAAACACAGATTTTACTATTACACAGATGCTTCAGTTTCCACTGACTTGCACTGGAAAGATGTAAAGCAGAGTCTTGTCTCCATTCATTGGGTGTGTTGGTGGATGTTCGTTGATGATGCCAAGTTCACAAGCTGTTAATGATCCCTGTCAGCTCTGAAACTCTGCCAGTGAATCTCCATAGTAGAAAAGGGCAGTTTAAAACAGTTGGGGTCATTCAAAGGTCACTTACGGCGTCTCCAGCATGACCTTACACACACTGGCCATGGTGCTCAGACAGTCTGTTGTGTTTTCCAGGGGTAACGTCTTATTCTGTACACACACACACGACAGGGAGAAACTATTAATTAGGCCAAAAAGACTTTCAGTGTACACAGAATATTGTTAATCATTAATTGTATTAGGGCCAATCTCAATTCTCTATTTTACCCCTTCTCTTCCCCTTAGTTTTGCGCGTGCACGTGAGACGAAGGGCTATCTCAATTCTCATTTCGATCGAGGGGTAGGGATAAGGGCAAGGGGTAGATACCCCTTAAAACCAAGTAAGATCGGGAGCTTACTTGAAACCGAGGGGTAAGAGAAATACCCAACATACAACGCTCACACCGGAAAAATAAGCACACCGAGAGATTCATTGACATGAAATGTTGCCATTAATAAGGACTATAAAATTAAAATGGTAATTGTTTTATGTTGCATTCAATGTTGTGAACATATATTGAAGGTCCTGTTCTTCACGAGGAAGTTTTCAAAAATCGCCTGTTTTGTGAATGTTAACAGCACATCATTATTTGCGCGAATGTCTCGCATTTTACATATTTCCATGTCTTCCCCCCGAATTGGTAGCATACCATGTCAGAAATGTAAAGTCCAACAGCAGCTAAATTCGCTGAACTTTTTTACCGCTCGTCTGATATGAATGCTGCATAGGCCTACTGCTGCCGACTCCTCGCAAAGGCTATTACAGGTAGCGATTGCTTCTGATGTCAAGTAACGACCATTTGGATATTATTGTAAAATATTGAAAGAGTTGTGGGATGTTTACATAGCAAACTGCATGTTTATTTTGTCCCCCATCCCTGTTTCATTCACCCGGACCAGAAGGTAGGCTGCGAACGAACATAGGCACGTTCTGCTGTTGTTGAAATAATTCCTGAACGGTTTTATTCCGAGCTGAAAATGCAATGATAGCCTATTTGACAGCAGACAGGTTGCTAGTGACAAAATATTAGCTTTCAGTGTGGTACGATCTCTGTAAATGACGTTAATTCAAGTGTTTCAATCATCCCGCTCTGCCTTATGGTTGGCTAGTGGTATCTCATTTCCAAGGGGAATATTCTTCACCCCTATGTCTTGCCACTCGGTTTCGAAGGGATAGGGGAAGGGGAAGGGGTAAAACAGAGAATTGAGATTGGCCCTTAGTCACGGTTTCAGAGGGGGGTGGGGGGTGTTAACAGCCATGCTTACCTCAGTGACAAAGTTTGTTGTGGCGTTGCTTAGGGTCTTCAGCATGGGTGTGGCCTCTGCATAAAACAGGGACATCCGATTGGCCATCTCGTTGTTGACCTCATTCTCAATGTCCAGCTAGGAGCCAGAACAATGTTATGTTTCATCTTGTAATTCTAATGCTGCTTTTCCAAACAAATATTCCGATATGTTTGATCAGGGGTGTGGGGATTTGTCCAAGATAAACTCACATTCATGTTATTTATCCTGTTTCGACTGATAGTCCTTCTGTAGTAACTGAAGTCATTCTGGATAGCAGGAATTCTCATCTAAATGGGACAGCATTGGAACATACAACAAAGAAACAAACAAAAATGGCAAGACCATGAGAAAAACATTAGAGGAAACAGATAGCTCAGATGAGCTCAGTGTTACGGTTACATATTAACGGAAATTTTGATTTCAACAACTCAAAATTAAAAGGCGTACCAGAGATTTCATAGCACAGTGCATTCTGCACTTTAAAGGCAACAATATTTGCTCTCGGTGTACCCCTTCAGTTGAGAAACGGAACAGTAAACAAACTACAGTAAATATGCATCTTTTGCATCAAAGTATGAACATAACTCTGATATAATATAGAGGAAATGCACAGACAGCAGTCTGTAGGATCTCCGATTTCCTGTAGCATAGCAGCTCTTTTATGTTACAATTTCGAAAGGGGGATGGGGGGGGGGGGGGGTGCTGTTTTCTACCCAAAACCAGAAAGTTTTTAGGCCAGAGGGCCGCTCAGACAATGGCAGAAGAACCGTTCGCCATGTTACGAGGTTATATGCCATCATAATGATTTTGGTTATGTTATGTTAAGGTCAAAAAACTGTTAAGGGTGCCTTTAAAAACAAAACAAAGCTATTGCTGGGACACTTCCATTCAATGAGACATTTTGTTGCAGCTACTTCCCGAGTGTGGAGAGGCAGGAGAGGACCGAATGAATGGCATAAGCATTAATGTTTAGCACCACCCATAACCTTTTCATCTAAACTGTTCTGCATGCAGGCGAGATACTTGCCCCAGATTTTGCTTGCTCTAGTAAGCATTCATAGCCTGGCAGGCTATCCTATATCATTGAAATGTATAGTCTGGAATCGAACCATTCACCTCGCTTAATCCAAGGGGCGGGCAGAGAATTGTCTTTCAAACTGCCTAGGCATGCAATAGGCCAGCGCTACGACCAATCAGAACAAAGAGCAGGATGACGTGGCCAGAGCGATGAAAACAGTGAACGGGGAAGTAAACTTTTACCGTATCCGGTTGGCAAAACGGCAAATACATCCTTCTTCGAAAGGAATGACTTAAGTGCAACTCCTCCAAAGTTGATGCCAACGCCGATTCAAACAACCGCTCTTCGTTCGCCATAGCCACCTTCCTTGTTGCTACCATCGCAGGACTGTCATCTTTCTGTTAAGCCCGCCTTAAGACTCTCTAACAAAATAGAGCGCTGTGATTGGATGACGTCCACGGCGTCAGCCAATAGAAATCCCTATGGTTTGATACTAGACGTACAGGCTGAGCAAATTAATTTGCCGCCGCTAGGGTGCGTCTAGATTTCTAGGCTAAAGCATTCATGTTAAAGTGCCCAATAGCGGGGGCGCTGCGGCTAACAGAGCCCATACCACATTCAGGTCCACGGGGATCTGGGCTCAAGTCCGACCCGGATCATTTCCTAATCCTACCTCATCTCTCTCTCTCCCACTCACTTCCTGTCACTCTCTTCACCTTCCTATCGGTTTAAAGGCACCATCTGCTGTTGCTTATGTACAACATTGAACCAACAGTTCATATTATTCAAACAAACACAAGTTTGGCAAGTGTTGTAAACAAGAATAGATTTCGTGCCTGCTCCTGCATCTAAGGTCTCGGAGGATATGATTGGCTGCATCTAGGATCCCTGAGGATATGATTGGCTGCTTCAGACCTGCAGTGTTCCATAATCATGCCAAGCTAATATAGCTTTGAATATATGTTCCTGCAAGACGCAACTTCTTCTGATTATGTCTTATCCAGAGAGAGAGAGAGAGAGACAGAGACAGAGAGAGAGAGCGCTCACCTTGAGCTCGTCGAAGCGCAGCGTGAAGTGCAGGATCTCGGCGAACTGCTTGGCCAGGGCCTGCTCCTTCTCCAGGTGCTGCATTGGCGTGTAGGGCGGACACGTCAGACACTCCAGCAGGCTCTTCAGGGCCTTCTCTACCAGGGGGGGAAGGGACACGCAAAACATTCACATGGCCATAAGACAAACACAAAGACATCTAAAGGGGTCCTCTCTATGGGAAAAGGCAGGTAACACGTAAATATTCTGTACATACAAAGACACACCCCAACAAGCGAATAGTGCTTATATTCTGGTGCGCGACACAATCATATGTTTGGAACATCCGCTGTATTAAAACGTCAGCGAACTGACACAGATACTGAGCAAGACCAGCAGGAAGACAAGGGTCCTCATGTTGACCAAGGGTCCTCATGTTGACCAAGGCGTGCCGAAGGACGTACCCAGCCTGATGGAGAAGCCATAGAACTTCTTGAGTCTGATGACGAGTGGACACACCGAGTTCCACGCTCGCTCCTGCAGGAGCATGTCACTAGGGTTCTGGATCGCCTGCAGACACAGATGCATTGTGGGATTTGTAGACGCCGCAGGGCATCAGTGAATCACACCAAAGACTCCCACTCCACAAAGCATTAACAGACTTTACTAATGAGTAGAGGCACCCGGCAAATGGATGAGTACTGACTACATAATACAGATTTACAAAACGTCAGTTTGGTCATTTACGGCACAATAATATGCTTGAAGTGTTGCTACACCTTCAAGGCTGTGTATTGCTCATACAGGGAAGATATTTATTCATGCCAGGGACATTTTATGTTTGAAGCCAACTAAGATCTGGGTTCATGGGTGGCTAATGGATAATTGGCATGAGTCACCTTGTCTGTCTCCTTTATAGACGTTGAGGTAACGTATGTGAGATTGTGTTTATCTGTATGTGAAGGTGTGTCTGTATGCGTAGGTGTTAGTTTGATGGGTGCATCTGTGCGACTGAGGCACAGACACTGTGTGTCTGTGTGTGTCATACATCTCGTATCTCCTGTCCTGCTCCTTTGTATGCCTGCAGGCCTGACAGGATGCTCTCAGATTCCTGCAGCACGGCATTCACCTGGTTCCACACCTCCCGCTCGCAATCTGTAGGCTGTGCATCTATATACACACACACACACACACACACACACAATCAGTACATGCAATATAGCAACTAATCTTCAATATTATTACGTTTACACATTTGTAAATGTGTAAACATTGGTAGGATAAATGCATTCTATTATATAATGGGAGCTTTATTTCAATTCGAAGATCAACATAGTTTTATCACAAATAGATGGTGATTACATGTCAGACAATCAATTCAATATTGTAACTTCTGTCATTATTCCCAGGTACTTTAATGTCAATTTCCATTGGTCACGTGACTGTTGCCATCAACCTGGCTTTACAAAACATTACTGCAGGACCCAGGCAAGTCAAGCTTTGGAGTTTGGTGCTTAATAATCAGTGCTGGGGCCAGAAACCTTTAAGGTTAACAGCGTCAGTCCACATTAGTGGGCAGGAAAACAGTGCAAAGCAAAGCAGGCAGGAGAAACCTACTGAACCACCTCAGAGAAGCATGCTTTCATTTGAAATATAATAAAATAGCTAACATGTTACTTATATAGTGCTTCTATTAGTAAACAAACAACATGTCTTAACTTGGATTAAAGCTGAGACACAGATGTCATGTGAGTGCGAGTGAGTGATATCTAGTGCGGGTGCTTTGCTGCTGAATTGACTATTTGGAGTGGCTTAGTTGTGCAGTCTACAGAGGAGTGTACATTAAGGAATGGTGGCCGTGAATCAGCAACACACCATGCAACAGAGACAACACAACATGCAGAGCAGACGCCACAACACACAATACAAGGACAAGACTATACAAACATTGAAGAGCATAGACACAAGGCCAGGCAAAAGCTCTGCTCACTTTCAAAGTCAAGGAAAAAGTTTGGCCCCTGGTCAAGGTCTGTGCAAGTGAGAACTTTTAACAGATTCCCCATTTGGTATCTGAAAGAGACAAGCGAAAGACAAGAGGAAGGGAGGGACAGGGAGAAAGAGAGAGAGAGAGAGAGAGAGAGAGAGAGAGAGGGGGGGGGGGTTGTGTTGTGTGAAAGTCGTGAAAACAGCTCCAGCAAATAGGAGGAGTCTATGTGAGAGGGCGGGGCTTGTGCATGATTGACAGTGAGGTGGGTGCCAAAGAAGAGCAGTTCCCAAAAGGTGCTGTTGTTATTGTAAACAATTTTCAGTTTCACATATGAACACTGAAAATTCATTGCATACGCTTTAGTGTCAAATTAAATTAGCAATGCAAATTTGTTAATGGTGTTGAAAATGTCATATTTAAAGGACATTATGCCATCTAAACACCATCTTGAGAACAGGGCCCACATAATTCATGCCTGGGTCCTGTCCACCAGTGTAAACCACCTGCTGATTGGACAGAAAGAGTTGAGTGATACCTTGCACCCACCCAGACTCCTCCTTCACACTTACTTTCAAAGTCCAGGAAAAAATGGGGATAGTTCTCTATTTCCCTTGTCAGGACTTTGAGTAGATTACCCATTCCAGCAAACCTGATCAAATACAGATGTTTCAAACACAAATAGCAAGTCAAGTAATATCATAATAAAAAGCATTTGAGTAATATTACTGAATCTTCAGAGCATATCAAGATTACAAGACCGTTAAATAACAATTGTTATAAAAAAAAAAAAAAATTGTACTGTAAGTATTAATCATCTGCATACAATAACAGACATCCCCACCCAAGAATAAACATTTTAAAATAAAAACATATTTGTCACATCTCAAGAGAAAACACTTGGAGACGAGAAGCCTGTCTGGCCAATGCTTGCATATTTTGCATGACTAGATTACTGCAGGATGCCAGCATGGCATTTCTGGAAGCAGAGTCAGGAACTGGCTGGAGAGCCACTGAGTGAGTCATCTGATCCCAACACATCCTTCATAAAGACAGACACACACACACACACACACTTCTATAGGGTCAAAGCTCCGTTCACATCTTTCATTGCATGGAAATAAACAGAAATATTTGCTTTATTGCCGTCATTTCAACAAATTCTCACAGCCACTCACCAGGTCTACACCTTTCACCCTGCAACACATGCATGCGCGCGCACACACACACAGCAAACCTTGCACTCTCATTCAACTCCAACCTAATTCTCATAAACACATTTCACTTTAGATACCCTCCTCGCTCTCACACACATAACCACACACACAGGCTGAAAACAGACTCGACTTTGTGCTTTAACCTCAACATGACCTTTCTAAGAAAGCCGAGGGGTGTGCACATTCATGTGTTTGTGTGTGTTTGTGTTTGTGTGTGTGTGTGTATGTGTACTCCACTAAGTGCTTGTGCACTCCTGTGGTAGATATGATTACTGCGTGTTTCATTAGGGAGCTGGGGCGACCCCACAAGGCATCTGCCACGTGGCAACACACATAGCAGCTAATGGAATCAGATACTGGCTCCCCAGAGTCTCCGAGCACCAGGCCTCCTCAGCAGCATCAATACGCATGGCTGTTTGTGTCCAACTCGGAGATCATGGATGGGTGTGGTCGCATGCATGCATGCATGTTGGTATGTGTGGGAATAGACTTCACATTCACCTTGGTATTTGTTGACGCGACTCGAATGACAAGACAATACTCAAGTATATAATTGCACCCCAAGCAAGAAGTTTCGCGGCTTTGTGAAAAAAAATTCCACAACTTCCTGTGGTGCTGATATCTCAACAGCCGTCAATACTTAACATCACAGTCGGCCCTGATGACTCTCTAATAAGAAAACACAGCACTGCAAAACAGCTTCTCACAGAACCGCAAGATCAATGATGAGGAGCACTACCACCAGACGCCATGACTGATTTTGGCCTCAGGATACAGGCATGGCTTCCCCCCCCGGTGTGGTAGATGATCCTGCAGGCATGCATGCGCCTCCTGTAATGAGAGCTGCCCTGGCTGACTGGCAGGATGTGCTAAATGACAGATGCACAGCTGAGAGAGACTCTGCAGCTGTGGGTGCAGTGCCTCTGGCAGCCACAAGGTGGTGCTGCTGGTACAGAATGAGGAGATCTACAGGGAGCTAAGGGGCTGCAGCAGAGGCAGATGGATCGCCTACGATGGCTGTTTCTCAAAGTCGAGGATCCTCAAGGATTTGTGCTTGGTAGAACTGAGCCCTGCCGAGTCAAATCCTTCAAAGACGAGGCAAGGCTTCTTCTTACCATTCGGAAAACACAATGGAATAGACTAGCAAGTGTGCAGGAAGCTGCAGTTGTGCTCGCTTCTTTTTGAAAAACATTGAATGAACCACAGTCATTCTCCCACGTCAATAAATTAAATTATACATGTTTGATTAATTTGCCAAAATAAACCACAGAGCAGCAACCATTAAGCAAAATCATAAAGAGAAAAGTGGACTATTTAGCTCAAAATAATTCTCATTAGAAAGTAAATGCCTAAATGTCTTCTTTACTCAATTACGGTGTACGGTAAGTTCAAAGTTGTCAAAATTAACTGAGCCCATACTTCATTTAGGCTTCTTCACATAGTGACAATAAGACGATGTTTACATTTGACAGTGAACTGCCTTATTAAGTACAGATTTTAAATCCTCCATAAATGTGCTCACAGGATTGTGGGTTTATCCGAGCATGCAGAGGACACCTACATGCAGCCTCGAAAATTCGGCAAAACGAAGGACTTCGGCCTTGGTAGACATTGATGGATGCTTGACATTGGAACAGTACTTCGGCAGGACTTGATGGTGTAACATCCTTCAAATAGAAGGCTTGAAGGATCCCACCTTGAATTTGAGAAAAAGCCGATGTGTGCACACCAGGAGGTCAGGGTTCAGAGGATTAGCCTCAGCCAGTTACCCGGCACAACCTTTCAAAATGGCGTCTCACACGTAAGTCACTTCCGGCTACACTTGCTACAAAATCGAGCCAATTAGGTATGACATTACTGGATGATACAGAAGTATGTTGTCTGTGAGGATTGGCGGATGAACTGGCAATTGCTAGGAGGATCTGCCAATCAACCTGGACAATCATTCCCCAATCATGTGTCACCATCCAAAATGTGGCACCTAATTGGCTTGTTTGTGAAAGTGTGGGCGAAGGTGAGCACAGGATGGACACCACTTTTGAACATGGCAGCGGCCTACTGAGTATATACGCTCATTTGAGTTCAGTCAGCACTGTGCAGATCTGACTGGACTTTTGTACAATGCAGACATGTTTTGTGTTACGTCCTGCATGCATCACAATTAGTCAGATCTGCGCAGCGCTGCATTAAGTTGAACGAGCCATTATTTTTGGCAGAATTAGCTAGCCTAGCATCGGCCATTGAAGTGAATGGGGACAGTGCTTCCTCACTTTCTCTAGTTCTATAAAAAAAAAAAAGTGGCATCTGTAATACCTCCTAGTGCACATCCTCACATTACAGATGCCACTTTTTCAAACATAAATGTCAACAACATTTTGACTATTTGATGGAGATTTCTGGCAGTTATAGGGGTGGTCCCAGGTCAGTTAACATCCATATTCAAACCATACATCATGATGATGATCTAGAATTAGTGTCTGTGACTTTCACCAGGTATCCCTGACTGGAAACTCCAGTAGTAAGCTATGAGTTAATTCACCACCATGTGAACACACACACACACACACACACACAGTAGAGGAACAAGAGGATGTGAGTACAATACGTGTTCGATGGGGGCGGTGGCAGCGTAGACTCACCCCGGCTTCCTGTCCCTTGTGTTGTGTAGTTAACCATGCCAGATTGGCATCTCTACCTTCCTGCATGTGCTTGTTTGTGAGCATGTGTGTGTGTTGCATACAACTGGGCATAATCCCCATGCCATAATCAGGTCATATATGTCCATTCTGTGCCAAAACAAACACCAGCGTGAGCATTAGAAGAACAGTTGGACTTTAACATCTATCCAACAATAACACAATAGCTCCTCAGAGCTTAATGTAATATTAATATTAAGTCATTGAGTTATGTCACTCTGGAGCCTAACTCAGAACGCTTGTTTAAATTGCAATCGCAAGCAACACTGGTTATTTGACTCATCCATAAAGCAAAGTTGGTAATAAACCAGAGATCCTCCTGCACACACACAGAGTCATCAAGACTAGAGACCGACTGTGATTAATAGAGCAGTTGTGGCTGGTGCCTGTGGTTTGTGGAGAATAGATGAAGCAATCACCTTTCTCTGGACTGCACTGAAAGCTCTTATACCAGCTTTACCGTCTCTACCTTAAAAACACACACACAACCACCAAACCTTAACGGTAAACGCTGAGAGAGAGAGAGAGAGAGAGAGAGAGAGAGAGAGAGAGAGAGAGAGAGAGAGAGAGAGAAATTAAGAAAAATAAAGAATGAAAGAAAGAGAAAGAGAGAGAGACAGAGACAGAAATAAAGAAAAAGAAAGAATGAAAGAAAGAGAGAAAGACAGAAAGAGAGAGAGAGAGAGAAAGAGAGAAAGAGAGAGAGACTCAGCCTCTCTCTCCCTCACACACACAGTCTCTCTCTGACACATATACATACCAAAGCATGCAGTATATACACAAGGGGCTGCATATCCCAGATGCCTGAAGGGTTGTGTTGGCCCAGGCCCACTGGTCCCTCTGCTATTGTTAGCTCCTCTGGAGCTCTGCAGCAGCAGCCAGGCTCAGGTTGGGAGCTGAGGCCCAGGGAGCCGGCCGTCATTCAACACCACTTCCTGTTTGTGAGGAGCGTCAGGGCCCGGAGCGGAGGCCAGGCACACAGGCAGCGCGGCACCGCCGCGGCACAGGCACTCGGACAGACCCACTCCGGTCAGGAGGGAGGTCATGGCGTATCGGTCAAGACCTACAGTGTTCTCACAACTGGAGGGCTCGTCAATTCAGGGTTTGGAGAGTGTGTCGGTGACGGCTTCCGCGCGTTTAGAGTAGGTGGAGCAGTCTGCTAGAATGCGCCAAGAACAGGAAAGTGACTCAAACTTGTAAAGATCATGAATGTGCCAGAGAGTGTAGGGGTGCAAATCACAAGTTTCACCACAGGTTTCAGATTTAACTTTGTTACTGATAGGATCATTAGATGGAATTAGTTTATCGTTATGGTTCTGGATGATTGCAGTTGGATGGAGGCATCAGCTAAACCCAAGCTATTTAAACAGCAATCATGTCCACAGCTGCATGTTTTAATCAAAAACTTCCATCTGAAATAGCTTAACTGCTGAGGCAAGCTAATAAGTATAACAGAGAATTGCCCCAAAATAATTCCACATCAATGATCAGCCTACCAACGGGGGAGTGAGTATGTTTTCTTAGCTGCTATCAGAGCTGTAGGCTACCTCTACAGCTCTGGCCGCTACCAAAGTCCTGCTGCTTCTCTAGCAGGCGGTGGTAGTGTAGTGGTTAAGGAGCTGGGCTAGCATGCAGTAGCCAGAAAAGTTGTGGGTTCAATTCCCGGCTTCCACCGTTGAGCCCTTGAGCAAGGCACTTAACCCCAAGTTGCTCCAGGGACAATGTAACAATGGCCTTATAATATAATTGACATACGGAAGTCGCTAAATGAATAAATGTAAATGTTCTCCGGCAGCGTCAGCTTGTAGATTGATACTGGAAGTAGAGGCAGATGTGTAAACACTAGCATGCAAGATGGACCGCAACAAGCCTGTATCACGCCTTCTACAGCTTAGTAAGAGAGAAATGTCATGCAAAAAAATCTTGGAACTGGTGCAAAAATAAACACGCGTTTCTCAATGTTGCTGTTTGCTTTCAGGTCGGTGCATGGACGTAGATCGATGGATAGTTACACCCCAAAGAGAGAGTACAGAGGCAACGCATACGTGCATGTACACACACACACACACACTTCTGAAGGGTCTTCACACTCTAGTGTTGTTGTGTGGGTGGACCTGACTGTTGTATCCTCACTTCACCTCTACACACACACACACACACACACACACACACACACAAAGTGGTAGTAGCAGCTGCAGCGGCATAATGGTCAGAAGTGGTCAGATGTGAGCCTTGCTTTCATGACAAAACACACACCAATGAGCAGTGTGTAATCACACACACACACACACACCACCACCATCACGCACACACACATTTAAGTACTGAGGAGCCTAGTAGAAGAGCCAGAGCACAGCGGTTACCACTTTACCAAGCTGCCCCGACAACAAATAAACAAGTTGAAACGAGCTCCCTCCCCTCCCTTCAGTCAGTTAGGCAAACGCTACACATGCCCGCCCGCCCGCCCCCCGGCCCGCTCACAGCCAGCAGCTGCCCTGTTAACTGCCTGTTTATAAACATCAATGGGCCAGCACCAGCAGCGGCTCCATAGGAGACCCAGTTTATATACAGTCGCACTGAGCTCCACCTCTCTCACAGGAAAGTGTCGGCAGGTGGGAACCAACACCACACTGTTGTTGGTCATATTACACACACACACTTCACTCAGTATGAACTCCCCACGATGTTAATCCCTCCCTAAATAGGCGACCTACTGTGACCTGCTTTGCAACAACAACAATAAAAAACACACATGCCCTTGCAAGTGAAGCAGGTCCCACAAGAAACACACTGGGAACACATTGGAATCTTTCTGAGCAGGGGGCGTAGTTTGAAAGTCAGCCCCAAGGTGCTGCATGTGGCCTAACGTCTCATGGACATGTTCTGCTGACCCTGCAGCCACTTCCCCCTTTCCCCTCTCCGTGACAGACCGACTCTTCCAGCTACTGTTCAAAACCCAGCCAACAGAAACACAAACTACTCCACTTGTTTAGACATTGTCAGCACATAAACACCCCCACCCCCCACCACCACACACACACACACACATTCCTTGTGTCTTTGGACAAAGCTGAGTGACAAATATCAGACTGTTAAAGCAAATGAACTGGGAGCAGCAGTGCCAAAGATGACTCTCCCTGGCGGCCGGAGCTCATGTTTCTTGTGTAGCGAACGCGGTCAAATTTTGCAATATATTGACCGATACAAATGGCTGATTATAAAAACACGGAGCCAAACTGGACGGCCTGTGTGTGGGGGAGGACAGATGGTGGATATTAGTGAGCTGCTGAGGGGAGATGTGGTGCTTCAGCACGGACTGAGCGTGCTCAGAAAAAGGGATGCCTGAATCACCCTGTAGCCATGACGATGGGTTACCTTATCTGGAGGAGGACCTGGGTGGAACCCTTCTAAAACATCCGCCTGCTTGAAGCTCCTGAGAAAGGTGGATAGAGGGAGGGATGGAGAGAGGGAAGGATGGAGAGAAGGAGGGATGGAGAATGAATGAGAAATCAAAGAAGAGAGGGAATGGGAAAGTGGAGGAGACAAAGGAGGAGAGGAAGAATTAATACCATGCGTAACCTCTAATTAAGAACTCTGACATTTCATAGCACTCCCTCTGAGGTCTTTGTGCAGATGAGTATGAGTGTGTGTGTGTGTGTGTGTGTGTGTGTGTACATTTTGCGTCTCTCTGGCGACCTCCGCTTTCTCTTCGTTAAATCCGTCAGTTTAATTATTCAAGTCTCAGTTGGTTATACCACTGTTGTCTTGGTGACTGAGGGAATGTGAAAGTGTGTGTGAATGAGTGTGTGTGTGCGACACAGCGAGCGAGTGTGTGTGTGTGTGTGTGTGTGTGTGTGTATGTCAAGTGCTGAAAGTATGTGCATGTTTGTATATCTGCTCGACATGTGTGTTTTCACAAGTGTTCACAGATGTACACAACTGATAACAGATGCACAGAGGTGTGCAAATGATTGTGTGTGTGTGTGTGTGTGTGTGTGTGTGTGTGTGTGTGTGTGTGTGTGTGTTTGAGTGCATTTGTATGTGATTAACTCATGTCCCCTGGCTGTTCTGGGTGAACTGGGGTAGCAAACATCCAGTGACACATCTGACTGCAAACTCCCGTTTATGGCTGCCTGCTTACCTTATGTGCTGTGTGTGTGTGTGTGTGTGTGATGTTGGCGTGCATGCAGCTGTAGTAATGAATCGGTCCCTGCAGGGCTATCCTAGAATGAGGGTGGTGGTGGTGGTGAACTCCACAACACTTTAGCCAGAGCTGCAACGTGAGACAAACAAGTCCCCCTGCAACAAAGGCGTGCTCTGAAACTGACCTGCACTCGCTAAAAAACACATTCTAGATCATCAGCAGCAGCATCACAGAACTTAATAGCATCTGTGACGCAAAAAAACGTTCCGACACAAGAGACTCGATAACACCTGGCACTTGCAGAGAAGAGTCTCTTGTTGGAGGTGCTAAAATGCTACCGCTGCTCCACTGGAGTCATCACTGACTGAAAATTGGACGACTCGGGTTCAAGTCGCTTTGGACAAAAGCATCGGCTAAATATAAGTCAACTTGAACTTTAACCTTGTTATACAGCCTACCAGAATCTTATAGAATGCCCATTTACACAACGTTGATCACCGCTGAGGAGTAAACCACGATAAGACCAACAAAGACCTTATCTGACCATCCAAGACCACTTTCAGCCTTCAGGCCCTCCAGAGACCATCGGACCCACCCTGACAGATCCGTCTGTTGCTATAGAAAGTGGAGGAAGAGGAAGAGGAATCCTGCTTAGCAACAGTCACCCCGATCTCCTCATGCATGTGTGACCACACACACCACGCACACACATGCGCGCACAGACACACACACACACACACACATACGCACTCAGACTG
Organism: Alosa pseudoharengus; assembly: GCF_046254945.1. NCBI lineage: Eukaryota > Metazoa > Chordata > Actinopteri > Clupeiformes > Clupeidae > Alosa > Alosa pseudoharengus. Next base: position 23,090,249 of record NW_027468859.1, on the reverse strand, counting down.
TGAGCCTGCACGAGGAAAAGGGGAACTGAGCAAGCCCACGGGGATCCCTCCATCTCTCCTTCACACACACACACACTGACAGACACATGGCCTTATATGGGCATGTGGATCCCCATCACCCCACTCCACACTCATCTGGCCGAGTGCTTCTTCTCTACCTTCACAGCTACAGTATATTGCACACAGCTCTTGCCCAACATGGCTGTTGCCCAACATGGCTCTCTGAATGGCATAATGTTTATTATTAAGTATGGGGTCTTCTAGAGTGGATGCTCCAACACGTCAAACAATGAAAGAGTCAGAAGACAGAGAGAGTTTACAGAGATAAGCAGTTTGTGTTTAAGCTCATCCCAGTGCATCTCTCTCCACTGAGCGTAACCCACTACATGCACACATACACACGTCCGCCCATCCTTTTCCATCAGGACAGGTAGGAGGGTCAGGAAACAGAACCCCGCTAAACAAACATGTTTTTCAGAACCCACTTGGAATGTTCCAGAAGCACATCACATAACATATGATACGGAAACAAAAACATTTTTTTTTTTATGAGCGAGCGAGCAAGAGAGAGTTCGGGGTGGGGGAGGGGGGGCTTAAAGCACAGAATATTTCTGAGCCCGAAGTTATATAATATTTAATTATTATAATGAAGTATATAATACTCTTTTCAAACCCAGGACACACCAGAATTCCAGCACAGTGCCTGAGAACGTTAAGTCTAGAGAATAAGAGAAAGAAACAGATCGTCATACCAACCATGGAGTAATAAGTAATCGCTGGCATTACGGTAATGAGCAAACCCATTACCCTTTGTGTGCAATGATGGCTCAGTAAGATGCCAGAACGTGTGTGTGTTTGTGTGTGTGTGTGTACTAACGGACGACTACTGACCTGCATCTCCTTTGAGTCTGTCTGACAGAAAGGGGGGAGGGTGGTGGAGGTTACCTTTTACCCTACGGTAGTGGTCCTTCTCCCACCAACCTCACGCATGAGAAACAGCCATACACAATCTCACACACTTCTTAGTAGCTGGCTCACTGCCAAAGCAACATGAGTTTCCATGGTAACCAGCTGAGCTGTTACACAGGGACACGCATGGAAGTGACAGTTTCACTATTGGGGTATAAAAAAAGAAATTCTAACACACACACACACACACACACACACACACACACACACACACACACACACACACACACACACACACACACACACACACACACACACACACACACACACACATTACATGCAATCTGAGGGGGAGGGTCTGGCATGGAATGTCTACACACCATCCTCAGAAAGAAAGGTACGCATGTAGTACGCATGTGAGTGCGCGTACGCGTGTATCTTTGCGCGTGCAAGGTAAGGGGCACACCAAGGGCTCAGTGAAGGTCAGACTCAATCGTGCTGAAGGTGTGAGCCTTCCTATGGCACCCATCAACGCATCAGTCTGACCACCCAGCACTCAGTGTCAGTCTGCGTACTCAGCCGTTTACACCGAGACAACTGGCACAGATGGATTGGGACCCACCAACACTGTACAAAAGCATAGGAAAAGTTACCCAGACTTAAAAAGACATATTCAAGGCAGTCTTCTTCATATTAAAAAGCTTTATTCAAAAGGTACACCATCAGGTTCTAGAGTCGCTATATATTTATATTTTACTCTGCTGTTGCAAACTTATTATAGTGGATGGAATCCACCATCTTGAAATCTCCTGGCTTATTATTATTATAACCATTTTTTCTTTTTACCTTTTCAAGAATTAATGCGACTCTAACCGCTTAACGTACAGACATGTTGAAATAACCGTTCTGAAGGTCTGGAGTGGGGCAAGAGAGTTATTATTTCAGATTTTTTTTAAAGTTTATACTTTGAGAAATAGGGGATTAAAAATGTTAAAAAGCTCATTTTTCCCCCATAGACTTCAAAGGCTGTGATGTCATAATGCCCTAAAGCCAGCTGCGCTCGTTAAGCTCCCAGAGAAGTTCCCGGGCTAATTAGAACACTGGCACAGGTGTCACCTGTGAATTCAACCGTCTCAGCTTCTAATGCATACAATCTGGTGCTCCCTAAAACTACACATCCTGTTAAAGTGTTTCCCGTGTGTCAAAATAAAAGTCACAGCCATATCTTATGCGTTGCGCATTATATCTCCAGAACGGTTTGACGCATATGCTTCAAATTTGGTACAAGTGTTTGTATGGACTCAAAGATGAAGTGAGTTGATGTTGGAGGTCAAAGGTCAAAGGTCAAGTCAATGAACACTCTGAGTGCGATATCTCAAGAATTCCTTGACATACATGCCTGAAATTTGGTATGAGTATTTGTATGGATTCAAAGATGAAGTGACTTGATGTTGGAGGTCAAAGGTCAAATGTCAAGGTGAAAAACACCTTGAGTGTTATATCTCAAGAACGCCTTGACACACAAGGTCTTTTGGTAAGAGGGTTTGTATGAACTCAAAGATTAAGTGATTTAATGTTTTTTTTCCAGAAATTTCCCCACCAACTTTAGCAGCTTTCCATCCACTTTTGTAATTCCTCTGGCATTACATTCTAGTTGTGACATGTTCCCCCTATACACAATGCAAATGCTTTTGTTGCGGAGGTGAAAGATTAACAACACTATCTCCAAAGAGCTAGATCTACTGACAAGGTAATGTTTCACGATTCTTGCGGGATTTGTCGGGCGGCCATTCTTGAAGTTGCATGGCTGGTTTTCTCGGTAGCGACTCGCTACGTCTATGCTGTATAGCTATGCTAGGCAAACGATTTGCCTATTACACGTTCGTTTACCATCAAATTCGTAAAGGTTATGGTGAAAATCTTGCACAGTGTACCTTTTTAGTGTACATTTAGGCTAGTTCATAAAAGAACAGATCAAATCATGCTAACATGTTTCGGCCAACATGGCCTTCATCAGGGCAGAACCCAAATGGCACCCAGGGTTCTGAACCCAGAATTCCCCTTCAGCAGGGGAGTTTTGAACTTTGTAACTGAAGATTCTGTTCTGCAACATGAATGAACCCAGATATTCTTTGGAAAGTTTCATTTCCAACATTCCCATCACACCGGTGTGATGGTACCGGCTTAAGGGTTAATAGATGTCTTCATCCCAAGTGACAGGAACTAGTGTAAAAGTATCATACAGCAGCACACTACCAATACCAGTCCACATGCATCTGGACGTGCCATCCATTTGACCACAGAAGAGTGGCAGCATCAATGGAAGCATCAATAGCAGCAGCCCCAAAGCAACATGAGTTTCTATGGCAACCAGCTGAGCTGTCACACAGGGACACGCGTGGAAGTGACAGTTTCACTATTGGGGTACCTCAAGCTACAGCATCCTCAGCACGAGGGAGCGTGATGCTTTTCTTCACCCAGCTTGTCTCGGACTTGGCTGGGTTAAACTGTGACCACGGGTCAGTGTTTCCCATACGTTGACTTATTTGTGGTGGCCCACCACAATATCAACATTGACCACCACACAATGATTTTCCTGGTTGTACTCAATTGTGCTTAAATCTGGTTAGAATCATAACCATGCTGCACTAATTTGTTATTGTTATTGCATTCGAGTTAATTCTGCAAACTTACCACCACAAATAGAATTCAATTCTGTGGGAAACACTGGCTGGCACTGAGGGAACCAGGTGAAAGTCATCAGCAGACGATCAATCAGTTCATTCCCTTCTAAGATCATTGACAACATTCAGAAATCTCCCTCACTAGCGCGCACACACACACACACACACACACCTAGACCTACACTATACACACACCCTCTGCGAAACCCACATGCTCATTCTATAAACTCCTCATCTCCCACCCAAACACATTTCTCAGAAGGAGCTGGAGGAGGAGTGCCCCAGCGCTACACAGATGGACTCTGCTGGGAGTGGGGGCGCAGACGAGCAACGGGGCACTGGGATTGGCCAGGAGGAGAGGCCCCTCGGAAAAAAAGGCGGCGTGGCACGGCATGGTGTGGCCTGGGACTCAAGTGAGCCCATTGTAATCCCAGAAATGTGTTTGTCTCAGAGTGTGCATGCTTCTGTGTGTGTGTGTGTGTGTGTGTCTCAGAGAGAGAGAGTATGTGAGGGGTGTGTTCAGTTACAGAATGGAGAGACTGAGCACAACCCTACTCATGCTCCTTACCAAATCACACACACACACACACAATCTCCTCCGTCCAGCGTTCCAGCCTCCCTCCACCCCAGAGACGTCCAGCCCCAGAGCTGCCAGGTGCGCTCCAGCGGCGAGGATGTCCACTGGTCAGGAGCCAGTCCTCGGACACGCTCATCTCCTCCTTATCGCCCTCCTCTTCACCCACATTCCTATCTGCTGCACACACAGATCACACACACACACACACACACCTCACCGGGATACAGGGACACCGCTGCAGCAGCAGCTCAGCAGCCAAATTTGGCCAGGATCTGCAGTGACTTATGCAAAAAGATGCGGCAGGAGATTAAAACACACACACACACACACACACACCTATTGTTCAAAGCTCTGATATGGCTGAGGGAAATCGGCTGGGGGGAGGTCTGAGGACGCTAAGGAGAGGGGGAGAGAGAGGGAGGGGGAGAGAGGAGAGAGAGAGATAGAGAGGGGGAGAGAGAGAGAGGGAGCAGAAGAGGGAGCAGGAGAGGGAGAGGGAGAGAGGAGAGAGAGGGAGAGAGAGAGGGAGAGAGGAGAGAGAGAGATAAAGAGGGGGAGAGAGAGAGAACCCATGAGCATGACCAACCGTCTCATATGGGTTTTCTGGAACTGATAAATATTTGCTGGGCCTTGGGGAAATAAATAGGTCAACACAGAAGAGCATGGTCTCAAGACACACACGGTCTCAAGGCTGAGCTCCCAAAGAACTTCCTGTATCCACTTTCAGTGGACACACACACACATTAAAGACACGACAGTGACACAGAATATGGAAATGGATAAAACCAGTCTGAGCGAGGCAAGTGCGTGCAGCATTTTCTCCCCGCAATTCTGACGCTGGGGTCTGGAGAGAGGGTGGGGTGCGGTGGGGTGGGGGTGGAGGACTCGTGAAGTCTCTCTACGCCGTCAGACCACAGCTGGGGGAGGAGGAGGGGGGCTCCACTTCCTGTTCTTACAGCACTGCTTACAGGGAGGTGTGAAGCGCACTGGAGGTGGTGGTCTCTCTGTCACCGTCCCCAGTCCACCCTGCGCCACCATCATAACAACACGTGCGTCGTGTGAGTGGAAACTGCCTGCTGTGGCCGTGTGTGAGAGTGTGTTTTTATGAATGTGACTGATTGCAAAAATAAGCATCATATGCTTATTTACTTTTCACAGCGTCTCCATCCACGGTCCCCGTTTAACCTCATTCTTACATCTTCACTGTAAATCTTGTGAAACAGCCGTTATTTAAAAAGGCAGACGGGAATGCTGTGACGTCTGAATTGGTAGGTGTCACACTACAGTAAGATTAACCTTCCATTTAATGTCTCTTAAGCATAAACATGGAGAGGAACAGTGACAGGAAGGGCGATGACATCTTAATGACTTGTTTGTACAAACACAAAAAGCAGGCAAAGGTGACGGTAATCTGCCCTGTCATAAAAAAGGGGCTGCATGTAGGCATGTCGACAAGAATTTGTTTGTGTGTGTGTGTGTGTGTAGGGTGGGAGTAACATTCCCGAGCCTGGCGAACGGTCAAAACAACTGGAGGCGCTGATGAGGAGATGGCACGTGAGTGGGGCCTGGGCTGGCTAGCTGGCTGCACGGATGGATCAGGGCTAGAGATGCCATTCCGATAAAGAGCTCGGTCCTCCACCCCTGCCTCCGCCACCACCGCCGCCGCCGCTACCCGCTCCACAACGGGGCCTTTCAGCTGGGCAGAGCCGGGGTTGCCCAATGCTAATATGCTTGGATATTACCACACATTCCAATCCCCTGAGCCTGGCACACAATTAGATGCGTTCACAGGGCAAACGGACAAAGTTCACACTTATCTCTGATGCAAGTGGTGTGTGTGTGTGTGTGTGTGTGTGTGTGTGTGTGTGTGTGTGTGTGTGTGTGTGTGTGTGTGTGAGAGTGAGTGAGAGAGAGAGAGAGAAGATTCTGTGGGAGGCCTAGTCTGTGAGATGATGCTGGGTTTGAAGTCCTTATCGGAAGAGGGCTGTGCGAAACGCCTTGGGTCTGCAGCTTAACAGGGAAACTGAAATGGAATAGGAATCACCACCCTTCTGCTCCCCACCTCTTCCAATTCACTGACTCCATGGCAACCATTTCCATGGATGCCAGAGATACAGTGCAGGCACAAGGTGGCGACGCAACATGATATGTTAGCAATGTGGAGGAGATACAATCCGCTGTCAAAGATAAGTGGCTTTTTTTTTTAATCTCAAGGTACTTTCTCTCTCTCTAAACAACACTCAAAACCCAGACAGAACACATGTTTGTGAGAGAGGGAAAGAGAGGGGAAAGAATAAGAGAGTGAGAAAGGAGAAAGAGGGGAAGTGAAAGAAGGAAGAAAAGAGGATGAGAAAGAGCAACCTAATGGAAGAGTGGAAGAAAGACACGCACGCCAAACCCGGAGTGTGAGCATGAGTACGTGAGCTTCCTCTTCTTGGCAAACTGAGGGTAAATAAAGAAAGAACTGGAAATAAAGCAATAAAGAAAAAAAAAAAAGAAATCACCCTTGCCTTTCCCTGAACTGCGTGGGCTCATGCATCTCAAGTTTCCTCCCACACCAGGGAGGGCAGCGCAGCAGGACACCTTTAGGCAGAAACACAGACACACGCCAACACTTCCCCTCTTCAAAATAAGAAACACCAGCTCGCCAGAAGAAAGGAGAGCAAGCAAACAAACCAGGAAGCCTCTGGAGAAAGATAAAATCCCCCATCTGTGCTGGCCCAAGATACAAAACATCCCGTCACTGCTCTGGTTACAATGTTCCATTTGACTGTGTGTGTGTGTGTGTGTGTGTGTCTGTGTGTTAGGGGCTTCAAAACCCAAAACTGCCACTTCATGCATAACCCATCATTCTTCTTCTCCTCCTGCTCATCATCTGTCAGCTCAGCTAGCACATAAAACTCTGGGCCCCATGAATCAGCTAACAAACAGCCATTTGTCCTCCACTGTGTTGTACGCTAGTGTATCATATAAATCTCTGCCTCTCTTCTGCGAGTCTGTTGTCATTTTGAAGCCTTTTGTAAGACTATGAGTAGTGGGGTTGAATGCGCAACTATTGAAAGTGGAAGCGGTCACAACAGAAATTGGGAAATAACCGGTCATTTAACTCGTTCGGAAATAACCGATCATTTAACTCATTTCTATTACACGAGCTGCTGTGAGGAATGAGGAACTTCTAACCAGAAAAAGTTATTTAACCTGACAGACGGCAACCACGTGTGGGAATCCCAGAGATGCACAGAGCAGCCCGGGCCGTTTCTGAGCGTGCTGAACCTAAACATTGACCATCAGCTTTGGAAAGGCAATGGCCGTAGGCTCAGGCAAGAGGAGCGAGAGAGGACCACACACACACACACTTAAACGACAACCACACTATTGAGGAGTGTGTCCTAGAAAAACTGCGCCTACACTCAAGGCTGCTCGAGCCCACAGCTCAAGGACTGCACAGAATTTAAACAAACACTTAAACACATGCACACACACAGGCAACAACAAAGTATGAAATAGCCTAGGTGTTTGATAGTAGTTAATAATAGTTTCAAAGCACAATTAAAAGCAAACGGGCTAGTTATTAGTGTCAGTCTTGATTTATGACATATGATTTTTGGCAATATAATTTACACACCTCCCACAACCACAAAACATGCCCTCTCAAAAAAAGTTTGTTTACCACTATTTCGTTCACATCAAAATAAGAGCTCTCGATTTAACCCAACACTTAATGTTCTAAATT
>NW_027468859.1:23037346-23077346 GCF_046254945.1 Alosa pseudoharengus | reverse complement strand
CACTTTTTTGCACAGCTGTGTTAGAGCAGTCTGAAATCATTATAATTAAAGCTGGTTGAGTGAATACGAAACACATAGCTCTTTCTGTTTAAAATATCGATATATATCGTATATCGCCAATCAGCTCCAAAATATATTGGGATCTTAGTTTTGGTCCATATCGCCCAGCCTTACTCCTTGTGCAGTTAAATATTTACAAACAGGTATGTGCTGTGTAGCCTACTTTTTTCTTATATGCACAGCTCTATCTGTATGCCAATTGGTTTATTATATTGGCTTTTAACGGTAGGCCATGTTTTGTGTTACCTTTATTGTAAAGCTGTAGGCCTGTGTTGCCAATCAGGGTCGACCGAATATTGTTATTTGCACAGCCCTCAGAGCAACTGTATGCCTATTGGGATATGTTATTGTTTACACCTTTTTGCACAGCTCTGTTAGAGCAGTCTGAAATGAATATAATTAAAACCGGCTGTGTTGTCATAATTGTTGTGTTGAGTGAATATATGAAGCACTTCGCTCTTTCTGTTTGAAATATCAATATCGTATCGATATCGTATATCGCCAATCAGCCCCAAAATATCGGGATATCAGTTTTGGTCCATATCGCCCAGCCCGATCACAGGACATGAAATTGAAGTTAATGTTGCATTTGTTGCCATGTCAATACGATCATAGGGATCAATGAATGCATATTTGCTTCCCTCCCTGCTAGTCAGCTGTACAAAACTTCCAATCATATTTGCCTCCAAATGTATTTATGAGGCAAATATCATGAACAGAAACCAAATCTGTTTGCATCAGAGAGGTACGGTGGCTAGTTTCTGCAGCAGTCAATCATCCTAAGTTGTCCCATCACAACTATAAGGAGAAACAAAAGCTATGTAACATGAAGACACATTGCATGAAAAATTACTCATAAAAAAAGGTTCCCTTGTGAAGTAAACATTCTCTGATAAAACATGAAAAGGGCAACTCAATCAGTTCAGAATGCCGGTACTTAGTAACTTTAATTATAGGTCACTAACATCCACTTTGATGTCAATCACAAAATCACCCAAGGCTTCTACCACAGTGTGTGTGTGTGTGTGTGTGTGTGTGTGTGTGTGTGTGTGTGTGTGTGTGTGTGTGTGTGTGTGTGTGTGTGTGAGAGAGAGAGATAGAGAGGAGGAGAGAGAGGTAAAAAGACAAAAAAACGTAATTCAAGCACTCAATCAGATGTGATAAAGGCCTATCAGCTTCACAGCATGCAGATCAAAGGAGTGAAATGTGAACAGGATGTGTGTGAACACAAGAAAGAATAATACATCAAACCACACACGTGCGCACACACACACATACAGTAAGATTTACGTATTAAAGTATTACTTTCTTTTGAACATTTTTGTATATCTCTCATAGATAAATTGTAATGGGACATGATGGTCTACCCATCACAACACAAATACCTACTATTCAGTGAAAAGTGAAATATGGTTGGACACTAGAAATGCAGCAATCCACCCAATCAAACAACACTGCAAGACTGAAGTCCACCACAAACTCTCTGAACACTAAATAGATGAAGCTGTTAGTTCAGTTCAATGACTTCATTCAGCGTTGGGTCCAGTAGAGTAGTAGAGTGGACTGCATAGTCTGTCCAGATGGACGAATCTGTATGCTCCTACAGATGTTCCACCGCACATGCAGTGTCTACAAACAGGGGCAAAGGGGCTCTACTGCGTCAACATAAACGAATGATGCCACTCCAAATAAAAGTAAATCAGAAAATGTTTGTCAAGCTTCATACAGCTGACCCATATAATACAAGAGAGGTGACTCAGATTGGTGGGTGTTGTCTCCTGAGTCTATGGCTGGTGGCCATTGCGGTGGAAAAGAACAAACAAACAAAAAACCGAGAGAAAGACGCATCAGCTCGTGCAAATCTCTTCGCAGAAGAGCGAATCACGACGACTTGAAACAAACGATTTCACACATGCCGCTCGTCCAGCTGGAAATATCCAGCGAGGGAAGACTTGGACGGCGGCATACAATATATTTACCCGCTGCCAAGAGCCATGCCCCCCCCCCCCCCCTTTCGCGCCCTATCCGTTCACTCCAGAAAATCCTCTTGTGCTCGCAGACCATTTGAATGAGGCGGGCGGCACGCGAGGATACCGCGAAAAACAAAGTCAGTTAAATGTCTAATGTCAGTTAAGTGTCAGCCAACTGACGACTGGAAATGCATACGCCTGTATGCAGAATTAGCATAATTTCCGTGGCAGAGAAAAAACAGCGCCCAAACGTTATCCTGAATCTCTTGGTAACCACAGGTGCGTGACAGCGGCATTGCAGAACACCATGCACACGAATGGATTAACAGACAGATGACACACCAAAATAATTCACAGAATCAGCTACTACGACCATGGCAGATGTGGTTGGTTATCGCACAAAAACACTCAGTGTGTGGAGGACGATGGAGAATTAGAGTGCACAGAAAGTCTGCAATAAGATCCCTGGGCGTTAAAAAATGCAGGCTTTCACCGAGGCCTTGCCACCGACGCGCAAGAGGTGCAGCTGTCGCAGTTTGTCTGGCAGCGAGGCCGAATTTCACTGCGGATCTGGAATAACAATAAGGAGTCAGTTAACCCACTCTGGGGAGACAGTGGAACGCCAGTAAAGAGGGGAAAATAGTTTGAAGATAAACGTCAGCTATTCAGAACAACTCAATACTGGCACTGAGCCACTTGGTCTGTGGCCTTTTAAAAAGACACTTTCATCCGACCTCAGCACTGAATAAAGAGGGGGCGAGAAAGAGATCCACATTCTACTGATTATTTTCCCGGGAGCGGAGCAGCCATTCTTTGGCACCGATAGTCAGGAGGGGAACAGCTGTTGTGGTCCGCTGCTGGCATCGACAACCTGAGGCTTCTCACATGATCTCCTGGCCAACGGGGCAGGTCAAATTCAGCCAAGCTGCCACAGTGCCACACCGTTGCAGTGGTGTGTGCGGCGAAGACGACCCCACAGGCTTCAAAGCATCTGTCAGTCACTGACCGACTGCTCAGTCGTGAATTATTTAATAGATCGACTAAATAAACAAAGACATTGGGAATGGGTGCTGTCAGAATTAAACACACAACACATGATGTGAACACACGTTTCACAGATTTGACAAAACCACCCAGTAATCATTGTGATCCATGCACACATGTATTAATTGACAGCTAAGCCAATTTACGCTACTCTCGCTCACCGGCCTATTGACGCTACTCCACGACTTCTAAAACCGAAAGGCCAGTGTGAAACTGCCTCAAGGTCCTATGATGCTGATTTCCACAAAAGCCCCAGGACCCTTTACAAAACCAAACAACACTAATCTAAGTTGCTGAGCCAATATGGATCACTTGAGCAACTATTTTAAGTTAAAAGAACATTTTTTTCAGATTTTTCCCTAAGCGACCCTTAAATACACAACATGCAACGTACTCTAAAATAAATCTGCCAGTTATAACTAATTGTAATTGACTTGCCAGAAGAGCTTAAGCAAGCTATTTGGCTAATTTAGCTAGCTGCGACTTCGTTGAAAATTGCAGCGACAAATATTCAGGCCGAGCACAGCAGCAGATCTCGGCAACATGTGTTAACCTAACGTTACCCAAACCAGATTTATGGGTGCACTTTGACTACAACTACCAAGCTAACTAGCTAACCAATGGAACACGTTATCAAGAAGCTATATTCGGTAGATAAAACAGGCACGCCAATTAGCGTATGGGAACAGTTTACACTTTCCTTTCCCAGGATGAGGGTAATACGAAACTCAACATGCAATATGTATCTAAAACTACTACAGAAGGCTTAGATTGCATTAAAAAGGCTTTTTGTTCCACTTAAACGAAAGGCAACACTTCCTTGCGGCTTCATATGTGAACCCACTGGAATACCTTTCAATTTCATTCCAAGCAAAAGAGAAAACAATCGTTCAAATGTGTAACAAAACGAGAAGCTCCTTCAAATCAACTCCATCATTCTTACTTCGGACTTACCGATGAGTTGTTCCAGTTTTATTTCGAAAGTAGATGTCCAGCGCTTTCACATAAAACCAAAAAGTGCTACTTTTCCACGTCCTTCAACTGCACTAACGTTAAAGCATACCCCTCCCTCAGATTCACTAGAAAATGCACTCAAATCTAGTTTTAGAGCACCGCCCCAACAAAAATGTAATTGGCTTGAAAAAATAGCAGGCGTTTCTCATCAACCAATGAAAGCTAGGCCTTGCACATACGGTCCAATAGTAAAGTTGTAGGAAGGGCGAAACAGTGCTTTGAATGGGTTGTCTGTCAACTCCAGATAGGCCTTCTCTTACGGCTTCATAAATCTGAATCCTACAATAATGTTTTGTCTAAAAAAAAGATTATGAAGCTATATCGCACAACACCACCAACTGTCGCCATACAAAATGTCTACAGAGAATACCCAGAATTTTACCAAGGCTACAATTTGTGACGTAGGTTGGTGTTTTTGTGCAGGCAAAACCTGGACCTTTGTTAAAAGCTCACTCAGCTGTCATTGGTGAATTTATTAGTTAAGAAGAGAGTGGAAATAAGGTGATGACAGAGGCATGTATCTAATTGTATTCCCTTTTTTGTCAGAATAGCACACATCTCTCTTAACAGGCCAGTTATAATATGTAAATTGAGTGACTGTAATCTGCACAGCATCTATAACATAATAGTCAGAAATACAGGAAGTTGTAATTGTAATCTGCACCTGAAACATAATAGTAAAAAATGCAGGAGGTTCTGTCAGAAGCAAGGAGTTTCCTAAAATGTGGAGTCAAGGCTGGGCCTTAATGGCTCTTCAAAACCAATCATACAGCGACACCCTATGGCTGTAAAAAGCAACGTTTATTGGCATGACAATAAATTGTTCCAAGGTTGGCTGATCATTTCGGACGAGCAGCAGATTTTTGATTACATATCAAGTAACCTAGGTCATTTCTGAGTAGAACTTAGTTGCATAATTAAATTACAAAAAATGTAGGCTGTATCTCGCAGCTGTTGGTAGAACAGTTTTGCAAACTATACAGCCTATTTTTAACGAAAGTGTCTCATGATTTCAGTTCAACATGTCATAAGTAGCACTTCATTCATTCCGATCATAAAAGGCTTCTATGACAGCCTACTTCGTTCAGTCCACCCATTTCCATTTTAATGGATCCTGTTCCATCTCGGATCCCGTTGCAATTCAGAAATGTTCCAGATGGTGGCGATATTGTTCAGCCTTCTTGTGAGTCCCGGCTTGAAGGTATCCTCCACGGACGTTCCTCAAACAGTGGCACTGCTGCAGCAACACAACAGGAGCTCATATTTAGCATTACGCCTTTTACAATGAAAACCAACTAGGAGAATGTATTAAGACTTTCCCTATTTTGAGTGTGTCAGTGCTCTATTGATTGGCAGATAGGCCTATAACTAGTAGACCAGTACATCTGAATTCATCTTAAAATAACTGGCCCTATACTGTGGCAAAAGCCATAAAAATGAATGGAGCAGAGGATCAGTCATTTAGACCTATACTTAGTCCCCATGCCAAAGGGTAAGCAATAAAGCAGGCTATTTTCTGAATTAGGTCACCTTTACAAAGATAAGATCCCTGCAGAATCTGGATACTTGTCCTATTTGGGAAGTAAATTGGGGCATGAATGAAAGAGACTGCATCCAGTTAAGAAGTTAAAGTGTAAATAGCTGCTCAGTGTTACAGCGGCCATTAATTGACAGTGTGCAGCATGATAACTTATAACTGGTTTGCATGATTTTGTTGTTGTTCAAATAGCTAAATATTTATAATAGTGGACAAAATGGGCTAGAAGCTGACAATGAACTACTTTGTTTACAAACCACACCAAGCAGACAGCCTTGGCAACATCAATTATAAGTATAAGTATAAGTATATATACTCTTTTGATCCCGTGAGGGAAATTTGGTCTCTGCATTTATCCCAATCTGTGAATTAGTGAAACACACTCAGCACACAGTGAAGTGAAGCACACACTAATCCCGGCGCAGTGAGCTGCCTGCAACAACAGCGGTGCTCAGGGAGCTGTGAGGGGTTAGGTGCCTTGCTCAAGGGCACTTCAGCCGTTTCTACTGGTCGGGGTTCGAACGGGCAACCCTCCGGTTACAAGTCCGAAGCGCTAACCAGTAGGCCACATTATTTTAAATTATGACAGCGTACATGACTCAAAATTCTCAGAAAATAAATTTGGACCATGTAAAACAAAGAGTTGAACTCTGACTGTCTCTTAGGGTAATGACAGTATTCTTAGAGGTAAAATGAATGTGATGCCACTCATTGTTATCCTACAAGGGCCTCTGCAAAATCAAATACCAAATGGGTGACGTAGTTAGCAGTTAGCTGTACTAGCTACAATGAGAAGCTATCAACCTGAAAGCCGTTAACCTTTGCCCTTACTAGGTGAGCTCCTCTGAGACCTCAAGGAGGCCCTGAGTCCTTCAGCACTTAGCCGGGGCACGGGGGGGTAAACTGGAGCTGGACGTATCCCAGCATTCCACTGGGCACTGTGTGCCAGCTGCTCAGCTGTGTCCTTGTCAACAGGGTATTGGTCAGCACTCCGGACAGCCCAGTCTGGCCTCCTCTTCTCCCGAGACTGCAGATCCAGTGACAGGAACATCTACAGGAGTGATGAGAGGTAATAAGATGAGATTCTTCATTGGGAGACATTCGGGCAGCCATGTGGGCAAGAAAAAAAGATTTAAAAATGTTTGTCTCCTTGGTGAACCTGAATCACTTTGCTAACTCTGCTAGAATGGTGCACAGGCGCTTGAACTCACAAAACAAAGCTGCAGGGTATTGGTGTCAAACTTAACCATAATCATGTTTGACATTGTGGTAAGTGCCAGATAAGATATCAAGACAGGAGATGTGTATAATGTGACAAGGATTTGTGAATGAGGAAGGACATAAAATGATACAACATGGGAATTGCAAGGATTGAGGCAATGCCAGTTGCCTAGCGATGGGTTAGTTACACTTCAGTATTATCTGTGCTCAGTGTTATCTCTGCAGATAGTCTTTCTGTGTCATTAAGACAACTAGGATACAAAAATGAACCTATCAGTCAGTTATGCTAAAAACACCAAGGTGATGGATTTAAAAGACAGCTTCCCTGTATCGTTGCCTCATTGGTGGCATATCTATGCCACCAATGAGATGGATTTATAAGATGCATAAAAATGCCACAATACCAAATTTCCATTATGCATGGGCATGTTCACACTGCACAAAGACAGAGCCCCTTCAAACACTACAGCAATTCCTCCCTGAATTTCCTCCAACCCCTTCCCCTCTGTCCTGCTGCGGAGATCAATTTGCATGATTTGCCATGTAAATGCTGTCTAGGCTGTGCCTCACGCCTGCTGGGTGTGTGCTCTCAGTAGACGTCTTTGCATTATTTTCCTCCTTTATTAGCTGCAAGGTCACCGGGACGGTCATGTTCATATTTTGTCGGGGGCTTAACGTTACCAGGGACTTTGCCTTGCGCAGTTTGTAGGCAGAGGCTGAGAGCGCTTTCTTCTTGTTGTTACTGCTGTCTTGCCGCGCCATGCTCAGATGAACCCTCTTCCCTTTCGCCCGTCTGCAAAAAGGAGGCAAACACTCAGTGGTAGCAAGCAGCGTACCTTTTTTTCATTGTATTGTTCACTGAAAAAAAAAACACACACACTTCATATAAATACACACACACACACACATACCGGTATATGCAACGTTATATTCACATACAGTTTATACCAACATACTGAATGCTTCACATTTCTGTACTAGATATACTCCATGCCTGTCTGATCTATGAGCTAGGTGATGCTGGAGCCTTGCCTTTAGGCTAAACAGTTTTTATTGAGCTTATTCCTCCCGAGCAACAGAGCCAATTCATCAATGCCCTTGTAATCCACAGCATTAGATGACCTTGACCCACATTTATATTATCACAAATGTGTCAGGCTAACCAGGTGTCTCTGTTGCTGTACAACACTGTGGTCCTATCACCTAACAGCGGATGTTGCTCTTATGGCCAGTTGGTATGATGCACATCTAGTTAGAATTTTGTACCATGTTCACAGTAATTAATGTGTTATGAAATGTCTGTCACATATATTATAATAGTTTGGTTTACAATGGTCACATATGTTATATAAATGGATTTATCTATTAAGCAGGTATTTTTATTATTATGTTTTATATTGACATTAATTTACATTTACTACCAGGGTTGAAAAAGAGATGTAAGATCTCACTGGGACTCAAGGATAAATCAAAATAAATAAATAAAATAAAATATTCTTACAACTAGAGGAGAGCTGTGTAGCAATTAATTAGTGAAATTAAGCATCACTGAGGAGGGACCATCCTCCATCATTTATCTAACAGACAGCATAAATATTGTGGGCATCGGTGGCCTACTGGTTAGGGAAGCGGACTTGTGACCGAAGCGAAGTGTGGCCAGTTCAGTCCCTGACTGGTAGGAAAAATTGGGTGGGGGGAGTTATTGAACAGCACTCTCCCACATCCACATCCACTTGAGCACCTACACACCTAATCCCCAACTGCTCCCCGGGCTGCCCACTGCTCCGGGTGTGTATGTGTGCTTCTAGTGTGTGTGGGCTCTGAGCTTACTGCTCGAAGCATGTGTGTGTGTGTGTGTGTGTGTGTGTGTGTGTGTGCGTGTGTGTGTGTGCGTGTGTGTGTGCGTGTGTGTGTGTGTGTGTGTGTGTGTTAGTGTGTGTGTATGAATGTGTGCACACTACCCCTGGATGGGTAAAATGCAGAGAACAAATTTCTGTACTGGACAATAAAGTATAACTTAACTTAACATATCAAGTGAAAACAGAACCAGACCTGCAAACTCTGTAGTGTGTACTCTGAGTAGTGAAAAAGGTGACAGCATACAAAACCCTATTCACTTCAACTACACTGGTTAACATAGAAACGGTGACTGTAGCCAAAAGGTGACAAGTTTGCAGGTGTGAGAACACATGTGATGATGGGCATGTTCTACACCTCATGTTCATTACAGAACACAAATATGGGAATGCATGCCAGAGCAGCAAACGGTTCTTACGCTAGCCGCGCCTGTTCGATAGGGTCTGGGTTCTCGAGGTAGTTGAAGCGTATGGTGTCGGTGGGGTGTCTGTCAGCATGCCTCCATGGTGGAAGTCCTGTCAGAGTCCCAACTACTGAGCTTTGTCCAGCGACACCCTTTCTGCCCCGTGTTTCTCTGGGTTTGTCATCGGACGAAGGGGGTTGCTCTTCCTGACCGATCGCCCTCACATCGGGCACAACAAACTCATCCTTGACTGGAGTCTGTTTAGACACAGTAAGGGATAATGAGAGTGTGAGAGAGAGGGAGAGAGAGAGAGAGAGAGAGAGAGAGAGCACATACAGTATACCTCCTTCATGTCCCATAATTCCAGTACTAGAACCCATCAGAGAGAGGTATATTCTAAGAATCATAAATGTGTCCACTACGGCAAACTGATGAACACTGATAGTGAACAATGCGAAATAAAAGTACCAAGTAAATGTAAAAGTATGTAATATCTATTTTCTCTCATTTGTAAATTATACTAATTATCCTGTTTATTTTAATACAAGTTAAAGGTAGCCTGGGTAAATGCAGTTGTTTTCTCAATTCCAAAGAAATAACACGTTCCTGGGTTTTTGGTGGTTCAGAAACTAACGTTAATGGGCTCCTTTCCAGACTGACCTGCAGCACTAATTCAAATTTGCTACCAAGTTCGTCTGGGTTCACTCAGGCTAAGTTAAAGCTAAATTTTATTCACATCTGGAGTTCTTCCCATAGTTTACTGCAGTGGTTCTAAAATTGTGGTACGGGTACCACTGGTGGTACGTGGATTCTCCCTAGTGGTACTCCAGGAGTCTCCAAAATATATTTTTTTCATAAAGACTAAAATTAAATTTGGTTAAGGTTAGTTCAATTAAACTAGTTTTTGTCTTTCTTCGAAAACAGTGTACAATGTAAATTATGAAGATAAATAGGCCTACTGTATTTAAATACCGGTCATATTGTTAGTACTTGGAGAGCCAATGGGTTTTGAGGTAGTACTCATTGTGAAAAGTTTGAGAACCACTGGTTTACTGTATTTATATGTGGGGGTTTAGTTGTAGACTGGCTGCAATGTCTATCTTTCCACGCAAACACTTAAGGAGTGACTTGATTTGCTGATTTTCAAGGAGGGGTAATTTACACCAGTGGAAGTAAGTATATACATGCATCACATGTTGTGTTCAATGCAATAGCCCTCGGCCTTCACAAGTGTAAACAATTGAAGATATGTGATCATTTGTGTTAGGAGCTTTAATTTAGTCTCTCTGTGCCTATTTAACTTTAACCAATGCAATAAAGTTGTGCAAATAGATTAGGTTACTTTGGAAATCAGTAATAATGAAGATGAAATGCATGGCTATTAAGAATGTATTAGCTTTTTATAATTATATTATTAAAGTAAAAATAGCTCATATGCTAAATAATTTCTTTCATTTAAATCCAAGTGACAAGTTATCTGATTGGCTATTATTGTCATCCTCACCTTAGGTTTGCTGATATGAAGGTCCTTTACTGTCTCTATGTAGTGGCGCTTCCACACCCCCTGTTCAAATGGTGTGGGGGTAAAGTCGATGCACCAATCCAGTCGGAGACATTTGGGCATCCATACCTGGTCCAGCTCTACGATACTCTTCCAGTGCCAGCTAACCTACCCAGCACATAAAGGACATTCAACAGTCAGATGACACATGCAACAGACCGGCCAACAGACCACACATGCATGCACACACTCATAAACATAAACAAGGCTTTGGTCTCTCCACTTGTGTGGCAGGTTTTGGAACTTGAAGACTGAAATTTAAGTTTGAAAACTTTTCAACTGAAATTGAAACTTGCAGATTACAGGGAGATTTTCAGTAACACCCTGATGGCATTAGCAATCAACACACCCTAGATTGCCACAAAGTGTTTGGGCTTTCGTTTCAATTTAGTGTGTCTTTGCTTAGCACAGCTATTTGGATCACATTACAGAAACATTAAGGAGGAAATTAAGTTTTAATCTCTCCAGAGGGGCATTAAGTCAATGAATTTCTGACTTCTGCATTATGTGAGTGTGCACGATTTGCAAAGGGCTGTTTTCCTTTCCTTTGTGTGACCTACTTCAAGGGTCCAGCAAAGGCCACTATCTGAGTCAGAACATCCCATGTCCCCCCACACACACACACACACACACACACACGCTCACAGACACACACACACACACACACACGCTCACAGACAGACACACACACACACACACACACACGCTCACAGACACACACACACACACACACACACACACACACACTCACAGACACACACACACACACACACACATACGCTCACAGACACAGACACACACACACACACAATCACACAGAGTGTGCGCACGTGTGTATTTATCAATGACACAAGAACCGAACTGGTCGTCTGTTTACACCACCAACAATGGCTGACTGTCTGCCTGTCTACCTGCTAGACAACCGCGCACACACGTGCACACACACACACGCACGCACACACGCACGCACGCACGCACGTACGCACGCACACACACACACACACAAAAACATGAGTATCTGATTGAGAGGGAGCTCTTGTGGTGTTGAGAGTGCTTGTGCTCCACTGAGAGTGCAATGGATTGGAAGAAAGTGCCTCTGCTTGTGTGTCTGTGAGTGTGTGCATGTGTGTGAGTATCTGGCTCTCTTTGTTCACAGGGAGGGTATTGTGATGCACCTTAATCAAAATATACGGCCTGAGTGCTTGTGCATGTCCACTTTAACACAACCACTGAAAACTGACCAGTGCCGTGATCATGTGTGTGCCAGCTGGTACCTGAGCACATCTGCAGAGACTCCTGGGGTCCAGAAAGGAGAAAATGTACAGCGACACCACCCTGGGCAGGACGACGGTGAAGTCCAGGACCTGCTCTGGAACCAGGCTGCTCAGGTTCTCCTTCAGCTGCCTCAGCTGGGCTGCAGAGGACCTGGACAGGAAGTCCTGCAACACCAGCTTACGCTGTCCATCAGTCCACTTATCAAACTGGGCAGAGGACAAGCAAAAACGTTAAAGCTTTTTAGAGGTTTCGATTTCCCTCACAACCCAGTTTTAAACCATCCCATGGTATTATCCTTTATACATTGTATCCCACTGTTCTACTGAATATCCTTACACACTCAGCTGATACTTTTATTCAAACTGGCTTGCAAGAGAGGAACGACATTCAAGCAACAGTTCACTTTTTTACTTGACTATCCTTGTGCACATGCAAGAGAAATAAGTATGTGTGTGCAGACTGCAGTATACAGTCTGTAAAATGAATGTAATTTCACCAAATTAACATTAGTATTTCACTGTCAAATATTTTCTAGCTTTAAATGCATGGGGTGTGTTGCAAGGCAGAGGCTGATGTGTAAAGGACAGTATGTAGTCTTGCCACCGTGGGCTATATGCCTGGTCCTGTTTGATCCTTGTTTACACGCACATCAATAAATGCACTAGTCATGCATGTCTCAATGGTGAGATTGGACAGCTACATGAAGCTTTAATAAAATAATATGGATTTTTTGATGTTTGCTTGTATTCCCTTAAGTTTTCTTTGATGACTTCCACTACGGAAGAACAGTGAGCCCTAAGGATTGAGCACAAGGCTTCATAAAAGCTTTATACTGCTTTTATCTGTTTTCAGAAGCCTTTTCTATAAATACTTTATAGACATGGCTATTCTTAAAATCCACTACCTGGCCATTTTTATAATCTTAGAGGAGTATCAGGCCCACCCAAGTACAAATACAGTGAAATCAGCCAGATGATGTCTCTCCAAGTCAAAAATATTCACAGCAGTCCTCCCTACCATGAACTATATGTTAAGGAGTTTAAAATAATTTGGTTGACCATAACATGTTAGACTTGGAAGACATTATCTGTTGTCTAGTTCAGTGATTCATTCTGTTACATCCTCACCCATTTCCTGAGAAGAAGCCTTCTTTCTTCAAAAATCTAAAAAGAAAAAGAGCATGCACTTCATGTGAATAAGACCAGGAACACTATTTGGCAATAAGCTATACACAACCTATGATGATGCATAGCTTACATTGCTGTTGGACAGCTGGTGGTTCAGTGGAGTCCAAGTGCTTAGTTTGGTCTGCAGTTTTTTTGGCGCACTTACCGCTCTGGTACCGGCAAAGGACATCTTTGAGACTTTGACAAGATTGCCTGTGATCACTCCAAAACAAACAAACAACAAAACAAACAACACAAATTGGAGTAAGCTGTAGTGCATAAAACCTCTCCAAACTAGCCTAGCCTACTGTCATGCAAGGCATTTGAGTTCTCGTTTACCAATGTGAGATAGTCTCATGTCAGGCTTCTGTTTTTATGCATTTTGATAGTTTTTTATCTCATCAGGCAACGGGTAGCCTTCATTGTGCACAGATTTGTCTTAGTATTTATAGAGAGAAACTAGATTAGGCCTAGCCTACTGCTGTAAAATAAACAACCCCAACAATGACGTCCGTCAACAGACCGCTCCCACACCTATCTGACGACTATTAATTCGAACAACTGCTTGTACACAGTGAGTTTTAACACCTGTGGTGGATGTAACACTTACCTCTGATATTTTCCGACGGTTGTCGATTCGTGAGGGAGAGAAAAGTCACAAGTTTTTAGGCCGCACGCTTGCATTCCTTCCTTTGAAGGCTTTCGTTTATTTTCGTTATGATCCTCCAACCACAGAGCCTCACATATGAGTTTACTAGT
This sequence comes from Alosa pseudoharengus, assembly GCF_046254945.1. Lineage (NCBI taxonomy): Eukaryota > Metazoa > Chordata > Actinopteri > Clupeiformes > Clupeidae > Alosa > Alosa pseudoharengus. The sequence continues at coordinate 23,063,479 of NW_027468859.1, read as the reverse complement.
TTCCATAGTAATGCGACTTCACACACTGGCTTCACAAAGACGACAGCGCCCCCATCCCCTTTCTGCTAGCATGCCTGTCGCTAAGGGTAACCAGGCGAACACAACTCGTTACCGGGGATTGGCACTTCTGCTGCGCTTCATTTTTGTCGCCGACAGTTTCACAAACAAGACCGTAGTACGCTAGCATCCCTCCTGTTGTATCTATGCAATGCATCAATGTTTCAATATATGACAATGTTTCAATGTTACAAAGATGAATTCCTCATATTGTCAGTTCCTCTCACTTAGGCCAGCCTCGACTTTACTGTAGGCTAGACTGCTCTTAATAACTTGTGTTGGGGGAAAACAGCACCGAGGATGCAAAAAAGTAGTGTAGCCTATCTTTGAAATGTGTTACTTTGACAGACATCAGCCGGTTTCTATTTGACAACTACATTTACCCATGGAGAGGGGTTGGTTCTGGCGCGCGTCACCGTCCTCTCCACGCGCGTTCCCGACGCAATCGCTCAAACCTGCTGGAGGAGAAGCGGAGTCGTTTTATTGTTACGGACACTAGGAGGAGAAGCCCAGAGTCCCACACGTGAACCGAGCTATCATTCTCAAAACTAGGGTAGGTCTGGTTTATGTGTTCATGTTCCAGCTTACTTTATTATCGGCATTATGAACAACATCACTTCACTGGCACAGATGAACATTTCGTTATGGCTGATTAAACCGTCGTTTTGAGATATCAAATGGAACCGATCGTCCGGAGATCCTAGCCTATGTGTAGTATCGGTTAAAACGAGGAATCTATTGTTCGTGGTTCGGTGAAGTCGCTGTTATTTATCGTACGACGTATTTCTGTCGTGTTGGAGAAGGATACTCTGGCTGTCAGGTTTATATTTCCGTGCCATCATTATCTAGCGTTAACCGGTCTACTTTGTAGTCTGTTCTATCATGGGAAAGCAAGGTACGGCTGGCTACATAAACACAGTGATGGGCTCACGAGCTTAAGTGCTCGCTGCTCAGCCGCGCAGATCTCCTGTGTGATCAACTGTTCGATGAACAAGGTCAATTATTTAGAAATAAATAGCCTACTAAGAAAATAGCCTATGCCGGCCGAACTGGAGGGGAAAGTGCATGTCATTGTAACACGTTGCAATTATGTTTCCATGTCTAGAGTACAATAGTTTTTTTGAAGCCTAATTTGAAAACTGAAGAACCCTTGCGGTGACAACTAGCATTTTGAAGAAATACTAGATTTAATTTACACCTACATGAACCTGTTGTTTCATCAATTGTGTTTATCTACGAAGGGGATGGAATTGGAATTTTATTGGAAATGGGATATAGGCATAATGGACCACTTAAAATAAAAGCTAACATTTTTAACTACGTGTTTCTTTCACAGAGTCCTCCTGTGGAAAGTCCACTGCATTGCCATCGCTGTAGTGCCTGCATTCACGTATTCAAACTGGGGCTAGCTGTACCTGCAGCAGCGCAGCTGGGCTTGTATTTCAATCAGGTGACGATATATCCTCAGGAGTCTAAGCAATGACAATCCCTCTGCGTCCCTTTGCGTTTCCACTATAACATGCAGCACCTGAGCACAAACTCTCCGAACCGACCCAGCTCCTTATACACAAGCTCCATTTCCCTCTAGCCACCAGCCTTCCAAGCAGCCTCCAAGGCTGCCTCTGCCTGGAGGAGCGAGGGGAGGGCAACTCCCTGAGGTGGGAACCATGACCATGGGTCTGCTGTGGGTGTTGTGGTCCCTGGTGGCAGCCAGCATGGCCATCCACATGGAGGCTGGAGGGAGCCACAGCATGTTCACCTGCGAGCCCATCACCTTGCGCATGTGCCAGGACCTGCCTTATAACTCCACCTTCATGCCCAATCTGCTCAACCACTATGACCAGCAGACTGCAGCCCTTGCCATGGAGGTAGGTTATCAGCCTTGTTTGTGTGTGTATGTATGTATGTATGCTGTGTGTGTGTGTGTGTGTGTGTGTGTGTGTGTGTGTGTGTGCGTGTGTGTGGGTGATCGTATGTGTGTGTTTGTGTGCACAAACATTGGTGCCTTCTTAAACTTAAACAAAGTAAATCAAGAATGCTCACTGCACTGTAATCCAATCCAATTAGATTAGTCATTAGTGAGTTAGTTAGTGATTAGTGAGTTAGTGTCTACTTAATGCAAACATGTAAAAATAATTTGCCTGAGAAAGGCATTTATTGGTCACATCAGACAGTATTGAAAGTGGCGGCTTATGATGCTTGTTGTGGGAATTATGTTGAATTGTAGAGTTTATAAACTGAAACATTTATTCTTAACATTGAGTGGCCCTTTACACTTAGTTGGGGCACTACATTTTTTTTACTGGTTTGGGAGGAGAGGGAGCAGAACCCTTTTCCTTCCACTTGATGTCATTTAAATGGGCAGGAGATTTGTTCCACCTTTTCATAGTGTGGAGTTTGTGGGAAGACTAGTGTTGTTATAGTGATACGCTTTGGTCTCTGCACTTGTGTGGCAGGTTTTATTGAAACTCGCAGATTACAGGGAGATTTGCAGTAACACCCTGATAGCATTAGCAATCAACACACCCTAGATTGCCACAAAGTGTTTGGGCTTTCGTTTCAATTTAGTGCGTCTTCGCTTAGCACAGCTATTTGGATCACATTACAGAAACATTAAGCAGGAAATTAAGTTTTAATCTCTCCAGAGGGGCATTAAGTCAATGAATTTCTGACTTCTGCATTATGTGAGTGTGCACAATTTGCTAAGGGCTGTTTTCCTTTCCTTTGTGTGACCTACTTCAAGGGTCCAGCAAAGGCCACCATCTGAGTCAGAACATCCCATGTCAGAACAACCCCCCCCCCCCCACACACACACACACACACAATCACACACACACACACACACACACGCACACTTTCTCCATTCCCATCCCAGCATATTCTATGCACTCTGAATGTGTGTCATCGCGGATCTCTATATTGTCCGCTCGGACCGATGGCTTTGCTGGCGGGCGCGTATGTTATTTATGGTTGTGTTGGTTGTGTTGATGGTCCTGTAATCTCCGCTGCCATGATGATCGGATTGGATTGATTGCGGGCCGCTGGGTGATCCTCTTTGCCTGAGTGTTCGGAGTAAGTGGAGGCTCAGCTCCGAGCGGCTGCATTAGCCTTGTTAGCGATCATCTCCCAGCAGAGATGTGCGGTCCAGGAGCGGCAAGGCAAGCGACAGGGGGAGGATGAGGATGATGGGGTAAATCCCCGTGGTGGTGCTCGCGGTGTGGTCCTACCCCGCCCCATTCCGCCCCAACTCCACCCAGATAAAGGAGGCAGGAGAGGCAGGGCAGGGCAGGGCTGGGCTGGGTGGTGGGTGTGGAGGGAAGAGGGCAGGGCGAGGGGGTTGATGTGATGGAGCGTAGCCAGAGTAGCACCATCTGGTCGCTCCATCCTCTTGTGTATCTGAGCGGCGTTAGTTACGTAACCCCCCAGTGTACCCAAAGGAGTCATACACACACACACACACACACACACACGCACACATAGGCATATGCGCTTACGTGTATACGTGCTAACACACACACACGCACACCAGACAGACACATGATCACTCTACCCTTCAAATACTGAGCACACATCAGCTTGATGTGTTCCCATTTCATCAGGCTTATCCTGCTAAATTAACCCATGCACAGCTTTTACTTTGGAGATGCACATGTCACAAACTGCACAGTAGCAATACCACTGCACAGTTTTCATAGACTGCACTGTAGTATGGCATCAGTGCCCAAACAACAGACAAAATACCGGTGGCTTTCTATTTCAAACTACCAGATCATATCACAGACCTCAGTACAGGTCTGCCCCTCTGAGCTGTGGTATCATGGCGTGATAGACTGATTACAGTTCAGTTAAATTCCACTGAAGGGTTAGCTTGTCATTAATCCTTCCCATGCCTCGAGTAGGAATGATCATTCTAAAAGCATTTCATATGTAGGGAACTTGAAATAGCCCGAAGCACGCTTTCTCACTATATCATGAGTGAAACCCATGGCTCCCACTGCAAAACAACCCCTACCACATCTAAATCACTCCACAGTGTGCCTTTCAACGCTGAGCTGTCACTGCCTGTGTTTCTGGCAGGCTTCCGTCATGGGAGAATGCAACACTAATAGGGAGAGAAAAGGCCGGGGTGGATTTGACATTCGATTCCGAATGGGAGTGGAGTCCCTTCAGCAGCCGTGGTAATGATGAAGAATAGAACCTTGCTGTGGTGAAAGGCAATAAGATTGGCTCCTTGGACGCCGACCAAGGGATTCCTCCGTCTTCCGTCGACGAGAGCCAAAACCCGCCAGCCAGAGCTTTGATAACTGTCTCTTCTCTCCCCCTTGGTTGGCGTCACCTCTGATTTCTCAGCGCGTCTGCTTTTGCGAGGTGGTAACTCTCGAGTTGTCATGACTGCACCACCGAGTCTTTATTTGATCCCCCTTGTTTATTTTTGGATGCGGAGACGGGATTCTGGGAGGCTGGGTTTGTGGTGGTGCATCTTAGCATCACTGTATAGCCTCCCTGAGCAGGCGAGTGGTTCCGCCGTTGTTTGGTTGAACTCCTGGTAACCTCGTTTGAGAAGTGGGGCAGCCGCCCTAGGGATGGCATCCCACTCTCCCTTTCTCTCTCTCTCTCTCTCTCTCTCTCTCTTTCTCTCTCTCTCTTTCTCTCTCTCTCTCTCTCTCTTTAATTGAAGCTCAAGAGTGTACACTGATGGAAGAGTGATTGGTGGGAGATTTAAGATTTTGGCTGGCTGGGGTAAACTAATGGTATTTTGGTGATTGAGAGAGAGAGAGAGAGAGAGAGAGAGAGAGAGAGAGAGAGAGAGAGAGAGGTAAAAAGAGAGAGTAACAGAGAGAGAGAGAGAAATAGAGAGAGAGGGATGCTGCTGTCAGGGGTATGAGTGGAGTTAATCCTGCCGTGGCACAAGCTGTTGCCATCTTCTCACAACCACTATCCTAGCAGTCCCTAGCCTGATACAACACTGTGTCCTGGTAGTACAGTCTTAATATCTGATTTATTCTGGAGTGCTTAATATATCTGAACCCCTCTATATTTTTGTCAAGCAGCAGATTAGAACCAATGCCAGTATCTGACTAATGCATCAATTTCCATGACAGCAGATGTGTGCTGCTGTATCAGGAAATTAAAGAATAGATACACCAGGAAAAAATACACAATTTTGTAGATATTTAAACAGGCTTGTCATGAAAGCGCATAGCCGAAAAGCCTTACAGTTTGATGAAACAGCCTAGTAGAATTAATCTGTCATTTGAATTTGAATTCAGCAATGTCAGGAACAAGAGATCAGAGCAGCCAGGCATTTTTCCTGATTGGAGATATTCTCGCTGAACTGGCAACAAAGGCTGCTGTTATTAGGATGTTATTACAGTATTAACCCTGAATGTATATAGCACAAGGGATCTCCAGGCATTTCAGCCACTGGCACTTGACTCATGTCATGTCAAGAGTAATTCCCCACCACTGCAATGTGAATGTTAATGCCATCATATATCCGCCCGCAGAATATTAATGGCATGATATAGCCGCTCTTGGAATATTAATGGAATTGGCAAGAGAATACACACAATTGATAACCACATTGCTCCTGCTAGTTAGCTAGCCATTTAACTTTATAATTCTCAAAGAGGCCAGGCTAAATCGCCTCTGCCTGTCTATGCCCCCCCTCCTTGCCTGTCTTTCTCTTGTTCTGTCTGTTTTCCTCAACCCTCCTCTCTCTCTCACTCTCTCTCTCTCTTTTCTTTCCTATTCTCTTGCTCCCTCCCCCCCCCAGCAAGGTACAGCCGTTGCCGTGGCAACGGGTGCCAATTGTGTTGCAACAAAAGAGCGGGCTTTCCTGCTCCCGGGAGGAGGTCCTTCAGTGCTGCCCTACGACCTCTCCGCATGCACCCCCCCCCCACACTCCCTGACGTGGGGGCCGTTGATGTATCCACGGTTACCATGGCAGTCAGCGTGGAATGGCAGAGAATTAAGGGCAGAGACGAATGATAGAGAGACAGAGAGAAAGATGAAGAGAGAGTGAGAAAAAGGATGAGTCACTGGAGGATTAAAAAATGATTATGGATAATTGTTCAACCTTATCTATTCAGATTGCCTCCGCTGTCTTTGTGTTGTTTTCACAAAAGCTCCCCGGCAACATTATATCCATGTTATCCTTTTTGTAATATGTCATTAGCCTATTTGTATTGTATATATCTTCAAAATTCAGTTGTAAAAATAACATGTCAACTCATCTGTGCTAGTCTTTACTGAGCTATCATGCCTTCAAAAGGAATTCTTCAGTACCCTTCAAGACCTTCGGATCTCCGAGCTGTAGCGCTTGCACATGTGTGAGAGTCTGAGTGAATGAGCATTAGCCCCATGCAGCCCTGCACCGTATAGCCCTACAGAGAGAGAGAGAGAGAGAAGAGAGAGAGAGAGAGAGAGAGGAGTGAGGGCTATTTTTCTGAGGAGGGGGGGCAAAAGAAGGCTCAATACACCTCATCGCAGGGGGGATCTGAAGCAGCAGGAAGACCAAACCCCTGGCAGACAGCAGCTGTCTCATAGCACATCCCACAGTACAGTAATCCCCGTCCCAGACTCAAGACGGCCTGTGTTTGGGGAGAGGCGGCTTAAAGCCGAACACTGACTGCACCACGGGTCACTGGGGCCCGTGCAGTAGGAAGCAGTGGGCAGCCCAGCAGCAGTAATGGGCTGTAAGGAGGAATAAGGGATTCTAGAATGACATTGAGCTTTTAAAAGCCAGCTGAATTCAGATGAGTAATCTGAAGTAATACATTTTAGTTAAATTACATTCCATGTAAATTGAATACATGTATACAGAATAATAATATAAATGTACATTACTACATGACTAGGGTTGCAGCGGTGTACCGACATCATGGCAAACAGACACACTATGACACCAAAACTGTATACCATAAAACCATGATATTTATAATATCGGTTATAATATATTACCACAAAAATCTCTCTGTTACCATTGTAACCCTAATTATGACCTCTAAGGGTCACACCCTAAGGCCCTGGCACATAAAAACCACACAATAGTGTCCCCATGAGCCCATGTGAACTCAGTGGCTGTACATCCACGGAACCACTTAACCACCTTCCGCCTTGCACATCCACTGAAGTGTTTCACCAGTTTGTTTATAGGGCATCTAGAGGCAACGGACAATTGAGCTGATGTGTGTGCATACATATGCCCTGGGGTCTCCGAGGGAAGGGGGCAGGGGAGGGCAGATGCACACATGGAAAGCTCATTAGATCGCTACAGTGAGATCAGTATGTGAAGGGGAGGGGGTGTTAAATGCAATGAATGTCACTGGACTGACGGTGGGGAAAAAATGGAAAACAGGACAGGGTCTGTCATTTGTGCGCATTTATTTGTCTGTTTGGCAGAGAGGATTGTGGGTTTGTGGCTGATGGGAGTGGGATGGATGGGTTGGCTGAGTGCGTGTGTGCGCAGGAGCAAGTTAGTGACGGTGTGTGGGTATGTGTGCGTGCAAGTGGGGAGAGGGAGGAATCCAGTGGGCATGAAAGCATGTGTGTGTGTGCGCGTATGCATGTAGGTGTGTGTGTGTGTGTGTGTGTGTGTGTGTGTGTGTGTGTGTGTGTGTGTGTGTGTGTGTGTGCATGAATGAATACAAGTGTATAGTGAATAGTGTACAGGCCATGTGAATAAGTATGTGAATGCATGCATGTTTGTGCCCACATCTTTCTCTCTCTCTCTCTCTCTCTCTCTCTCTTTCTCTCTCCCTCTCTTTCTCTCAGTCGTCGTATATCTGATTGTGTGTGTGCGCGCGAGCATGCTGTTTGATCTCAGTAATGTAATAAGGACAGCAGCAAAGGTTTGTCATAAGATCCTCTGTATTGAATTAAAGGCTGCAGCTGTGGCTTGGTTGGGGCACAAACAGGCAGCATGCCATTGGCCTCTTATTGTCCCAGTGTGACTGGGCTGGCACTCTGCTGCCCTGCAGCCATAGGCATTGGTCTTGGACTTTGACGGAGATGAACTTCACCATGGTTAGTGGTCTGTGACAGGCCACTTAAAGAGCCTGAGTTGACAGGCCATGTCCCTTCTCCATTTAGATGGCACTGTCGTGAATGTTAGGATAAGATAAGAGCAAAAGGCCACTGTAACACACTCCACTGTAATCAAATCTACATTGAATGAAACCCTGAGTGAGAATAAAGCACAGTTTGCATGGGGGAAATGGGGGAAAATCAATTTATTACAGCATTGCAATGTTTTTACCAGGTATTGTATCAGGTCTCACATCAGATTGTTTTTTATTAGATTATAAGGACATTCTAAGCACATTGATATTGGGTGGGGCAAAATCAGTTGGTTTCATTGCTCACAATTATAGCGCAGAGATGCATTTTGCTCTGTCAGATCATCAGAAATATTTTATTTGGGGAATACATTCTATTGTACCAAATGACAGATCTTGTATAGGGCAGTACAAATATGGACATGGTGATTCACACCCCAACAGTATGGCCTTCAATAATAATGTATAACATAAGATCAGGCTTGACTGCCTGTGTAATCTAAAAAATCTGGCTGGTGTTTTCAGTTAGACGATCATCTGCATATTGAGGCAGCCGTGGCCTACTGGTTAGCACTTCGGACCTGTAACCGGAGAGTTGCCGGTTCGAACCCCGACCAGTAGGCACGGCTGAAGTGCCCTTGAGCAAGGCACCTAACCCCTCACTGCTCCCCGAGCGCCGCTGTTGATGCAGGCAGCGCCTTCACCTCACTGTGTGTACACTGTGTTTCACTAATTCACGGATTGGGATAAAATGCAGAGACCAAATTTCCCTCATGGGATCAAAAGAGTGTATATATATATATATATATATATGGCTTTATATGATGGTTAATTGCGAATTTGTATGGTTCATAGTTGAGAAATCCATTCCCAAAGGAACTCACAGGGCATCAAAACCGCGGTGTCTGAGAAATCAATTACTCTTGTCTCTTGCTCTTTGGCAGGGGTGTAAATCTGCTGGAAGAATGCAGAAATATGCTGTGTTAAATATGGATTAGGCGTACACAACGCATCACTGCATCAGGGTCCTTTTGTGTGCAAATGGCCAACCCTAACATGCATTCTAATCCTATTTTATAGGCTGAGGGGAGGCATTCTAGAGTCAGCATGTGTGTGTGTGTGTGTGTGTGTGTGTGTGTGTGTGTGTGTGTGTGTGTGTGTGTGTGTGTGTGTGTGTGTGTGCGCGTGTGTTCATGAGTGTGTATATGTATGTAGGCGGGAAGCAGATTCAGGGCACAAATTAATGCAGAAAGCCGAGCATGTCTGTTATGACAGGTGCTAAGACACTCAGGCGAAGGCATCCACTGCAGCTGACAGCAGTCTTCATGTCTCTATTGGAAAGAAGCTGCTAGGAGTGTATTGTAATACTGTGTGTGTGTGTGTGTGTGTGTGTGTGTGTGTGTGTGTGTGTGTGTGTTTTTTTTGGTTGGTTGGTTGGATGGTTGGTTGTATGGTTGGTTGGTTGATGTGTGTGTGTGTTTGTGTATGTGTGTTTGTAGGTGTATACAACAAAAGAACAAGAGAAGCATTGACCCACATTGGGAAGGTAATAAGCAGAGAAAGCTTCCAAATATTTGCTTCTGGAGAAAGCTAATGTGTGTTCTTGAGGGGAAGCCAGATACTCAGATTTGGTGTTGTATGTCGTAATAGTGTATTCTTATCTTGAATGGTTCCTTGAACGGACACTGAATTGAACTCAAACCACTTTTGTAAAGAAAAACCTATCCACAACTTTCACTTCTCACAGCACTCTTCACAAAAGGCCCTTACTGTGTTTGGAAACCCATTTGGCATAGCACATATTACCCATAATCCTCTGGGGGGGGCAGCTCAGTGAGTAGTATTTCATTTAGCTCATCTTCCAAAAATTGGAACGGGCAACCTCATCGGCCCCTCCCATTGCCCCCTCAACAAACTGCTGTCACAAAGGCCGTCCCCCTGCATGAGGTTGTGGGGGGTAGTTTGTAGAGGGGGACCGGGGTAGTTGTCTAGGCCTGGTTTGGAGCTCTCCCTCCCCCACACAGAGAGGGGAGAAGGGGGTGAAAGGGGGTGAGGTGGGGGATTTACATATTAAAGCTCTGCTCAGCAGCTGCCCCTGCCATATAGCCCCTCTCTCACCCCCCTCTCTTCCAGCGTCTTCCACTGATCGGGAGTCAGGTTACCATGCCCGCAGCGGCATATCAATCTACATGCAACTCTCTCTCAATTAGGCACACAGCGCTGTCCTGAGGTCAGCTGAGAATGGAAAATATATTTGAGTGTATTTGATGGTGAGAGAGGAGAGAAAGGGAGGTGATGTGGGGTGGGGAGTGACCTAACTGCAATTGTACATTTGCCAACCCACTAACCCCCCACCCCCCCCCCCACCCCCCCACCACACACACACACACACACACAGGACCCCCCCCCCCCCCCCTTGTGTCATTTTGAGTTCAGAGAGTTGAAGTGGCTGTGGTTATGATGAACGTGAGGGCGGAGTCAGGTGTCCAGTTACAGGGCGAGGTCCACTGTATTGAGCCTGTTGACTGCAGTGAATGTGAAGCCAGTGGGGCCTGTTTGTTGTGGTTTATCTGTGGAGTATTATGTAATGTGCTGAGTTTATATAAGTGTGTGAGTAAACAGTGATGCTATGTTGAACGGTGGCGTGTGAGTAAGTGTCAGCTGGCTAGGGATTTGTGCTTATCTAATTCCACTGGCCACATAATGGCTATGGGCCGTGTGCAGCAACACATAATAATAAACATTAAACAGAGCAATTATATTTCCACAGAGGCCATTATTCAACCTCAGTGCCTACAAAATGATTGGTTTAAAGAATGCTTCTGTCCCCTGGGTATGAGTTCATACCTCCTCCATTCAAAGAGAGTGTTCTTGAGAACAGTAACACAATATGCAACGCGATAGGCCTGCATCGTTTTTTCCCCAGCCGTCGGGGCGGGTTTTGAGTTTCGCCTGACCCGGACTCTGGCGTGCCATGGCTGGTAAATGTCCTTGATGTGTCTGTTTAACCTTTGACCTCTCTGTCTGCCCCCTCAGCCCTTCCACCCCATGGTGAACCTGGAGTGCTCCGCCGACCTGCGGACGTTCCTCTGCGCCCTGTACACGCCCGTGTGCACCGAGTACGGGCGCATGACGCTGCCATGCCAACGCCTGTGCCAGCGCGCGCGGGCCGAGTGCCACCAGCTCATGGAGATCTTTGGCATCAGCTGGCCCGAGGAGATGGAATGTGAGAGGTAAGGGAGACGCTTCTGGAAGCCGCTTCATAACTTGACAAATGATGCCTAAAAATAAGGAAGACAATAAAAAATGATGCACTACAGTGATCTCTGTGTGAAAAATGTTGGAGGATTTCAATTCATATACAGCTTGTGTTTTATGTCTTTGGACCATACGGCTTATAAACACACCAGATAATCATGATAAATAAATTAATCTATCAGATGAATATGATGTAAATATTTTACTTTTTATTATTAATATATCAGATAATCATGAATCATAAAAATAGCTTTGTGTATAGCACATTGCCCAGTCTCTCATTGTCTTTGTGTGTGTGTGTGTGTGTGTGTGTGTGTGTGCGTGTGTGTATGTGTGTGTGCGTTTGTGTGTGTGTGTGTGTGTGTTCTGACCTCCCCCAGGTTCCCAGACTGCGAGGAGTCGTACCCGCGGACCGCCGACCTCCTCCCCAGCTCCTCGGTGACGTCCGAGCCTCCTGCCCCGGTGCAGCGTGACTACGGCTTCTGGTGCCCGCGCGAGCTCAAGGTGGACCCCGGCCTGGGCTACTCCTTCCTGGGGGCGCAGGACTGCTCGGCCCCCTGTCCCAGCATGCATTTCCACCGCGACGAGCTCCTCTTCGCCCGCTACTTCGTGGGCGTGGTGTCCATCGTGTGCCTGTCGGCGACGCTCTTCACCTTCCTCACTTTCCTCATCGACATGGCGCGCTTCCGCTACCCTGAGCGACCCATCGTCTTCTACGCCGTCTGCTACATGATGGTCGCGCTCATCTACTTCCTGGGCTTCCTGCTGGAGGACCGCGTGGCGTGCAACCCGGCCAGCCCCGGAAGGTTCCGCGCTGCCACCGTCACCCAGGGCTCGCACAACAAGGCCTGCACGCTGCTCTTCATGGGCCTGTACTTCTTCACCATGGCCGGCGGCGCCTGGTGGGTGGTGCTCACGCTCACCTGGTTCCTGGCCGCCGTGCCCAAGTGGGGCAGCGAGGCCATCGAGAAGAAGGCGCTCATCTTCCACGCCGCCGCCTGGGGCCTGCCGGGAATCCTCACCGTCACCCTCCTGGCCCTCAACAAGGTTCGTGTCCTGTTCTGTCCTGTCCTGTCCTTACCTGTCCTGTCGTGTTTGTAAATTTACCTTATTGTACATTGTATTGTAAACATTGTAAATGTTTGTAACGTGTTTGTAAATGTACAGTAACATTTACACCTTATTGCTGCTCTTAAGTAGCCTGGAAAATCCAGACCCTGGTAATATAGAAAGATTAAGGGTCTGGCAAAGAGCAATGTAATGGCCCAACTCGAGGGGCAGCAACAAGCATGCATTTAAAAATCTCACTGCACGCAATTGGATAACACTAGACCATGTTTACTCTGAATGATTTCGGACGCAATCGGATAACACTACGACCAATGTGTACTGTCCTCCAACGTTGCAGCGCTGTCTTCATCAGTTTAGCTGGTTCCCCGGAATGCAGGGGGAAAAAGTAACGTTCATCATTGCTCTTTGCCAGAGTGTCTCGCAGAGACAATTCCATTGTGCTCTTTTGAGAACTCTGGATTTCCAGGGTAGCTCTTAAGTCCACCGCACACAAAGGCACTCCACTACCGACATTTGATCACTTCCATTGTTTTCTATTCTACCCGGCACACCAGTGCCAGACCCTTTCACCACTCCACAGTATTTTGTCGGTGAGACAAATCCATTTTATTGAAGATATCTTTACCGGGGTGCGGGGGCTAGTGACAGATCCATTTGGAATGTGTGGTCACTGGTGTGCGGTGGGTTTAAAATCTCCTTTTGCACCGTAGCTTGAATGTCAGTCCTGAATGTGTCAGTGGCTTTGGACAGAAGGGTCAGCTAAATGAATGTGTCAGTGGCTTTGGACAGAAGGGTCAGCTAAATGAATGTGTCAGTGGCTTTGGACAGAAGGGTCAGCTGACTGAATGAGTGTGACCTCTGCAGGTGGAAGGCGACGGCCTGAGCGGCGTGTGCTTCGTGGGCATGTACGACGGGGTGGCGCTACGCTGGTTCCTGCTGGCGCCGCTCGGGGTGGACGTGGTGCTGGGCGTGGCGCTGCTGCTGGCCGGCATCGCCGCGCTCAACCGCGTGCGCATGGAGATCCCGCTGGAGAAGGAGAACCAGGACAAGCTGGTCAAGTTCATGATCCGCATCGGCGTCTTCTCGGCGCTCTACCTGGTGCCGCTGCTCACCGTCATCGGCTGCTACATGTACGAGCACAGCTACCGGCCGCTCTGGGAGACCAGCTGGGTGCAGGAGAAGTGTCGGCACTACCACATCCCCTGCCCTTACCAGGTGAGACCTCTACCATTATCCCCTATCAAACCAAATGAAGAGATCACTTACACAACACCAACACATCCTCTGTGCCTATTAGCACATCCTGCTAGCGGGTGAGACTGCGTAGGATTAACATCCACTACCACATCCTCTGGCCTAGATCATCCACTGGCATTCTGTCGTCCTGTTCAGATAGTCAAAGTCAAAGTCTGCTTTATTGTCAATTTCTTCACATGCCCAGACATACAAAGAGATCGAAATTACGTTTCTCACTATCCCACGGTGAAGACAAGACATATTTTACCAATTAAGTCCACAGACAAACATAACATTCAAGTAAACAATAAATGAGTAAATAAGAAGGCATATACAATGAAGAAATAAGAGCAGCAAAATTGGGTTGAAATTGTGCATAGACAGTCAATATAATAGTGCAAAGTCAGGCCAATAAATGGCTGAGGTAGTTCTGTTTGACCTACTGTAAGTGAGCATAGTGGTGCAAGTTATGTAAGAGCAGCAGAAGTGTTGTGTTTTCAGGACAACAGGACAACAACAACAAGTTGCAAAGTGTGCAAAGTGTGCAAGTGTACAAGATAGCACCCATATCCTCTGTCCACTATCACATTCCTTCCATCAAAACTGAATCAGTATTAGGGTCGCCTATGATGCTGTCAGTGCTTTCATACACAAATTGGAGTACAGAGGCCCCTCTCAGAGAGGAGTCAGATCAGTCTGGCTTCATTTCATGTTCCTCGGCCCATACCACACAAAGGATCTTCTTGTTCATGTCAGAGGGAAGAGAAGCTGTCACACTAACTGTCTAGCTATTCTACTCTGATGCATTCAATTCAATTCAGTGATTTTCAATCCAATTCAGTCCCATTCTGTTCAATTCTATTCCGTTTCGTCTCCCTCTGCACTGTATTGTATAAAAATGCTATTTGTTCCCAGCAGTGGAGTTTCATTACTGCGGATTAGCCGTGCGTCTTCTGCTCCAGTGTGTTTGAGTGCAGATAAATGGGGCTTTAGTTAGCTCACTCTGCAGGGGAGCAGCCAGGGCGCTCTGTAGCTAACAGCCTGGAGCCAGCCAAACTCCCATTCTCAACCATCAATCTTAAATTATTAAGCATCTCCCTCCTGTGTGTGTGTGTGTGTGTGTGTCTGCGCACCTGCTCATTGTGTCTCACACTGCAACAGACGGCAGACTGTGCTGGTTTCATATGGAACTGTGTGTGTGTGCGTGTGTGTGATTGTGTGTTTGTGTGTGTGCGCGTGCGTGTGTATGGATGTTCTGTAGACCCAGAAGGTTATGAAATGTGTGTGTGTGTGCACAAGTGAAGTGTGTGTGTTCTGTATGTGTGTATGCTCTGGTGAAAAAGGGTATGGAGTGAATGCGTGTTTATGTGTGTCTTTATGCGTGGGTGTGGTAGGCTAGTTGTCTCGATGGAAACCCAGTTGTAGATGCCAAGCCTCTGAGCACTTGGGCAGAAACAATCTGATGAGTTTTAAGTGCTGCTCCATTTCTTCCAGACCAGGACAGCCTCGAGACAGAACCGTGGGGGGCACATGGACTGGGGGGTTGTTCTCTGTGGCCTCTTTAAAGCTTTTTAAAGGCCAACCATGTTGTATGTATTTATATTTGTTGATCTGTTTATGCTTCAGGGCATGTTATGGCATGTGCTACTGCATTGTCCTTGTCTAGTTGCCAAGTCCTGAAAACCAGGCTCTTGTCAAGGCGGAATCTTTTAGAAAAATTGATCCATTTCTATCCAGATGTTGCAGAGTCAACAAAATGTAAATTTCAGCAGTTTACCTGTGGCAGTGAAAATACTCACAATTTCAGAAACATTGTGGATAGGCTGTAGCAAGTTTTTTTTTATCCTTGTGAAAGGAAGACAAGGCTAAACATTACCTAAACATACTGAATTTGTAATACTCAACACTGCCAGTTAAGTGAATCTGCACCCTTCCAGCAATAGTTAAGACAGTAACACAACTGCATGATTGCACTGAAGCTAGTCAAAACACCATCTTGTCCACTTTGGACTCTTCTATTCATAGCACTCCCATGATGTACAAGAATCAGCAAAGATCTTATTTTTGGCCTTGCAACTGTGTAAAAGCTTAACAGCCCATATTTCCTCTCCCCGTGGTTCATCTGGTCCATCGGAGGAGAGGAGAAGCAGTCAGGCAGGGCAGCACCACTAGCGTGGTACAGAGCAGCTGCTGGGCTATTTACAGTCCAGCAGCGTTAGTGTAGCCGCACGTCGCTAACACAACGATGCGCAGCAAGATGAGGAGAGGAGCCCAAATTGTGAAGGACAGGCAAGGAGAGCCTCAGCAAGTTTAGTCAGCATCGGCATGCCGGAATATGTCAGAATAACGTGTGTGTGTGTGTGTGTGTGTGTGTGTGTGTATGTGTGCCTCAGGCTGATATGAACAACTAATGAGGCCATCTTTTTTGCTGTGCATCTGTGATGAAAGGCGAGGGCTCAGGATGCATCATGACTGTGTGTGTGTGTGTGTGTACAGTATGTGCATT
The DNA here is from genome assembly GCF_046254945.1 of Alosa pseudoharengus. NCBI lineage: Eukaryota > Metazoa > Chordata > Actinopteri > Clupeiformes > Clupeidae > Alosa > Alosa pseudoharengus. Next base: position 23,047,291 of record NW_027468859.1, on the reverse strand, counting down.
TGTGTGTGTGTGTGTCTGTGCGTGTGTGTGTGTGTGTGTGTGTGTATGTGCGTTTGTGTGTGTGCGTGTGTACGTGTGTGTCTGTGCGTGTGTGTGTGTGTGTTTATGTGAGTTTTGGGTCTACTACTCATTACTTGATGTACATCAGTATCCCTGTTCAACTTTGGAGTATTTGGATGAAGGAGAAAATGGCTGACAGTCAGAGAAATGGCTCAGGTGCTGTCCGCACAGTTGGGAATAATGAGAGAGAGAGAGAAAGAGAGAGGGAGAGAGAGAGAAGGAGAAGACAAGGATAGACAGACACTGTGTTGGCTGCTGTTGTGTTTATGCCTTGAGCAGGGAGCAGTGAGCTGCACAGAGATGAATCATAAACACACACACACACACACACACACACACACACACACTTTAATAGCTTCATCACACACAATGCACACGCATCCCTGCACAAACATACAAACACACGATCATCCAGCACAGCTGATTACTAATCGCCTTTGAAGTTATTTGAGCAGATGTGTAGCTTACTGTAAGGCTACGTACAGTCATGTTTTATACATTTTATACCTCCTCCGTATGGGGAAGAAGACACATTACCCTTTACTCTCTCTGTCTCTCTCTCTCTCTCTCTCTTTCATATGCACACACGTTTGTTTTTCAGACAAATATCTGCCCAGGCAGGGCTGTCATCCATACTGTCTTAGTTCTCAAGAAACCTTCTTTTCTACACAACCTACTTCTGTCACTGCCTGGGTCTTCCACTCTCTCTGTCTTACTCTGTGCCTCACACACACAAGGACACACACTCACACACATACACACACACACACACACACACACACACACAAAGAGAAATGTTATCTTCAGAAGTCTTCCAACTAAGCTACAGTGTGAATTAATCTCACACCAGTTAAAATGTGTGCTGTTGCTAGTCATTGCGTTTGACCCCTCACCCTCGTTCCTCTCCCCCTTGACCCCAGGTGAAACAGACCAGCCACCCTGACCTTGCCCTGTTCCTCATCAAGTACCTGATGACTCTGGTGGTGGGCATTCCATCCGTCTTCTGGGTGGGCAGCAAGAAGACCTGCTTCGAGTGGGCCAGCTTCTTCCACGGTCACCGCCGCAAAGAGTGAGTTAAACCTCTCAAAGGGTATACACAATGAACTATTATACTGATTTGTGTCAATCAGTGTGTATATAATATTTAAGAACATATACGCAGATGCAGGATGTATTGCATCTTATATGATATCATACATTGCATCACATATCATCACAACATATTTCATCCTTGAAGTACACTAAGCTGTGAAAACAAGTTTTTGTTTTCATGTCTGCTCTACTCTAGTCAGTATTTGGAATTTTAATTAGTATTTGTGTTGCCCCTTGGGATTTAACCTCAGATAGTCTTTGCATTTTAAGTCGGATGCACAAGTTGTGGCTCTGCATGTAGGCGAGCGAAACAGAGTTCAGTGTAGACGGTGGGGATGGAAAAGTCATCATTTTATCAGTCCAGTGGGCAAGCGAATGCTCCAGTGCACTTGTCCACTTGCATTTCACAGTGCTTACACTCTCTGGGAACGTCACAAATAATAGATCAGCCCCAAATGTGTAAGACAACTCTGTTATGATCGCTGTCCAGATGGTTCATGTCTTAGGGTCATTAGCAAGAAAATGTTGAATGGCGTTGACACATAATATTGTTTTGCTAGGCAGCCAGGCAAATTGTCTTCCCCTGTAGTATGCACAATATAGTTGTCCATGTAGTTGTGAACTATATTTGGGTTTGTCATATTATCTGTGGTTTGTGATGTATGTTTTTATGCTGAATGCTCTACTTACAATAGTAGCTGTATATTTTACAGTGGTTGGTTAAAGAATGTAGTATTGAGTAGAGTACCTTTTATGTTGTATTTTGTTTTTATTTGTAGTTTGTCTGCTGTGGTTTAAGTCAGCACTTTATTGTGTTGTATTGATAGTAGTGTGTTGCATTCATTTCAATGGGAACCTCTGTGAGCTCTGGTTACGTGCTTTCACAGAGATTCCCATTCAAACCAATGGGCTATGCGGTGGACACATTCGCAGTGTCGCACAGGAAGCTTTGGTGGAAAACCGGCTTTAGTGTGTCTATATAGGCTATACATAAAGTATAATATTAGTGTTTAGAAGAATGTGTAATATGAGTTTGTAATTTGTACAGATGTGGTACATTTGTCCTGTTGTGTGTTGTAGGAAGTGGTTATAGTTGAAGAGTTTTAGATTCAGACGTTCCGTGTGTGTGAGTGTGCTGTACTATGCGCAGTGTGTAGTGTGGGGCAGTGATGGTGAAACAGACTCCCTCTCTGCACTCACACCCCTCTCCCCTGTAATCAGCGTGTTAACCCTGTCTCCCACCCCCTGCTCTACGCACTCCTCCCCTCTCCCCCACTCCCCCCCGTCTGCACCCCTGGGTGTCTTCCCTTTCTCTCTTCCCTCGCTCCTGTGTCTCTCCCTGCCCTCCCTGCCCCCCATGTTCCCCTCCCTGTCAATCTCTCCATCCTTCTCTCACACGCCCATGCCCTCCCCTTCTTCGGCCCCCAGTAGCATGGTGAAGGACAGTCAGCAGGGCCTCCAGGAGCCGGACCTGTCCCAGCTGCTGCTGCGCGAGCCTGGACCACCGGTGGTCCGGAAGTCCCGGGGTACATCCACACAGGGCACCTCCACCCACGCTTCCTCCACGCACTTGGCCATGCTGGACGAGCCGGCCAGTGCCAGCACCAGCCGGGCGGGGAGCGTCCGCAGCAAGGCCAGCAGCCACCCCGGCAGCCAGCGACGGGCCAGAGACGGCAGGTAGGAGAACAGCATAACATCATCAGCATATACATAGGCCTACACACAGAACAGAGCAATGCAACACACTCGTGTACACACTATTCAATAACACTGTACAAACCAATAGAACCTAGAATAGATCTATAGTACAAAAAAACACTGTGGATGTGTATAGCATAGTATAGCGCAATTCAGCAAAGAACCGTGTATGACCGTATGATTGTCTCACTGCCCATATTTACTCACTCATATTTATCAGTTTGACACCTACTGACAACAAAAGAATGTGCATAGTTCCAGAGTACCGGTACTAAACATTGCACATGTCTGTGTATTTGTGTGTGTGATCAGGGTCACAGCCACCAGTTTCCGCAGCCCAGAGGAGCGACTGGCGTATGGCAGCATGCCCCGTCTCATCGACCAGTCACGTCACTGCAGCACCACCCGCCTGGAGAGCCAGTCACGGCACGGCAGCACCCAGCGGCTGGAGAGCCAGTCACGGCACGGTAGCACGCGGGACCTCAGCATCACCACTCAGGCCATCCAGAGCACCCCTGGCAACGGTATCCATCGGGTTGTCGAGGAGGATGGGGCCACGGCCTGAGTAGCGAAAGATCATTCTCTTCAAGATGGGAGAAGAATGAGCAAGTGACTTAAATGTGAACATGGACATTTGGATACTGGGCTCAGAATCCTCGGCCCACATTTTCTCCAAAGTTCTCCTCTTTCCTATCAAAACTTGGGAAACAGGGTGGGATGTAGGCTTGCAAAAACCCAAAGTGACTGAGGAAGGCACAGTGGGATTTTATAGACCCTTTCAAGAGAGTTCCATTATCAGCATCAAAGTTGGCCCCACAAGACTTCCTTTTTAACATTCCATATGTTATCTTAATGCAGAGGAAGTAGATTGGGGCCCAAATAGAACGTTCAAGCATTGTTTTTGTTTTTATTGTTGAAAGGGTCTATAGTCGGTGCAAAGCAGAGATACGGGATGGTACTTAATATGATTACAGAAGGAATGTGAGTTTATGCCCGCGCGAGAAAGAGAGAAAGGAAGAGAGAGAGAGAGAGAGAGAGAGCAGAGAGGTTGTGATCGCCGGATGACTCTTCAGTGCTTCAGCTTTCTCTAGTCAGACTACAGCTCAGGGTTTAGGTGTAGTGTTAATGTGCTGGGCATGAGGTACGGAGCTTTTTTGCAAGCTACACCAATTCCACATGTACTGTATTATACAGAGCACTGAGGAGGACACGCAGACAGGCCACCCTGGAGTGGCTAACAGGAACACATGCTGGTGCGGAGACCTTTATTTGGATCCAAAGTTTGACCTCTACTACACTCTCCTGTCCTCCAGCTGTTTATTTGCAGGTTCTAACACACGTGCGGGGGGCCAGTTGGCCTCTGCTGCGTGGGACGTGTTTGTTTTCCGTTGCACTTCCAACTAAAAATGGTTCAGGTGTGCTTGTGGCGAGCCTCCTTGCAAAACAATGGGGCATGTGTTGGTTAATGCGTTGTCTTAATTGGATTTTGTGAACTAGCATTTCAAGGGTCAAAATTGCTGTCTCAAAGCTGCAAGTAGAGCGGAATTCCAAACAACCCTTCATTTATGGAACTGTAGCATAGATAGTGTTCAGAGTTTTTTCAGGGCCGAGTCCTTGAAATAGGACACCTTTCATTTGAATACTTCTATGCCCTTCCTCTTAGTAGTAAGTACTTTAAAAAAAAAAGTAGGGAGAAGTTTAGCACTGTTTTCGAATAGTCGCATTGAATGTGTATAGATGTAAATGTTCTGTTTTTGTTTTCTGGGCAAATGTGAAATTTGTAATAAACCATGATTTTTTAAGTGTGACGAGGATGATTTCCTTCCTGCTGTATTAAATGAAAGCACAAACATGGTAAACATCAAGAACAACAACTGGATCCACATCTTTAATATCCCTCCGCTTTTATTGAATTACATCGGAGTCAGGTTAATATAATCATTTCTCCACAAACATGTGGCGGCCAGTTTCATACATTATTCAGTTGACCTCCCACCTTAAATATCTCTGTGCAAAACAAAAAAAAGAAGAATACATCTACCTGTGTTGGACAACCCTCATAGACCCTTGCCCAAAGCTCATCATGTGAGTGAATTTAATTTTGCGTAACAGTGTAACAAAACCGAACCCCAAGAAATGATTACACCTATGACATGCAAAAAAACTGTACAACTTATTACAAGGTAATTCCTTAAAAAAAGGTGAGTGAGCGAAGACAAACTGAAGTTTCAAAGGCAATTTCCCTTCAGAACAATCCCCTCTAAAATGTCTACTATGTCCTCTTCCAACCCAAATCCCTCTAGTCGGTGATGGCCCGGGAGCCTTTTTAAAAAAGCTCTAATAGTGTGCCACTTTAATAAAACTTCCAGATGCTGTCATTTTGATCAAACGCAGCTGTCCCTCAGAAGTACTCAGACATACTAGTGTTAGTGGAGGTCAGACTAACCTGAGAAGGGTGCTAGTCAAAGACTTGCCTTTTCTCCATACCTTCCATGTATGCAAGAGCTCATCTCTTCACATTCAACAAATTCTATATACGTGGGCAGGGTAGGGTAAACGTGGGCATATCTATACCCAAGAGTACAAATAATAACAATAACATCATGACCGTTATATGGAGTGAAAGGGGCATTACAGTCATTTCAAACTGAGATGATAATGATTGTGCAGTTTTTAAAATGTGTGTGATAGTCCCATTTAGAAATCACAGGATTACAATCTTCACTGACAGTACTTCCATAACCCTCCTTTCCAGATTAGCATTGTTGATGTAATTACAAGACATTGTTTAAAAGTGGATAAAAACACAACTCAATGGATGAAAACAAACCTATATAAAGAGAACTCCTCAGGTAACTTCAAGTTTATGAAAGAAAGTCATTTCTTGGATAGTTTGGTCTGTTGTCTGTAGCAATGGGTTTAAGGAATGTAAATTCACATTGGTCGTCTTGGTAAAATATTATAATAGAATACAGAGGGTTGTTATGAACAACAAAAGTGGTACATTCCAAAGCCCCTCTTCATTCTCTTCAAACTAGAGTATCTCTGTAGTCGTGAATATAGCTAGGTCCCATCATTTAAACATACAGTAGGTCAAACTAGTCCTTCTGTTAAGGTCTGACAAATACCGATGGGCATTCCTGTCAAAAAATTCAAGTACACCAAGCCTTGACAATGCATCTGCAGTGGTCGTGACAACAGTCAAAAAATTCCCACAGTGAGCAGTTGGTTTTACATAATGTTTTTTCCCAAGTGTCTTATAATTCTGTGGCAATTCCAAACTAATCAAACAATCATAGATAACTTTTTGTGTGGTCACGTAATAATTTTCCTAGTTTCCAAAACTGTTGACAAGGTGAAACATCAAGATGTCTTACTTGTGCACAATGTCATTCTAGTCTAGCACATGTGGAAGGCGATGCACATTCGGTAATATCAGTAACAACCGCTGAGAGGAAAGTTTAGCATCTGAAGTGGAGGAGCCAATGAACTGACAGTACGTGCAAGTGGAAGGTAAACATACGGAAACATTGTAAACTGTAATGCATAATTAAATGGTTTTCCTCCGCGACTTGACAGAGAAAAAAAAAAAAACACTCCACCAGTCTGAGAATTAAATAAAAACAATTCTAAAATGCGAAAGAAAAAAATGAAACAGAAGATGCATCAAACAAAAACAGAGAAAGTGGTTTTAAAAGACAGCCTTGAGCGATTCCTCTTCTCTGGATATTCTCAAGAACAGAATGTGTGTCATTCCCTCTCATTGTTTTTTTCCGCTGTTCTATAATATTTTCTTATCATATATTATACTCTACTTTTTAATGTATGTACATCACTGGATATGTGGGCGTGTCCGTGATGCAAAGGGCTGTGCTGATTGGTCTAAAACTATAGGAAGGAGATTGACTCGCATAAAAGTAGGAGTGGTCATTATGTTCGATAACTTGACAGGCATCGTCCATAGCATCCCTAAGGTTCTATAGCAGGGAGACAGCAGACTGTGGGTGAATGGATTGCATGTGTGCATTGTGTCTGTCTATGTAGTTGCTATGGGTAAGTAAGTGTCCATATTAGGCAGTTTAAGCTTTTTTTCTCTTGCTGATGAAACAAAGGCGTCGTACTTGCACACATCCCTGTGCTGAGGAGATAGAATGAGATGAGGTGGCATTTGTGTTGCATTAACAGTGAAACCCCCTTTTACTTTGGCCAGTTTGGTTCAGTCTGCAAATCACAGGCCAAAGGGGTGTTGGGGGGTAGGTGCTGATTGCTGTTGTTTCACTTTGTGGAGTCTCACGCGGAGTAATAAATAAGGAGTTCACCCCCCAAATGATATTATGTACAGATACCAGTCACAGAGTGTAAAATCTCCCAGTCTCCAACAATGGGCTTCGTTGTCCTGTTGGTAGCCAAGGGACTTAAGTTCAAGACCACCAAATATGTGATTCAATTTCATCTCTGTCCCAGTTCCAGTTACAAAGCAGGTCTGTAGAAAGAGGGGCAGGGGAACTATTTTTTCCTTGCACAAACACACACTCTCTCTCTCACACACACACACACACACACACAAACACACACACAAACGCGTCAATTTCGATACACATACACACTCATAGCATAATAACAGTGGCCTCTCCCTACTGGGGGTGGCGTGGCATGGCGGGGGTGGGGGAGTGGTCTGTTAAGCGCCTTTAAGACAGAGGGCAGAGCTTGGAGTGCTATTGGCGAAGTACACAACAAGGAAGAGGGCAGGAAGGACAGTGGATGGGAAGGAGTTCTGTGGAGAGAGAGAGAGAGAGAGAGAGAGAGAGAGAAAGAGAAAGAGGTGGGGAAGGGTTATTATGGGATGTGGGGTAGGGGGGTGTCCAGGAGCGTGTCCTCTCATGTGTCCCAGGCGGTGCGGTCTGTGCTCTCTAAGGAGAGGGACTTGGTCTTGTGCGGAGAGGCGGGGCTTGGCGGGCTGCTGAAGGTGGAGCTGTTGGAGGCGGTGGAATGACGTGGAGAATCCGAGTCCTGGAGGAAGAGGAGGAGGAGGAGGAGGAGGAGGAAGAAAAACACGTTTAGGGACCAATGTTGAGATGACACAGATGGAGAGAGAGGAGGACAGGGAGGAAATGAAAGAAGCAGGAGACTCCAAAATAATGACACAGAGAAGGTTCCGGAACTCTTGAAGTCTACATTCCAGGACAGTTTGGTTGGCTAGATCCTGTTCATTTATGGCTGATCAAGAGTTGAAAAATCAGGTTCTCAAACTTAATAGAATCCCAATACACACAGCAGACAGAGAGGGCACCAGTGAAGCGTGAAATGTCTGCCTCATTTCATTAGGGGAGCAATGTGGTGGCGCGTGGCATGGCCTTCATCTGTTCATGCACTTCTCCAGGTAGCAACAGCTGAATACATTTTCACATTTCCAGCTGACATGCTCTTGTCATAAAAGAAATCCACACACAACTGAACAGAGGGCGATGAATGCTCACTGTTTTTGCTACATCAAGGCTTTTCAACATTGCTGCATTTGTTTTAGTTTTTTTGCGCATCTGCCCCTGTCAGTTAAATGGTCAGACTGTCCCTTAAATCACTTAAGCACATTTTACAGACATATGCAGCAATTTCAGTTCTGGGAGCTTTACCCAAATGTAATTATGTATCCTTAACTTTCTTTATTTAAAGCTAGATAATAAACAATATAGCACATTTCTTGCCCATTTAGAAGTTGCAACATATTGTTTTTGTTGTCAAAATCAGATTCTAGGTGTACCATAATGCTCTGTGATACCAATATTTCTGTGATTGATTGATTATTTGAATATTGTTCCTTTGTTACATTGGAAGGGAAATTTCCCCTGGGGATCAAAAAATCTATCTATCTATCTATCTATCTATCTATCTATCTATCTATCTATCTATATGTAGATTGATTAAATCAAAAACAGACAAACATTTTCACAGGAATATTGGGAAGCACTATTTTACTACAGCTTTAGTCATACATTGTTTATGGTCTAGAGACAATATTTGTGCATTGTTTTGACACCAAAAAATACACGTTGCAGTGTCATGCTACTTTTGGAGAAAATCTCAATGTGTTGAAGGAACATGTAGAATCAGGGTACATAGACATGCTTGCTTACAAATCATCTGGATTACACAAGGATAGCACACACACACACACACACACACACACACACACAAGTACACACAAGCACACACAGCAAGTAGCTATTTCTGTAAAGTGATATAGGCAACATACATTCACTGTGTGTGTGTGTGTGTGTGTGTGTGTGTGTGTGCTATGTGTATACACATGTGTATGGAGACACATGCAAAGTCCACAACACTGAAGGAAAGCTGCCCCTCTATATCCATCACTACTCTACAGCGCAACCTATCAGCACTCCTCGAGCAATCCTACTGGTTGGAGTCTCTGATGGGCATCTGGAGAAGCCAGTGGGATTGAGATGGGAGCAAGGGAATGCAGACTGTGGATGGGAAGCTTGCCATTCCAAACACAAACCCACATCAGAGCCACAGGTGGTGTGAAAATGTGTGTGTGTGTGTGTGTGTGTATGTGTGACCAGCCAACAAGCAAGCCAGCCAGCCATGGAGTCAAAGGCCTAACAGCCAATGAGCCTGTGGCCACTAGGGAAGACATGGTAGGGATGAACTGAGGGCTTTGCGATGGACCACAACGAGGGATTGGAAGGCCAAGGCAGGCAATGGGGGAGACTTTGGAAGTGTGTTTGAGGTGTGTGTGTGTATGCGTGTTGACTTTACCTTCATCTTACTAAGCAAGGTCCTTAAAGCCCTTTTCAGATCGGGGGTCTTCTCAGAAGGCGATACGGTCTGCCACTGAAGAGGAGAGTTAACACTTTCAGCTGACATATACAGCGGAGGTGGTGGTGGTGGGAGGGGAGAGTGACGGGGATGGGTGGTGGTGCGGTGTGGTGTGGCGTGGGACTCCACATGCTTGGGAGAAGGGAGGAGGCTCATTCGGAGCTGGGACCACTGAGATGGAAGGGTGACGTGGGGGGGGGGGGGTTGGGGGGGTAGGCCAGAGAGCAAGGTGCATCCTGGGAGCAGGATTTGGGTGGGTCG
>NW_027468859.1:23024846-23032346 GCF_046254945.1 Alosa pseudoharengus | reverse complement strand
ATCTTTCAGTCTTTTAACATGTACTAGGAGAGAATATATTGTATCATAAAGTATACTAGAAATAGTATATACTGTATATGAGAAGATAATGCTAGAATGGGAGCTCGCCAGCGAGAGAAGTGTGACCCGCCACTCCCAGATTCAGCCCTCTACACGTTCCGCTTCACAATACTTCCTGGACCTGTGACTGAGGCTGGAAGCACTGCCCCCTGCTGGGGAATTAAGGAAGTGCTCCTCAGACTAAAGGGACCTCTAACTAGAGAAAAATAACGAAATAAAAAGGGGAGAGAAAACATATAAGCAAGCAAGGGCCGGGATCTAGAGAAAACAGACATAAGGAAAAACGGGTAAGCGTGACCCACAGGGTTCGGGTCAGGCTGGGAGACAGGAGAGAAAGGGACGATGCCACACAGAGAACGATGATGCCGGAAAAAGACAGTGACAGAGAAGGACAGCTACAGTGAAGGCAGGTAGTATGATGGAGCGGAGCATGTAGGGGACACAACTCTGGAGGATTATACCTACTGCCTGCATGTAGTCACCCCCCCCCCTCCCCCCCTCCGTCCAAGGCCATCCCCAGACAGAGACATGTATGTGTGACAGATACACACATACATCCCACACAGGTATGCAGCACACATACATCGCACACATACATCTTTCGCTCCCCATTTTAGCAGTCTCCCACACCACATGCACACACACAAACACACACCTAAACAACAACATATACAGCAACACATACAACACAGACTCACACCGCACAAAACACATGTGAGTAGCACAGACAAATACACACACACACACACAAACACAAACACACACCAACATATACAGCAAAACATACACAACACAGACTCACACTGCACAAAACACATGTGCACAGCAAAGACAAATACACATACACACACACACACACACACACACACACACACACACACACACACACACACAAACACACACACCAACATACAGCAACACATACACAACACAGACTCACACCGCACAAAAACATGTGTGTAGCAAAGACAAATACACACACACACACACACACACACACACACACACACGCACACACACCAACATACAGCAACACATACACAACACAGACTCACACCGCACAAAACACATGTGCGTAGCAAAGACAAATACACACACACACACACACGCACACACACACACACACACACACGCACACACACCAACATACAGCAACACATACACAACACAGACTCACACTGAACAAAACACATGTGCGTAGCAAAGACAAATACACACACACACACACACACAAACACACGCACACACACCAACATACAGCAACACATACACAACACAGACTCACACTGCACAAAACACATGTGCACAGCAAAGACAAATACACATACACACAAACAACATATACAGCAACACATACACAACACAGACAAATACACACACACACCCCTCCACCCCCCCCCCCCCCTGGGCACTCACAGCAGGCAGTGGGCACGGCGGGCCACATGAGCTCCTGCTGGCGCGAGCGCCGGCCCTGCCAGTCCACGTAGACGCCCAGGCTGCCGAAGCACAGCAGCAGCTCCTTGGGCGAGAGTTCCACGGCGCAGAGGGCGTCGGCGCCGGGCGCCGCCTGCTGACTGAGGAACGTGAGCGTGGGGTCCTCGGGGTGCATCAGGCTCACGCCACCCGAGGAGGCGCCGGTCAAGCCCTCGCCGGGCAGGGTGTAGCGGGCGAAGCCGGCCTGCCAGCCCACGCACAGGCGCTCGCTCTGCACTGCCATCCACTGGACCACGCCGGGCACCTGGGAGATGGGGAGAGGTCAAGGGTCAGAGGTCAGGCGTCGGGGTGAGGTTTAGGCAGAGATCACATTGAGCAGCGGCAAGCGGCAGGTTTCCTATTGTTCTCTATGGTTCGGCAGCAGGACAGTGGCAGCACTAGCATAACACTAGCATTGAACAAGCTGAGCGTTGAACTTGGTTCAACTTTCAAAAGTGCAACGCGAGCGTATTCAATTGTCAGTTAAGGCAAGCCGTTACCATGTGTTACCATAGGAACGAGATAGAACTTATTATGGTCTGAGCGTTGAGTTACACACCACTGCCCCTTGCCGCTGGTCAATGTGATCCATGCCTTAGGGTTTACCAGGTTCATTGTGTCCTCTAAGGCATTGGTTCTAAAAGTGGGGTCCGGGGACCCCCAGGGGTCCGCAGCACATTGTCAGGGGGTCCCTGACAAAGTTTGCTACAAAATATGAAATTGTCTTATATGGCGAAAAATGCTACAGTATCAGTATTTGCCCAATTGATCTGCTGATACGGTACATCAATACGTCAAAACACTTTACTATTAATTAACCGCCAACAAAATGAAAGTTATGTGATGCAAACACTATGTGTTCAACACAATAGGCCTACATTTGACAAAGAAACAAAAATCCTACATACTATCAAAGTTTGCTAACATGACTATTGTGGTATTAGCCCTCTATGTTTTTAAAATACATATAACATAAGCATCTAACAGAAAAAAAGGCTATCCAGCTACATAATTAACTTAAGTTTTATGTGTTATGATTATGAGGGGTCCTTGGAGAATTTTCCACTCCATGAGGGGTCCCCGGCCCACAAAAGTTTGAGAACCCCTGCTCTAAGGGTGTGATGAGACAGGGGGGCGGTTTGTAAAACGCGAGGTGCACTGTCTTTTAATAAAAACGTGAATGACATTAGACAGGACACTGTTTTTGCAGTGAGAAGCATCTTTTTTCTGTTCTTTTTTATTGGCAGTAAGCATTTTGCGTCTGATCACTACATCCTAAAAGTGCTCGAATCCACATTGATTCTGTAAGCCTGTGGCAATTGAGGCAACGTCCTTCACAGATGATAAGAACGTACCACAAACAAAATCAGGCATTCCAAAAAGGGTATCCCCAAAGAGGGTATTTTTTTCTACAAACAGTTATTTAAATCTGTGCTCTTCAAACTTGAAATGAAACATAAATAAAAAGATAAATGGGTTTCATGTAGAACACTGAGGGAAGATGGACATGGACATGCCCCACACTCCTGTGCTCACCTGGATCTCTCGGATGCGGCGGTGGCGGCTCCTGCTCTTGTTGAGCTCGTAGACGATGACCTGCCGCTTCATGGCCACGCAGAGGCAGGTGAGGGCGCCGTGGCGCACCTGTCCCCACGTCAGCGCCTGGCAGCCCTTGGTGTCGGCCAGCTTGAAGGGCTCGCCGTCGCGGCCGTCCAGCGAGGCGGCCGGCAGCAGCCGCACGTGCCGGTTCCGACCGGACACCACGGCCAGCAGCTGCTCCGGACCGATCAGCTCCACCTGGTGCACCTTCTTACTGTCGCCCACCCGGATGATCTCTGCATGGGGTTTGGGGTTTGGTGTGTGTGTGTGTGTGTGTGTGTGTGTGTGTGTGTGTGTGTGTGTGTGTGTGTGTATGTGTGAGTGTGTGTGTGTGTGAGTGTGTGTATGTATGGTTGTGTGTGTGTGTGTGTGTGTGTGTGTGTGTGTGTGTGTTTGTGTGTGTGTGTGTGTTTGGGGATAGACAGTGCAAGGTTAGGGTCAATCCAGCATAGATACAGAAATACATTTAGAAAGCAATAAAACTCGTTGAATGGAATCTGTTGTCACAGCAGTGACTGTATGCAATGCTAAACGCTGTGAAAATAGCTGTGGAAAAACTATAAAATGGCTAATCTTGGCCTTATAATCCTTTATTTGTGTGAGGAGAAAAGATCACCATCCACGCCAAATACAGTTTTTTTTCTCTGGCGAGAGCTTTGTCATTCAACACACTGCAGTGCAGAACAAACACTTCAACAACAAAGGCAGGCGGCTCAAAGCATCTCTGGCAGTTGTGGAAGTCAACAAGGACAAAAAAAGTCTAACAACACGTCTCGCTTCTGGCACAACAGACACCATTCAGCATCCTTCATTCAAAGTGAATTACGACTGAAGAATAAAAATCACAGACAGCACCGTGCGTCTGAGGGAAAGCAACCCTGGAAGCTACAACTGTCTGTCTGGTAACACCTCATCTGACAGTGGACCGCTGTGCCTCACTGGGCTTGCCTTGCTAGACGATGGCTTCCCCAGCGATCAGCATTTTGCACTTACCGTCTTTGGTGACGTGGATGACAAACAGGCCCTCTTCGTTGCCAAGGGCGACGCGCTCGTGATCTGAGGAGAGAGTGTGACAGAGGTGACACGATGAGTGTGTGTGTGTGTGTGTGTGTGTGTGTGTGTGTGTGAGACACATGAGATACGACAGCAGACTAAGACATCACAGGACTTAGGAGGGAGAGGGAGGAACAGAGCGAAAAACACGGAATACTGTTACTGAGACATGTAGAGGGCAAATGATCAGAAACTAAAGATACTAGGAACACAGAAAAAAACAGATGGTAAATTAGTTCACAAAAAGAAAACCAAAGGAATGACATAACAAAGAGACAAGATAATAAAAGAGTGAGAGATATGTAGAGAGAGAGAGAGAGAGAGAGAGAGAGAGAGAGAGAGAGAGAGAGAGAGAGAGAGAGTGAGTCACCGATGATGGCTGCGGTCTGGGTGCCCTTGATGAGGGGCAGGGTGTTGTCGTAGGCCTCCTTGGGTGCGTAGACCGAACGCTCCTTCAGCTTGTGCTTGCGCAGGATTCGCTGCAGCTCGCTCAGCAGCCCCACCCACTTGTTGCGCTCGTGGTCACTGTCGGCCAGGATGAGGATGGAGGCCTTCTGGCCTGGAGACGCCGACATCTGGGAGCCAGTCACCTGCAGGAGGAGACGGAGTCATCATGAGTGAGATTTGGTTAAAGAACACTAAGTAGAGTTCAGAGTGTGAGAGTTTGTTAAAGAACAATATATATATATATATATATATATATATATATATATATATATAGTATTAAACACGCTTACTCTAAATATGCAGGGGACATCTTTCCTGTTGGCGTGGATGACATCTGAGGCTAGAACAGAGCTGACAGCGAACTCTTCATCCCTAGAAAACAAGAAGGTAGACAATGTTTTATCCTCTGCCTGTATCAGAATCAGAGATTAACAACATGACTACAACAAGGGTATTTGCTTTAGCTATGGATCGACAGTAGGGAAATGTAGTTCAGGTCTACAACAGGGAAATGTAGTTCTTTACTCACCTCATGTCAATGACCTGGCTGACCACCACACTAGGTTGGGTGGCCCTGCCTTCTCCCAGCTCATAAAGGAAGAGCTTGAAGTCGCAGACTACGGCTAGCGCACGCTGCCAACCTTTTTTCACGCCTGTGGGTTTAGGCACCTGAGGGGGAGCCAGAGGGAGACATGTTAGGCAGATATGGAAGTGTGTCATATCCCACCCCTTCCTGTATGCCTCCCCATTCACTTGAATAGGAAAGTAGCTGCCTGATAACTGCCCAAAGTGGGTTGAAAGATGGCCGCCGAGTGGGGAGACTTGCCCAAAAGGACTTTGTTATCAGTACTTAAATTATTAACTACCTCATATATATACAGTGTTTCCAACAAAAAGCATGGTACAAACTACAAAATAAACATGATGTAATGCACATGTAGCATTGCTAAGTGTGACGACCCCCTGCGTCTCTCACGGTCAATGTGTCTCCGGCGCAATGATGGTGTGAGACGCCAAGATGTTGTCTCTTGGCCCCCACACACACATATGCTCTCTTGCTCACACACACCATCTCATCCCTTCCCCTGCACTACACAACAAACATTCTCCACTCTCACTCACTGTTCATTCATGACATCCTCATCCAGATTCCACATCCCCTAGACATTCTGTTTTCTGATATAAATAAATGTATTTGTTGACATTTCATTCAGTGTTCATTTCCCTTTCATGTTTGCGACCCACACAAGCCTGGGCCATTACACTGACTAAATAACTAAACATACAATCCCAAATGGAAGACACACACATCGGGACTTCTGGCTTACCCGGACATGCCCCTCATATGCCGTTCCGATGCCCCTCTGCGGGTCGATGCCCAGGGGGCCCTTGGTCTGGTCAGGTGGCACGGGGCAGACTGAAGGGGCCTTGTCGGCACACGCCACATGGCAGGAGAAGTTACACACTGTGGGCACAGACAGAGGAGCGGTCATCACGACTAAGCATGCTCCGATTCCTACGAGGCAGAGAGTGCACCTAAAGCCATTCAGTCCTTTAAATATGTGTTGGGTCTATCCTTTCACTCCTGGCCTTTCTCTCAGTGTCCAGTCACCCACTAGGGTCTCACCTTCACACGTGCAGCCCTGCCGGATGAGGCCCACCATGAGGGAGGTGCACTGGTTGCATTTGGTCGGCACGGTGAAGGACTTGACCACAAACTGGTGAGCTTTGGGCTGCCGAGGAGGAGGGAAAGTGGGGTTAAGAGACATGTCTACACTCAGAGCACAAATGGATTCGGACACGGCACCGGTTGGTCTGCGCGTGAGTTAGTGTGTGTGTTGGCTTGTACCTTTGGAGAGGAGTGTCCCAGACTGCCGTAGCCGGAGCCGGAGCGCATGGTGGGGGTGTGGACACGAGACGGGTGGTCCATCAGCTAGAGGAGGACAGAGGACAGGGAACACAGGACAAAGCTCAGTGGTCATGTGAAGACTGCTGCTTCTGGACCAGATGTATTATTGCAGTATCACATAACTCATGCTAATACTTCTAATATCTTATGTACTCTGATACTAATAATAACAAATAGTCATAAATGATTATAAAATGAGTCGGTCTATCACTATTTTTGTCATCTACCCGTCTAAACAATGGTATAACTAAGCTTTGCTTGAAAACCAGCTTCACAGATGTTTTGAAGAGATGCCCTCCTAAATGGTGGTCTCTAAAGTGTATGGGCTGTTCATAAAATGTTCACTTAGTTTAGGCCGAGACCAATTGTGCTTCCTGACTATGTGCCTGTGATGGTGCTGGAGATGGGGCTGTCTGTTGGGGGTTGGGGGGTTGGGGGGCTGGGGGGCAGGGGGTTGGGGGGTTGGGGAGCTCACCTCGATGGGCTCCATGTCACTGGCGGTGGATGGGGAGCGGGAGCGGGACACTCGACGCTTCGTGTCCTCGTCATGAGATGGAGTGTTGGAAGGGGTGTAGTCCACAGAGTCCAGCTATTCATGGAGAGAGAAGGAGAGCGGGAGAGAGAGAGAGAGAGAGAGAGAGAGAGAGAGAGAGGAAAAGGGAGGGGCAGAAAGGGCCAAATCCAGAGAAATAGGAGAATGTAAAGGAAATAAATAAATGAAAAGAGACAGATAGAGAGAGAGTGGTAGGAAAAAAGGAGAGAAAGACATGTGAGGATAAAACCTGCTGACCATTGCAGTCCATCCCCTTCAACCCAATGTCCCTGGAGCAGCACACACACACAACCGGCACAGGCACAATGCATGCTGGGAAAACACAGTCAGCAGAACAACACAAGCTACCAACAGCAAGCCAATCAGAATCAAGGTCAAATACCCGTCTCGACAGCAGATGTGTCAA
>NW_027468859.1:23012346-23014846 GCF_046254945.1 Alosa pseudoharengus | reverse complement strand
GCTTCTGCTGCAGGGAGAGAGGAGAGGGAGGTGTGACTGTAGGGTTGTGTGTGTGTGTGTGTGTGTGTGTGTGTATGCTTGTATGTTTTTGTGTGTCTAGTTCCTCTACTTGTCTCCTTTATTGGGCGTGTGTGTAGTGGGTACACTTTCATCATCTCCAACATTGTCTGTAGCTCTTTCTTCATTTGTTTAGAGTATTAGTCACTAGTGTGTGTGTGTGTGTGTGTGTGTACCTTCATCATCTCCAGCTCCTCCTCTAGTTGTCTGCTGTACTGCTCACTGCACTCCCTCAGTTTCCTCTCCTTCTGAGCCTCAGCTGACTGCTCCTCAGCTTGAGCCTCAAACTGAAACACACACACACACAGACACGCACGCGCACGCACAAAAACACACACAAAAAAACACACACACAGAGTTAAGATAGGAACACACAGTTGTGTATACAGACTGCACACACAAACATACAGTGAGTTATGAGGCCTAACATATAAACATACTCCTGCAAAAACATGCATTACATACTCCCACAAAAAAAACCCGCACATGCATACACACACATAAATACACACACAAATAACTCAGACAAACACACATTTGCTTTCTTATCCAATTTCAGTTGAGGGTAAATTATAGTAGCCGCTCCATAGCAAAACACAGTGAGACTGTGAGCGAAACCAATATAAACACACTGACCCACCCACACACACTCATGGCCTCAAAGCCTTCCAATATCACTCGCTCCTCAGTTATATGGACTTAACCACAAATCTCTACTCCATAATCTCAAACACATGACAGACAGAGACACACACACACACACACACACACACACACACACACACACACAGGCTATGGGCCAACCTCCATACAGCATTATACATATGCATATACAGAGACACACACACCGTACTGAATTGAAATGTGCAGAAACATATATAAAATACTTTATTAACAACTACTCATAACGAGACTAACACCTCTGTCAAATCTGAAACAATGACAAACACACAGAAACACCACTCTCATTACATCACCATTATAGAATCCAACCGTGGACATGATGTGACACACATGCACACACTCGTGTGTGTGTGTGTGTGTGTGTGTGTGTGTGTGTGTGTGTGTGTGTGTGTGTGTGTGTGTGTGTGTGTGTGTGTGTGTGTGTGTGTGGATGTGTGTGTGTGTGTGTGTGTGTGTGTATGTGTGTGTATGTGTGTGTGTGTGTGTGTGTGTGTGTCCTGTCCTCTCCTCACCTCCTTGCGGCTCCTCTCGGCCTTGCGCAGCTCTAGCTTCAGTCCCTCGGCCCTCTGGCTCATGGCCTCCAGCTCGTCCTCCTTGTCGCGCAGCTGGCGCGCTAGCCGCTGCTTGTGTGAGCGCAGGTCACTCTGCCGCTCGCTCATCTCCGAGAACTCCTGCATGGCCAGCTTGCGCTGACTGTGAGCGTCCTTCAGCTCCTTAGACTGGGCCTTCAGCCGTTCCGCCTGCTCCAGCAGCTCCTGCACACACACACACACACACACACACACACACACACACACACACACACACACACACCAATTTATTTAAGTCCATATGGAAGAAAATGGTACAAGGACACAAATATTGAAGATGGAGTACAATACGTACACACTTATGGATCAGTGGCATACAGCAGGTCTTCAAAATATCACTCAATTAGCATAACGCATGGATATACACACACAGACACAGACACACACACAGACACACACAGACAGACACACACACACAGACAGACAGACAGACAAACAAACACAGACAGACAGACACAGACAGACAGACACAGACAGACAGACACAGACAGACAGACACACACAGACAGACACACACAGACAGACACAGACAGACACAGACAGACACAGACAGACACACGCGCGTTGGGTGGCGGCAGTGAGCGATTTGAAGACCGCTAGTTGGGCAGCTAGCTCTAATTGCGCTATTTGCTATGTTGTTTTGTGCTCATTTCAAGGCTAGCTTGGGCTGTGAGATGATGAACGGAAACAATGTTATGTACACTGTGGAGGATATGCAGTGTCATGTAATACCGCTGTGCTGTGTCTACTTTGAAGAAAGAAACTTGTTTTGGAGTGATAATGGCCTGTGCACATCTATGTGGAAAAGCTAGCCACTTACAAGCTTGTACACACACACACACACACACACACATGCACACATTATGCACGCACGCGCGCACACACACACACACACACACATACACACACACACACATACATACACACACACATACACACACACACACACACACACACACACACACACACAGACACAGACAGACACACACACACACCTTGTGCAGTTCGTCTCTTTCCTGTGTGACGCATTTGATCTGCTTGTCCAGGTTCCTGATGTGTTTGGACGAGTCCTCCAGGTCTCGGCGCACTGAAGTCGCCTCCTCCAGCTTCTGCTCCAACTGACCAGACTCTGACCAGAGAGAGACCAACAACAAGACAGAGGGGTAGAC